>NW_006297280.1:883887-887953 GCF_000327345.1 Myotis davidii | reverse complement strand
CTTGTGCTGCTATGAACATAGGGGTGCATATATCCTTTCTGATTGGTGTTTCTGGTTTCTTGGGATATATTCCTAATCTTTATTATCTCCTTCCTTCTCTTCACTCTGGGCTTTCCTTGTTGCTGTCTTTCTAATTCTTTGTGTTGTAGAGTTAGATGGTTTACTACCATTTTTTTCTTGTTTTTTTTTTGAAGTAGACCTGTAGAGCTATAAACTTTCCTCTCAGGACTGCTTTCATTGTGTCCCATAGATTTTGGATTATTGTGCTTTTATTGTCATTAGTTTCCAGGATGTTTTAATTTCTTTTTTTATTTCATTGGTAACCCAGTCCATATTTAATAACATGCTATTCATCAAGTGTTTGAGTGTTTTGGATTGTTTTTATTGTATTTTATTTCTAATATTATGCCTTGTGGTCTGAGAAGATGCTTGGTATAATTTCCATCTTCTTGAATTTGGAGAGACTTTGTTTGTGACTCAATATGTGGTCTAATTTTGAAAATGTCCCATGTGCACTTGAGAAGAATGTATATTCTGTGGCTTTGGGTTTTGATTTCCATTTGCCTGAAAGATATTTTTCCATCCCTTCACTTTCATTCCATGTGAGTCCCTTGTTCTGAGGTGGGTCTCTTGTAGACAGCATATATATTGGTCATGTCTTTTTATCCATTCAGCCACTCGATGTCTTTTGATTGAAGCATTTAGTCCATTTACATTTAAAGTTATTATTGAAAGGTACTTTTTTAATAGTCATTTTTATTTTTGTGCCTGTGTTCTTTCTTACCTTTTTATTTCTTCTTTTTACAGCATTCCCTTTAGCATTTCTTGCATTGCTGGCTTGGTAGTGATATATTTCCTTGGTCTTTTTTTGTCTGTGAAGCTCCTGATTTCCCCTTCAATTTTGATTGATAGTTGCTGGATAGTGTATTCTTGGATTTAGTCCTTTGCTTTGCAACACTTTGTATACCTCCTTCCATTCCCTTCTAGCTTGAAGTGTTTCTGTTGAGAAATCACTTGATAATGTTATGGGGGATCCTTTGTAGGTAACTCTCTGTTTCTCTCTTGGAGCCTTTAAGATTCTCTCTCGTTAACATTTGCCATTGTAATTATGCCGTGTCTTTTTGTGGGTCTTTTGGGATTCATCTTGCTTGGGACTCTCTGTACTTGTGTAACTTTTTTCTTCCCCATATCTGGGAAGTTTTCTGTCATTATTTCTTCAAATAGATTTTCTAATCCTTGCTGCTCTTCTTATTCTTCTGTCAGCCCTATTATGTGTTTGTTACTTCGTTTCATGTTGTCCCAAAGCTCCCTTAGGCTCTCCTCCTGCTTTTTAATTATTTTCTCCCGTTGCTGTTCAGATTGAGCTGGTTTCTCTACCTTATCTTCTAACTCACTAATTCAGTCCTCTGCTTCCTCTAGTCTACTGTTGAAACCTTCCATGATGTTTTTGATTGTAGCTATATCATTTTTCATTTCTTCCTGATTCTTGCATAGGTTGTTGATTTTCTCATCCATCCGGTGAATGAATTGTACAACCATTACTCTGAATTCTTTTTATGTCATGTTGCATGCTTCAATTTCTCTAATTTCCTTTTTGGCAACTCCTCATTTTCTTTCCTCTGTGGATTGTGTCGTCTACCCATTCTGACTATCTCCAGAAGGTTCAAACGTCGAGTTGTATGGGCCTGGGCCATGTGCAGTGGGAGCTTCGCACCACCCTAGTGTCACTGAAGAGCTCTGACACTGAGATGTGTGGTTGTCGTGGGTTGGTGGGACCGCGGCTTGCTCAGAGTCAGCATTACCAGTGCTCAGTGTGGCCTCCTGTGCGCACTTAGAATCAGGGACCCCACCTGCACTGTGCTGAAACAGAGACCCCCCTGAAGTGTGTTGAAAATCAGAGCCCCCTAGCATGTGCCAGGAGTCAGAGTTCCCTAAGAATCCAGTATCAGAGTCTCTGTTGCTTCGCGCGACCTCGCATTGACAATCAGGGTCCCTGTGGGTGCATGCACCAAGAATTGGAGTCACTGGCTCTTAGTGTGAATGCACTGGCAATCAGGGATCCCTGGAGCAGGTGATAAGAAACAGAGTCAAGTCACTGGTGCTTAGTGCTGCCTCCCGCCTGGAGAATCTAGGTCCCAGAGCCCGTTCTGCGGGGAACAAATTCCCAGTGTTCACGCGTCCTCAGGCTAAAATTCCTGTAGCCTGTGCTGCACGGAACAAGTTCCCAGTGTTCGCTAGTTCCCAGGCTAAAATTCCTGTAGCAGCGCTGAGGCCTGAGCGAGGGGTGGGTCTATCAGTTACTATGGCGCTGCCTGCTAGCCTGCGGGTAGGGGGACGGGCTCTGTTAGTCACAGAAATCTGCTGCCGGGATGTCTGGTTTCTTGGTGTGGGTCTGTAGCTGTGCTTGCAGGTCTCTGTCCCCAGTGGCCGCAGGGTCCTGGTTTGTGTCTGAGACCAGACTGGGTGGTGCTGAGGCCAGGATCTTAGTCTCAAACAGCTTTGTTTCTCAAGATGGCGTGGTCGCTGTGCCCGCCCTGGCCGCCCAAGAATGTCCATGCTGGGAGCGGGGCTCCTCCGTGTAAGACTGCTCGGTTTGGCAGCCCCTTAGAAGACCTATAGAATCTAACTGTCCCTAGCTCATACACACACACACACCACACATGTCCACACACTCCTCTATCGCTCCCTCGCTCTCTCACACTCTCTCCTCCCCACCTTCCTGCCGATCGCCATCTTTCGCCTGTCCCCCTAGTAGCTTTAAATCCTCTTTCTCTTTCTCTTTCTTCTATTTACAACAGTCCCTTTAGGATTTCTTGCATTGCTGGCTTTTTGATAAACTCTTTTAGCCATTTTTTTTTTTTTTTTCTGTGAAGCTCCTGATTTCACCTTCAATTTTGAATGATAGTCTTGCTGGATAGAATAGTCTTGGATTCAGTCCCTTGCTTTTTATTACTCTGTATCCTTCGTGCCACTCCCTTCTGGTCTAATGTGTTTCTATTGACTAATCTGCTGATAGTGTAATGGGAGATCCTTTTTAGGGAACATTCTATCTCTTTCAGTCTTTAAGATTCTTTCATTTTTTTTTCTTTACTTTTTTTATTGTCTAAAATTTTACATATGTCTTCTGTTTCACCAATTGACCCCCCCACCCAGCCATTCTCACACTGGGAAAGCCCCCACTGCCCCAGTGTCTGTATCCATTGGTTATGCTAATATGCATGCATACAAGTCCTTTGGTTCCTCTCTAACACCTCCTCTCCTACCATTTGTATCTGGATCTATTTTTGTTCATCAAATAATGTTGATCATTATATCCCACATATGAGTGAGATCATGTGATATTTATCTTTCTCTGACTGGCTTATTTCACTTAGCATAATGCTCTCCAGTCCCATCCATGTTGTTGCAAATGGTAAAAGTTCCTTCTTTTTTATAGTGGCATAGTATTCCATTGTGTAGATGTACCACAGTTTTATACTCCACTCATCTGTTAATGGGCATTTAGGCTGTTTCCCAATCAGCTATAGTAACTTATGATGCTATGAACATAGGGGTGCATATATCCTTTCTAATTAGTGTTTCTGGTTTCTTCGGATAGTCCTAGATGTGGGATTACTGGGTCAAATGGTAGTTCCATTTTTAACTTTTTGAGGCAACTACATACTGTCTTCCTCAGTGGCTGCACCAATCTGTATTCCCACCAGCAATGCATGAGGGTTCCTTTTTCTCCACATCCTCTCCAGCGCTTGTCATTTGTTGATTTGTTGATGATAGCCATTCTGACAAGTGTGACATGGTATCTCATTGTTGTTTTGGTTTATATCTCTCCGATGATTAGTGACTTTGAGTATGTTTTCATATGTCTCTGGGCCATCTTTATGCCCTCTTTGGAGAAGTATCAATTTAGATCCTTTGCCCATTTTTAACTTAGATTGTCTTCCTTTTCTTAAGTTGTATGAGTTCCTTATATATTTTGGGTATTAACCCTTTATCAGATGTATCATTGCCAAAGATGTTCTCCCATACAGGGATGCCCTTTCATTTTGTTGATTACTTTTGCTGTGCA
>NW_006297280.1:881160-882504 GCF_000327345.1 Myotis davidii | reverse complement strand
GGTAAGTCTGGCTTCATAGAAGAGCTTGGAAGTGTGTCTTCCTCTTGAATTTTTTCGAATCGTCTTAGGAGGATAGGTTGTAGTTCTTTGAATGCTTGGTAGAACTCTCCTGTAAAGCTGTCCAGAACAGAGCTTTTTTTTTTTTTGCTGGAAGATTTTTAATTGCTGCTTCAATTCCTTTGGTAGTTATCAGCCTATTCACGTTTTTTTATTCTCCTTGATTGAATTTTGGGAGCTTGTATTTTTCTAAGAATATGTCCATTTCATCTAGGTTGTCCATTTTGTTGAAATAGAGTTGTTCATAGTATTTTTTCATAATCATTTGTATTTCTGTGGGATCGGTTGTTACTTCACCTCTTTCATTTCTGATTTTGTTTATTTGGGTCCTCTCTCTTTGCTTCTTGGTGAACTTGGCTGGAGGTTCATCAATCTTGTTTATCCTTTCAAAGCAACAGCTCTTGGTTTTCTTGATCTTTTGTATTGTTTTTTTTTTTGTCTCTATGTCATTTATCTCCTCTCTGATTTTTAGTATTTCCTACTTTCTGCTTACGCTGAGCTTTTCTTGTTGTTCTCTTTCTAACTCTTTGAGAGCTAGGGTTAGATAATTTATTACCATTGTTTCTTGTTTTATGAGATAGGCCTGTAGAGCTATGAACTTCTCTCTCAAGACTGCTTTCACTGTGTCCCATAGAATTTGGATTGTTGTGTTTTCATTGTCATGATGTTTTTTATTTCTTTTTTGATCTCTTTGGTGACTCAATCATTGTTTAATAGCATGCTATTTAGCCTCAAGGTGTTTGATATTTTTTGAATGTTTTTATTGTAGTTTTTAGTTTTATGCCATTGTGATCTGAGAAGATGCTTGAAAAGATTTCTATCTTGAATTTGAAGAGACTTCACCTGTGCCCAAATATGTAGTCTATCTTTGAAAATGACCCATGTGCACTTGAGAAGAATGTATATTCTGTGGCTTTGGGGTGGAATGTTCTGAAGATGTCAATTAATTCCATCTGTTCTAATGAGTCATTTAGGATTGATGTTTCTTTGCTGATTTTTTGTTTAGAAGATTTGTTCAGTGGTGTTGGTGGGGTATTCAAGTCCCCTGCTATGACTGTATTGCTGTCAATCTCTCCCTCAACATCCTCCAGAAGTTGTTTTATGTATTTGGGTGCTCCTGTATAGGGTGCATATATGTTTACCAGAGTTATATCTTTTTGTTGAATTGCTCTCTTTAGTATTATGAAGTGGCCTTCCTGATCTCTTGTTATGGCCTTCCCTTTGAGGTCTAATTTGTCAGATATATGTATTGCTACCCCAGCTTTTTCCCCCTTCATTTTCATTTGC
>NW_006297280.1:879593-880995 GCF_000327345.1 Myotis davidii | reverse complement strand
CCCTTTAGCATGTCTTGCATTGCTTGTGTGGTGGTAATAAACTCCCTTATCCCTTTTTTGTCTGTGAATCTCCTGATTTCACCCTCAATTTTGATTGATAGCCTTGCTGGGTACAGAATTTTTGGATGCAGACCCTTGCTTTTCATGTCTTTGTATATTTAATTTTATTTCCTTCTGGCCTGATGTGTTTTTGTTGAGAAATCAGTTGCTAGTCTAATGGGAATCCTTTGTAAGTAACTTTCTGTCTTTTTCTGGCAGCCTTTAAGATAGTTATGTTGTCGTTGGTGTTTGCCAATTTAATTATAGTATGTCTTGGTGTTGATCTTTTGGGGTTCATCTTGTTTGGGACTCTGTGAGCTTCTTGGACCTGTGTGAGTTTTTTCTTCCCGATATCAGGGAAGTTTCCTGTTATTATTTATTCAAAAGGTTTTCTATTCCTTGCTCATTTTCCTCTTTTTCTGGTACCCCTATTATGCAGATGTTGTTTAGTTTTGTGTTGTACCAAAGTTCTCTTAGGCTCTCCTCCTGTTTTTTAGTATTTTGGGTTTTTTTTGTAGATGCTGTTCTGCGTGGGTATTTTTTCCTATCTTGTCTTCTAGCTCACTGATGTGGTCCTCTGCATCCTCTAGTCTACTGCTGATGCTTTCTATTGAATTCTTTATAGCAGCGATGTCATTTTTCATATCTTCTTGGGTCTTCTTCATTTCCTCTTGGTTCTTACACATGTTGTTGAATTTGTCTTCCATCCTTATGACCATTGTTCTGAATTCTTTCTCTGTCATATTGCTTGCCTCTATTTCATTTACTTCCTTTTTTGGTGATTTCTCTTTTCTTTTGTATGTGGGCTGTTTTTTCTCTCTCCATGATCGCTTCTCTCAGGGTTTCTGGATATGTAGCTCTCTCTCTGCTGTGTTGACTTAAAGGCACAAAATACATCACAACAAGACACAATGCATAGGGCACCAAATACAAATGTATTCACAAAATTAATACCCCCAAATAAAGGTGACTACCAGAGAAAAGAGAATTAGGGAATAGAAAAGAATGCAAAAATGATATTGAGAAAAGAAAAAAATCTAAGAGAGAAAAGAAGGAGAAAAAAAAGAAGGGGAAAATATATGTACATGGGGAAAAAACTCCAATTAAACAGCAACTAATCTAAAAAATGTAAACAACAAACACCCAGAAATGAATGCAAACTACAAACAACAACTAATCCAAAAAATGCACATAACAAATCTTCAAACAGCAAACACCCAAATGAACAGGAGGAGGCAGAGCTTATTTCCAGAACATAAGGTCAAGGAATTGAATGAGTGCAGAAATAGCCACAATTCAGTATAGAGGAGTTAGAAAGAAAATGAGTGTATAAGTAGAAAAGGAAAAAACAAAATACAAAAAA
>NW_006297280.1:872948-879582 GCF_000327345.1 Myotis davidii | reverse complement strand
ATATAAATATATATAAATATATATTGAAACACATATATAAATATATATTAAAGCACATATAAAAATTGTATAAATATATGTAATTTTTCCCCTTCTTTAATCTATCTATTTATGTATTCATTTCCTATTGGAAAAGGAGAATAGAGAGTAAATAGACCTGATTTGGTGATTGGAATTACTTAAGCTATTAGTAGAAAAAGAGAACAAGTGAGAAGAGGAAAAACATAAGCAAAAAAAAGGAAAGAAAGAAAGTAAAGAACAACAACAACAAACAAACAACAACAACAAAAAACTAACCAACAATCAAACAAATAGCAACAAGGCAGAAAGAAAGAAAAAGGCAAAAAAAAATTTAGATACTGAAGAAAGAGCAGTATCCATGGGTGTGGATCAGGGGAGAAGAAATTGGATATATGAGTAAGATCAATTTTTAAGAGGCAGTAAAAAGAAAGGATAGAGAAAAACTAAAGCAGGGACAGGGTAAGAGAAACAGGACAAAAGGTGAAAAGTGAGGAAGAGAGTGTTGGCATAAAGGAAAAATTGAGATAGAATAAAATAATGCTAAAAGGAAAATAAAAATAGAATGTAGAACACTAATCCCAAAATAAAATAAAAAAAACAACATAAAATAAAACTTTTAAAAAGGGTAAAATAACAGTCTTATCTAATAAAAGAGAAACATGGTAATTAGCGTACATCCGCTATCCTTCCCATTGGCTAATCAGGGCAATATGCAAATTAACTGCCAGCCAAGATGGCGGCCGGCAGCCAGGCAGCTGGAAGCGAACATGAGGCTTGCTTGCTTCAGTGATGGAGGAAACCAACTTTCCCTGCCTACCGCTGCCGGCCTCTGAGCTTGCAGTTTGAAACATTGTTACAAATATAGAAGCTAAACAAAACCCCCAGAAACCTGCTTTCAGCCAGCTGGGATCTCAGAGCTGGAGTTGATACAGTGTTTCGATTATAGAATCCAAACAAACCAGGTATCTGCTTTCACAGCAGAGGCTTCAGAGCTGGAGCCAGAGCTAAAGCTGGCCCAGACTAAAAAAAAAAGAAAAAAAGGAGCAGTTGGGAGATTCAGTCACCTGCCAGCCTGAAAACAGCCTTCAGCCCCTCACCCAGACTGGCCAGGCACCCCAGTGGGGACCCCCACCCTGATCCAGGACACCCTTCAGGGCAAACCAGCCAGCCCCCACCCATGCACCAGGCCTCTAGTCTATATAGTAAAAGGGTAATATGCCTCCCAGCACCAGGATCAGCGGAGCTGAGAGGCCTCCCGGCACCAGGATCAGCGTGACAGGGGGCAGCGCCCAAGCCCCCTGATTGCCCTGCGGCTCTGTGTGTGACAGAGTGCAGCGCCCCAACCCCTCCCCACCCCCTCCACACTGGCCCTGCTCTGTGTGTGACAGGGAGCGGTACCCCAACTCCCCTATCGGCCCTACTCTGTGAGTTTCAAGGGGGCGCTCCTCAACCCCCTGATGGGCCCTGCTCTGTGCGTGACAGGGTATGGAGCCACAACCCCCCTAATGGGTCCTGCTCTGTATGTGACAGGGGGCAGCGCCCCAACCCCCTGATAGGCCCTGCTCTGTGCGTGACAGGGGGCGGCGCCCCAACTCCCCAAAGGGGCACAGCCCTGACTGAGGGACCCCCCCCCCGCCCCCGAGTGCACAAATTTTTGTGCACCAGTCCTCTAGTATTAATAATAATAGTTAAAAATAAAAATATAATAACAAACAAGGTAAAATCAAGTGAGAGAAAAAAATTAGTTTCTTAAGTGAAAGATGAAAAATAAGAATGTGAAGTAGTGAAGGTCGTTGACTTCCTCTACTATTCTGCTTGGCACGTATGTTTCCTTTTAGGTAGTCAGCCCAATATTAAAGTTCCCTGTAATCCACTGTGTCATAAGCCACAACCCTGTTTTCAAGCCGGTGGAATCTCTCTGCTCTCTGGTTCTCTGCTTGCCTTTAGTTGTATTTGCACACAAGAGTCAATTTCTGATACAACCCCTGGGTGGCAGTGTTTCTGTCTTAACATCCGGAACTAAAAGTCCTCTCTACCCTGGCACTGCAGGTGACTTTTCTCTTGGCTCTGCGTGCCTCTCTGCAATAAACTTTTCCCCTGGCTCTGTGTGAATCTCTGCGTGTCTCTATGCGTGACTCTGTGCACGCCTTCCCCCCCTGGTTCTGTGTAGTCGGTACAGGACTTTAGTCTGCCTTTCTGGGTCCAGTCCAGCTGTGGGTCAACATCTAGAGTTCCCCTTTGCCAGAAGTCCTTTGGACAACCTTCCACACTCAAGGGCTACACTGACCCCAAACGGCCGGGGATTTTGTGGGGGTGTATTCTTCCTCTGAGACTCTTGTTCTTTCTGCGCATGTTTCTCTCTCCAGCCTGGCTCCCAGACCTCACCTTTCTCCAGGTTATATCTGACCTTTCCATCCATGAATTGCCCCACCAGCTGTGTCCAATTTGCCAGTTCCAGGTGGGAGCTCTTTGACCCAGCTCTTCCTTCTATCTGCTCTGTGAGAAGGCACAGGGCCCGTCTGTGTTTTCTGCACCACTGTGTCTCCCCCTGAGCAGATCTCCCAGGAGCCCATGGTCAGAGAGGCTGGAGTTCCAGAGCTTGTGGGGTCACAGCTGAGGCAACTGTTCCCTCGGTGTTGTGGTTGTAAGGTCCTGGGAGGTATCCGAGGTCTCCCCGGTTGAAGGTAAGGTTGGGGTTCCAATCACAGTTGGTCTCCCGATCACAGCCCTTCAAGATGTTGCAGACTCTATGGCAGAGCTGGCCACTCCAGGAGAGATTTCAGCTGCAGTAGATGCTGCCTGGTCAGGGGTGCGAGGGCCCAGTCTGCCAGTCTCAAACAGTCCCTTGGTATATAGCAGTCCCTCACTCACAAAAGCACACTCCCTGTACATCCATGTATTCTTCTTTCATTCTCTCACTCACACACTATATTGCAGCCTGCTGTCCCATCGGGAGCCATCTTGGATCCCCCCGTTTTTTTAACATAAGTTATTTAAATTGTGATGTGTCTTGTTGTGGGCCTTTTTCGGTTCATCTTGATTGGGGCTCTCTGTAATTGATGGACTTGTGTGACTCTTTTTCTTCCCCAAGTCAGGGAATTTTTCTGTTATTATTATTTTTTCAAAGAGGTTTTCCATTCTTTGTTCCTCTTCTCCTTATGGCACTCCTAATATGTGGCTATTGTTTTGTTGCACATTGTCCCCCAAATTCTCCTAAACTCTTCTACTTTTTAATTTTTTTTCAATTGCTGCTCTCATTTTTTTCCCCCTACCGTGTACTTGCTGATTTTGTCCTCAGCTCTTCTAGTATACTGTTTAAATCTTCCAGGTTGTTTTTTTTTTATTGCAGCTATGTCATTCATCATTTCCTCTTGATTCTTATTCATTTTGGTGTATATCTCATTCAGTGCCTTAGAATTTTCATTGAGTTTCTTCTAATTATCTCATTCAGATGTTTGAGCATCCTTATAACCAATACTTTGAATTCTTTATTTGACAAATTACATGCATCCATTTCATTTAGTTCCTTTTCTGGCTATGCTTCCTTTTCTTTTATTTGCAGGTTGTTTCTTTGTTCCCCATTTTTTGCTGTTCCTTTGTTTTTGTTTCTGTGTATCAGATTAAACTGCTATGTCATCAAGATTTTTGGGGGGTGATATTATGTAGTAGGTGCTTTGTGGAATCCAGTGTGCAGTCTCTCAGATCTTCTTAGCTGGTGTTCTAGGAAAGCCCTCTACTTGAGTTATTTGGGTTCCCTGGTTGTAATTTTGTTATGAATGTTATTGTCCTGTTCATGGATGGAGTCTCCTCTCATGGTGTCTGACTATGTGGCTCACCCCTGGCCATATTGTGCAAACTATTGTGGAGGTGCTGACCAAACATCACAAAATAAAATAAGACAAAATACAGCACAGATGAAACAAAACAAGAACATATATAAGACCCCTTTGGCAGCAACAAAAGTGACCACCAGAGAAGAGATTTTAGGAAAGAGAAAACAGAGCAAAGATTATAGAAAAAAAGAAAGAAAAAATATGGGGAGAAAACACAACAAAACTAACAAGCAAATAAACAAAAAAGCACAAACAAAAAAACAAAAACAAGAAAAGAGGGGGAAGAATGTGTAGATGCAGAACTTAAATAAATAAAATATAAATGAAGAATTATAGAAATAGGAGAATGAAAATGGTTTAGAATAAATGAGGGGGAAAGAATGAAAAGACAAGAAAAAAATTCATAAAGAAAAATAGAGGAGAATGCAGAAAGACTTAAATTAAGGAAGAAAAAAAGATAAGAAAGCAGGAGAAAAAGAATAGTGAAAGAAAAGGGAGGACAAAATGGAGTAGTGAAAAAAAGAAAAGAGCAATCCCAGCAACAACACAGAGCGGGTAACGATTAAGGAACCAGCTCTGGATAGTTGACCTCCCCAAACCAGTTTTAAGTGCAATAGAGAAGCCGTATAGCCTCAGAGGCCAACCCCAGAACACTGCCACCCAGAGACTGAGCCACAAACTGACTCTTTGCTAAACACAAAATAAGGCAGTCTGGGAAACAAATACAGCCTGCTTTAAAATAAGGACTGTGGTTTACAACACAGAGGAACAGTGTATCGCAGGGAAATTCAACACTCTCCTGAATACTTCGCAGGACTAAGGCAAGACAGACTGAAGAGTAGAAGAACCGAAGGACCTCCACTACTGCAAATTGTTTTTTTCTTTTTTCAGCTTTTAACTAAGAAACCAATTTTTTTTCTTCTTTTTCCATCACCTGATTTTACCCTTTTAATTACTACATTCTTATTTTTTACCAGTATTAGTACTGCTACCATTTTACCATTTTTTAAAGTGCCGTTTTATTTTCTCTTTAGTTTATTTTGGGATTAGTGTTCTCCATTCTGTTTTCATCATTATATTAATGGCTGTTTCTAGTTTGCATTCATCTCCAGGGAGCTGTTGCTGGAATTTGTTGGGATTAGTGGCGGTTCTATAGGAGTTTTCTCCTCATATAAAAAGTCTCTTCCCCTCTTCCACTTCATTCTCTCTTTTCGCTCGTTTTTTTCTTTTCTTTTCTCGCTTTTATTTTCCCCCTCCTTCCCAATTTCATTTTTGCACTCCTTTTTTTGGTCCCTACTTTTCTTTTTTCTCTTTTATCTTTTTCTTTTCCTTCTGCCTTATCCCCTAATTCTCTAAATTCGGGTGGTCACATTTATTTGAGGTTATTAGAATCGTGAATATATTTGTGTTTAGTGACTGGTACGTGGTGCCTTATTGTGTTGTATTTTGTGCCTTTAAATCAATGCAGCAAATCCAAGCGACAGTAGCCTCCTGAGCACCACACCGTCTGTCTGAGGAACAGCAGCTGTACGTGAAACCTCCCTGCACCAGCCAGAAGAGCCACCACAGCTGTGAACAGCACCCACCAGAGGAGCTGCTGCCAACTGAGGAGCAGCTGCTACAGCAACTGCCTGAAGAGCAACTACAGCCCAAGGAGTCACTGCCACCAAGGGAGCAGCCACTGAACAACTCAACATCTAGATATGTCAGTGAGATCAAACATGGGTAGACAAAGAAACCCCCAAAGGAAAGAAAAAGAGGACTCGCCAGAAAAGCAGCTAAATTATACAGAGGCATGCAACATGACAGAAAAAGATTTCAGAATAAGGGTCCTAGAGTGCATAAACCGGACGGAGGAAAAAAAACAATAACTTATGCAAGAAGCTAGAAGAAACAGATGAAAAAAATCAACAACTTAAGTAAGACCCAAGAAGAAATGAAGAGTGATATAGTTGCAATAAAAAACACCATAGAAAGTATCAACAGTAGACTAGGAGATGCGGAGGACCAAATTAATGAGTTAGAAGACAAGGAAGCAAAACACACCCAAACTGTACTGCAATTGGAGAAAAAAATTAAAAGACAGGAGGAGAGCCTAAGGGAGCTTTGGGACAACATGAAACGAAACAACATACAAATAATAGGGGTGCCAGAACAACAGAAAGATGAACAAAGATTAGAAAACCTACTCAAAGAAATGATATCTGAAAACTTCCATGAGGTGGGGAAGAAAAAGTCACACAAACCCAGAGAGTCCCAAATAAGGTGAACCCGAAAAGACCCACACCAAGACACATCATAATTACCATGGCAAATGTTCAGAACAAACAGAGAATCATACAGGCTTCAAGAGAGAGACAGAAAGTTACATACAAGGGATCTCCCATTAGATTATCAAATGATTTCTGAACATAAACACATCAGGCCAGAAAAGAACGGACGGAAATTTACAAAGTGATGCAAACCAAAGGACTGAATCCAAGAATACACTATCCAGCAAGGCTATCATTCAAAATTGAAGGGGAAATCAGGAGCTTCACAGACAAAAAACTAAAAAAGGCTAAAGGAGTTTATCACCACCAAGCCAGCAATGCAAGAAATGCTAAAGGGACTGTCATTAAAAGAAGAAAATAAAAGGGAAGAAGGAACACAGCCACACAAAAAATAGAAATGGCTACAAACAAGTATCTATCAATAATAACGTTAAACATAAATGGACTAAATGCTCCAATCAAAAGACATCGAGTGGCTGAATGGATAAAAAAAAAAAAAAAAAAAAC
>NW_006297280.1:865025-869327 GCF_000327345.1 Myotis davidii | reverse complement strand
AGGGGGGTAAGAGATCAACCAAAGGACTTGTATGCATGCATATAAGCATAACCAATGGACATAAGACACTGGGGGTAAGAGGAGTCCAGGGGATTGTCAAGGGCGGGGGAAAAAGGGGGATACATATGTACTACCCTTTGTAGTACTGTAAGCAATAATAAATAAATAAATAAATAAATAAATCCTTATTGGAGAGTAAAAAAAATTGAGAATGGAAAACTGAGTAGCGGAAGGGAAGAGGAAAATTATATATATGAAGAAAACCACAGAGACTACAATAATAACAAATCCATAAAAAAGATAAAGAAGATACATTTAAAAAGGTGGAAAAGGGTAGAGAAAAAATAAAGTGGGAGGAAAGAAAGTGGGAGGAAAAAAGGAGATGAGAGGGAACAAAAAGTGAAGTGGCATTTATTTCAGTCTAGTTTAATGCCCCATGGGACGCCACTTTTCTGTTATATCTGCCAATTCTGGGCGTCATGTTAGGTGCTTACGTGGTAACCTCTTTGAGGCACTATCTTTTGGGTTTTAGCAACCTGCTTAAAGCTCCAAGCGATCCACCAATCTGCTGCTTGTGTCTGTTTCCACAGGCCTTGGGTGCAAGCAGGAGGGGCTAATCTGCCCTCTAAAGTAGGATTGTTAGCCACATGGGTTCTAAGGCTGATTCTGCAAACTTCTCCTGCTTACCCAGACTCCGCCTCTTCCCACCTTTACTTGCTAGCCAGCTGTCAATCTTAATCACTCAAAAGTCTGTTTTTGACAGGGCTTTAGGTAGGGTTGGTGCTGTTTAGCTTTCAAGGAATATGGTGGGTATGTTTTCCTGTCCCAGAGCTACTCCTCTGTGAGTGGCCCAAAATATTACTATGCCCTTGGCTGGACAGAGATCCTTGTATGGGGACAAAGGGGGTCTGCTGAGACCCTGGAGTTTTTATCAGTCTGGTTCCCAGAATAGTGGGGTGGACAGCTGCTCCTCCAATCTAGTCCTTGAGGGCTTCTGGAGATTTTTCCTTTCATGTCTGGATGTTACATGGCCTGAGTGGTCATGCTCCAGACTCTCTGGCTGCCAGCAGCCCTGCTGCCTTTTGCGGTCCCACTGTTTTATTTCTCCTCATATTTTTTCTTCTACCATTATTATATTATTGCCCTCTTTTCTCATTCCTAATTCACTGCTGGTTGCCTTGTTGTTTTGGGGGTCTTTGTGTATGTTTTTGTTTTGTTTCTTTTCTTTAATGTTTTGTTGTGTTGTATTTTGTTCTGTTCTGTAAGAACCTCCACAAGAGCTTGGACAACATGGTTGCGGGTAAGCATCATAGCCAGTTAGCCTGAGAGAAGATTCTGTCCATGAATGGGAGAATAACATTCATGACCAAATTACAGCAGGAGAATCCATATAACTCAAACAAGGGACTTTTCTAGAGTACCCAACTCAGGAGATCTAAGAGACTGCACCACTGGGTTCCACAAAACACCTACTACATAAGATCACAACACAAAGTCTCAGAGGCATATCCATTTGATCTAATACATAGAAACAAATACAAAGAGACTGAAAAAATAGGGAGACAAAGAAACAACTTCCAAATGAAAGATAAGAAGGAATAAACAGAAGAAGAACTACATGAAATGTGGGCAAGCAGTTTGTCAGGTAAAGAATTCAAAGTAATGACTATAAGGCTGCTCAAACAACTTAGTGAGAATTTCAAGCAACTTAATGAGAACTGAAGCAACATAAAAATGTAGAAACCATCAATGATAATCAATCATAAATGAAAAATGGCATAGCTGAAATAAAAACTACCCTGGAAGGAATCAACAGTTGACTAGTAGAAGTGGAGGATTGAATCAGTGAATGAGAACACATGGTAGAAAAAAACACCCATTCAAAGCAGCAATTAGAAAAAACCAAAAACTAGGAGGAGGGTTTCAGGGAGCTTTGCAACATGAAACGTAATAATATTCTCATCATAGGGGTACCATAAGAGAAGAATCCAAATAAGGAATATAAAACTTGTTTGAAAAGATAATGGCAGGAAATTTCCCTAACCTGGTGAAGGAAAAAGTCACTCAAGTTCAGGAAACACAGAGAACCCCAATGAAGATGAAACCCAAAAGACCCACAACTAGGCACATCATGATTAAAATGGCACATGTTAAAGACAAAGAACGAATCTTAAAGGCTGTAAGAGAGAGACAAAGTTACCTAAAAGGGAGCTCCCATTAGATTGTCTGTGGATTTCTTATTAGAAATCCTTCAGGTCACAAGGGAGAGGCATAAAGTATACAAAGTAATGAAAAGCAAGGGGCTGGATCCAAGACTATTTTATCAAGCAAGGATATCATTAGAAATCAAGAATGAAATAAAGAGCTTTGCAGACAAAAAAGCCTAAAGGAGCTTATTACTGCCAAACCATCACTGCAAAAATGCTAAAGGGACTGTTGCAAGAAGAAGGAATAAAGAAAGAGAGAGAAGAACACAGGCATAGAGAATACAAATTGCAACAAATAAGTACCTATCACTAATAATCTTAAATTTAAAAGACTTAAATGCTCCAATCAAAAGACAAAGGGTATCTGAATGGATAAGAAAACATGATATATATTTATATATATATGCTATGTACAAGAGGCCCACCTCAGAACAAGACCCACACAAAATGAAAGTTAAGGGATGGAAATATTTTTTATTCCAATGGGAAAAAAAAGCCGAGTAGCAATACTCATAAATCACAAGATAGACTTCAAAATGAAGACCATCACAAAAAAAGGGCACTACATACTACTAAAGGGATCGACCCGGCAAGAAGATATAACCCTGGTAAATATATATGCACCCAATATAGGAGCACCTAAATATACAAAAATCTTCTGGAGGACTTTAAGGAAGAGGTCAATGGCAATATAGTCATAGTAGCAGACTTTAACACCCTGCTGACTTCACTGGATAGATCATCCAGAAAAAAATTAACAAGGAAACAGTGACTCTAAATGACACACTGAATCAAATGGACTTAGTTGACATTTATAGAACATTTCACTCCAAAGCAACAGAATATATATTCTGCTCAAATGCATAGGGATCATTCTCAAAGACAGACTACATGTTAGGACACAAAAGAAGTCTTTACAAGTTCAAAAAGATTACAATCATATCAAATATCTTCTCAGACCACAATGGAATAAAATTAGAAATCAATTGCAGTAAAAATACTCAAAAACATTCAAACACATGGAGGCTAAATAGCATGTTATTAAGCAATCAAGTGGTTACCAATGAAATCAATAAAGAAATACAAAACTTCTTGGAAACAAATAAAATGAATAAACAACAATCCCATATCACTGGGACACAGCAAAGTAGTCCAGAACGGGAAGTTCATAGCACTACAGGCCTACTTCAAAAAAACAAGAAAAATTAATAATAAACTATTTAACCCTTCAACTTAAAAAATTAGAAAGAGAACAAAAAGAAAAGCCCTGAGTAAGTAGAAGGAAGCAAAGAATAAATATGAGAGCATAAATAAATGACATAGAGACTAAAAAAACAACACAAACAATCAATGAAACCAAAAGCTGGTTCTTTGAAAAGATAAACAAGATTGATGAACCCCTAGCCAGATTCATTAAGAAACAAAAAGAGGACATAAATAAATAAAATCAGAAACAAAAGTGGGGAAATAACAACTGACAACACAGAACTACAAGGATTGCAAGAAAATACTATGATCAACTATATGCCAACAAACTGGACAACCTGGGTGAAATGGACAAATTCCTAGAAAACTATAAGCTCCCAAAACGGAATCAGGAAGAATCAGAAAACCTGAATAGGCTAATAACAACTGATGAAATTGAAGCAGTAATTTAAAAAATGCCCAGCAACTACAGGACACCTAGCACACAAAGCCTCTCTATCAACACAGGGAAGCAGCCAAAATGCAGAGACAGAGAAACAGGTCACGAATGGCAGAAATAGAGGAAAGCAAATGATTGGATATAGAGTTCAAGGCCACGTTTATAAGGTTTTTCAAGAATTTTATGGAAACCGCCGATAAATTTAATGAGTACCTCAATAAGTATAATGAGACCATGGAGGACATGAAAAAGGACCAACTAGAAATTAAGCATACACTGACTGAAATAAAGAATAATTTACAGAGATCCAACAGAAGACAAGAGGATCCCAAGAAACAAGATAAATACAAAGAAACAAAACATACCCAACCGAAAAAGAAAAAAAAACAAAAGAAATTCCAAAAGTATGAAGATAGTGTACGGAGCCTCTGGGACAACTTCAAGGGTACA
>NW_006297280.1:859659-864679 GCF_000327345.1 Myotis davidii | reverse complement strand
GGACGCGGACAGCGGGGGGGGGGGGGTGGAGGGTGATGTGGGGACAGGGACACATATGTAATATCTTAATCAATAAAAAATATATTTAAAAAAAATGCCCAGCAAACAAAAGCCTTGGTCAGTATGGCTTTACGGGAGAATTTTACCACACATTCAAAGAAGAACTAACACCTATCCTCTTCAAACTATTCCAAAGAATTCAAGAGGAAGGAATACTCCCAAGCTCTTTCTATGAGGCCAGCATTATCCTAATTCCAAAAACAGGTGCTAAAATCCTCAACAAGGTATTTGTAAATTGGATCCAGCAATTTATTAAAAAGATATACACCATAACGAAGTAGGATTTATTTCAGGGATGCAAGGCTGGTACAATATTCACAAATTAATATATGTGATTCATCACATAAACAGATTGATAGACAAAAATCACCTGATCATATCAATAGCTGCAGAAAAAGCATTTGACAAAATCCAACACATTTTTGATAAAAAGCATTTGACAAAATCCAACACATTTTTGATAAAAACTCCCAGCACAGTGGGAATAGAGGGATCATATCTCAACATGATAAAGGCCATATATGACAAACCTACAGCAAACATCATTCTCAATGTGCAAAAACTAAAAACATTTCCCCTAAGTACAGGAACAAGACAGGTTGCCCATTTTCACCACTCTTATTCAACATAGTCCTGGAAGTACTAGCCATAGAGATCAGACAAGAAGAAAAATAAAGCCTCCAAATTGGAAAGGATGAAGTAAAGCTGTCATTATTCACAGATGACATGATATAGTACATAGAAAACTGTAAAGACTCCACCAAAAACTACTAGAATTAATCAATAAATTTGGCAATGTAGCAGGATACAAAATTAACACCCAGAAATCTATGGCATTGTTATACACCAAAAATGAATTCTCAGAAAGAGAATTAAACAAATAATCAAATTTACCATTGCAACAAAAAATTAAGATATATAGGAATAAACTTAACCAAGGAGGTAAAAGACGTGTACTCGGAAAACTACAGGATGTTGAAAAAGAGATAGAGGAAGATATAAACAAGTGAAAGCATGCACCATGTTCACGGATTGGTAGAATCAACATTATTAAAATACCATACTATCCAAAGCAATCTACAGATTAAATACAATCCCCATTGAAATACCATTGGCATATTTCACAGATTGAGAACAAGCACTCCAAAAAATTTATACGGAACCAAAAAAGATCCGGAATAGCTGCAGCAATCTTGAGAAAGAAGAACAAACTTGGAGGGATCATAATACCAAATATCAAGTATACTACAAAGCCACTGCAATCCAAACAGCCTAGTACTGGCACAAGAACAGGCATATAGGTCATTCCAAGCCTTTATGCTCAATTAATATTTGACAAAGGAGGTAAGACTATACAATGGGTCAAGACAGTCTCTTCAACAAATAGTGTTGGGAAAATTGGACAGATACATGCGAAAAAATGAAAGAATAAACTCAAAATGGATAAAAGACTTAAATGTGAATTGTGAAACCATAAAAATCCTAGAAGAAACCATAGGAAGCAAAATATCAGATATATGTTGTAGCAATATCTTTACCAATACATCTCCTAGGGCAAAGGAAACTAAGGAGAAAATAAACAAATGGGACTATTTAAAAATAAAAAGCTTGTGCACAGCAAAAGAAACCATCAAAAAAATGAAAAGGGAGCCCATATTTGGCAATGATACATCTCATAAAGGGTTAATATCCAAATTATATAAGGAACTCATATAACTTAACAAAAGGAAGACAAAGAATCCAATCAAAAAGTGGGCAAAGGACCTAAATAGACATTTCTCCAAAGGGATATATAGATGGCCAAGAGACATGAAAAAACTAGAGGCCCAGTCCCTGAATTCGTGCATGGGTGGAGTATGGCTGGCCTGCCCCGATGGGGGCCAATCGGGGCTGGGCCAGTGGGGGGAGGAGGGAACACAGGAGGTTGGCTGGCCAGCCCTGCCCCGATTGGGCCAGTTGGCCAGCTGCAGTGGGCTTCATAGTGACTGGTTGTTCCAGTCGTTTTGGTTGTTCCAACATTCCGGTCGCTGACCTTTTATATATATAGATGCTGAAAGTTACCGATCATCAGAAAGATGCAATTAAAACAACAATGAGGTGTTACCGCATACCTTTTAGAATGGCTATCATCAACAAATTAACACAGGACAAGTGCTGGGGAAGATGTGGAGAAAAGGGAACCCTAGTACACTGCTGGTGGGAATGTGGACTGGTGCAGCTATTATGGAAAATAGAATGGAGTTTTCTCAAAAAATTAAATATGGAACTGCCATTTGACCCAATGATCCCACTTCTAGGAATTCCTATATAATAAAAGCCTATATAATAATATGCTAAATGTCTGGTTGTCCAGTCAGCCATTCAACCAATCAAAACGTAATATGCTAATGACATGCTAAGGCTGCTCAACTGCTTGTTATGATGTGCACTGACCACCAGGGGGCAGACAGTCAACTGGTTGACCAGTCACTATGATGTGCACTTACCACCAGGGGGGCAGATTCTCCAACCGGTAGGTTAGCTTGCTACTGTGGTCCCGGGCCGATTGGGACTGAGCGAGATGGGCTGGACATGCCCTGGAGCCCTCCTGCAGTCCCTCCCTGGCTGGCCAAACTCCGGCTCTGATGGTGCACAAGTGGAGTCCCTCAGCCTGCTCTGCACCCTCTTTCAATCCCCGTTGCTCCAAGTGTATGAATTTCATGCACCGAGCCTCTAGTATATCATAAGAAACTCAAAACACCAATCAGAAAGAAAGAATGTATGAACCCCCATGTTCATAGCAGCACAATTTACAATAGCTAAGATCTGAAAAAACAGCCCAAGAACCCATCAGTGGATAAAAAAGCTGTGGTACATTTTCACCACGGAATGCTATGCAGTTGTAAAAAAGAAGGATCTTGCCCAGCTAGTGTGGCTCCGTGGTTGAGCATCAACCTGTGAACCATGAGGTCATGGTTTGATTCCTGGCCAGGGAAAATGCCCAGTGTGGGGAGTGCAGGAGGCAGCTGATCAATGATTCTCTCTCATCACTGATGTTTCTATCTCTGTCTCCCTTTCTCTTCCTCTCTGAAATAAATAAAAACATATTAAAAAAAGAAAAAGAAAAAGAAGGATCTTTTACCCTTTGAGACACCAGGGAGGGACCTGGAGAGTATTATGTTAAGTGAAACAAGCCAATCAGAGAAAGACAGTATCACATTATTTCATTCATATGGGGAATCTAATGAACAAAATAAACTGATGAACAAAATGGATCCATAGACATAGAAATATTGAAGACTGAGAAATCTGAGAGAAGGCGGGAGTGGGTGGTTGGTGGGGAGAGATTAACTGTGGATATGCATAGTCTATGGACACAGACAGTGTGTTGAAGACATGGTAAGGGGGTGTGCAGGGAGGAGGAGGTCAATAGGGAAAAAGGGGGGGGGCACCTGTAATATTTTCAATGATAAAGATAAATTTAAAAAATAAGTTAAGAGAAGAAGGAAGGAAAAACTGCATGTATGCTATCTTTTCTAATTGAATAATTACCTTTTTTTTAGGTATTTAAAAAATATATTTTATTGATTTTTTTACAGAGAGGAAGGGAGAGGGATAGAAAGGTAGAAACATCGATGAGAGAGAAACATCGATCAGCTGCCTCCTGCATACACCCTACTGGGGATGTGCCCGCAACCAAGGTACATGCCCTTGACCAGAATCGAACCTGGGACCCCTCAGTCCACAGGCCGACACTCTATCCACTGAGCTAAACTGGTCAGGGCCATAATTACCTTTTATTGTTGCTTTTTTTTTTCTTGTGAATTTGAATTATTGTCTGAGGTAGCCTGAATCTGTTAATTCTTTTTTTGGTGTTTTTTTACTGGTTTATTCTCCTTTGCCAACTTAGAGTTCCCTTTCAGTGGAATCAGTTTTTGGCTTTCTTCACTATCCTTACGCAAAACCTTCTTTTCCCATGGCTTCAGTCTCCACACAGTTGACAAAGACCAAATGTGTGTGTTAATCTGCAGTCCCAATTTCTCTTTGACTCCTGTCTTCATTGACTCACTATACATTTCCCCTTGTATATCCTTCTCCATATGGCACCTAAAACTCAAATGTCAATTTCATTGCCTTTTCTAGTTTTTGTTATAATTTCTATAAATAGCATCCTCCTTTTACCCTCTTTCCCATTCTGTCTATCTAAATACTAACTCATTTGCTGTTTCCATTCCTTGCTTCCCCCATAGCCAGTCATTATTGTCTTCTGCAACACCTCTTGTCGCCTAAAATTCCTGTTCATCCTTTATTTAAACCCGTGACTTCTCATTAATTTTTATTTTTTTCCAAATTTATTGAGATATAATTGGCATAGAACACCGTGGAAGTTTAAGGTGTGCTGTGTGATGCTTTGATACACCTATATATTATGAAATGACCACCTCAGTAAGGTTAGTTAACACTTTCATCACTTCACATAGTTATCTTTTTCTCTTTTTGTTTGTGATGAAAACATTTAAGATGGACTTTATTAGCAACTTTCAAGTATACAGTACAATATTATTAACTACTAGAGGCCTGGTGCATGAAATTCATGCACAGGAGAAAGTCCCTTCAGCCCAGCCTGCACCCTCTCCAATCCGGGACTCCTCAGGGGATGTTTGACTGCCAGTTTAGGCCCGATCCCAGGGATCGGGCCTAAACTGGCAGTCAGATATCCCTCTCATAATTTTGGACCATTGGCTCCTAATCGCTAACCTGCCTGCCTGCCTGGTCACCCCTAACTGCCTCCCCCTGCCCCCGCCGCAACGGCCTGATGGCTCCTCACTGCCTCTGCATGCCAGCCTGATCACCCTTAACTGCCCCTCTTGCCGGCCTGGTTGCTCCTAACTGCACCCACCCACCAGCTTGGTCACCCCTTACTGCCACCCTTGCCGGTCTAGTTGCCCTTCACTGCCCTGCCCCCCCACCAGCCTTATAG
>NW_006297280.1:858030-859449 GCF_000327345.1 Myotis davidii | reverse complement strand
ATCTGCCAGCCTGATTGCCCCTAACTACCCCCTCTGCTGGCCTGATTGCCCCCAACTGCCTCCCCTGCCGGCCTGGTCACCCCACGCAACCTTCTGTTCAGACGTTTGGTCGACCCTCACTAACCCCCTGCTGGCCTGGTCCTAGGCAGCCATCTTGTGAGGGTGTGAAGGTTAATTTGCATATCACCTCTTTATTATATAGGATAATCACCATGCTGTACATTAGGTCCCAAGAATTTATCTTATAACTGAAAATTTGTACCCTTTGACCAACATCTCCCCATTTCGCTTCTTCCCCCACCCTCACACGCCCAGCTCCTGGTATCCACCAATTTACTTTCTGTTTTTATGGAATTTGGCTTTTAAAAATTCCACATATAAGTGAGATCATGCAGTATTTGTCTTTCTTTGTCTAACTTATTTCCCTTAGCACAATGCCCTCAAGTTCCATTCATATTGTCAAATGGCATTATTTTTTTTAATGTGGCTATACTCCATTGTATCTGTACTATATTTATTTTATCCATTCACCCATTGATAGACACTTAGGTTATTTCTATGTCTTGGAATTGTGAATAATGCTGCATTTAACATAAGAGTGCAGACATCTTGAGATACTGATTTTATTTCCTTTGCAAATATACCCCAAGGTGGGATTGCTGGGTCATATGGTACTTCTATTTTAATTTTTTTTAGAAGCCCCATACTTTATCCCATAGTGGCTATTCCAATTTACATTCTCACCAATGGGGCACAAGGGTTCCCTTTTTTCCTGAATCCTCATCAACACTTATCTTTTGTCTTTTTGATAATAGCAAGTCTAACAGGTGTGAGGTTTTTATTTGAGTTTTCCTGATGATTAGTACTTTTATTTTTTATATTAAATCTTTATTGTTCAGATTATTACATTTGTTCCTCTTTTTTCCCCCCATAACTCCCCTCCTCCCAGTTCCCACCCCACCCTCCACCCTCACTCCCCACCCACTGTCCTCATCCATAGGTGCACGATTTTTGACCAGTCTCTTCCCGCATCCCCAACACCCCTTTCCCCTCCACGAATAGTCAGTCCATTCACTTTCTATGTCCCTGATTCTATTATGATCACCAGATTATTTATTCACTTGATTCTTAGATTCACTTGTTGATAGATGCATGTTTGTTGTTCATAATTTGTATCTTTACCTTTTTCTTCTTCTTCCTCTTCTTAAAGGATACCTTTCAGCATTTCATATAATACCGGTTTGGTGGTGATGAATTCCTTTAGCTTTTCCTTATCTGTGAAGCTCTTTATCTGCCCTTCAATTCTGAATGATAGCTTTGCTGGTTAAGTAATCTTGGTTGTAGGTTCTTGGCATTCATCACTTTGAATATCTCTTGCCACTCCCTTCTGGCCTGCAGAGTTTCTGTTGAGAAATCATC
>NW_006297280.1:849854-857928 GCF_000327345.1 Myotis davidii | reverse complement strand
TGCCTTAGAAGAAAGGGGGGGGGGAACACAGTTAAAAAACACAGCAATCCCTGACTCAGCAAGCAAAAGCAGTTGATAAATGCACCTGCTACGCTGTCTAGAGCTGATGTAGCCTTTTCGGGGTGGCCTTATCAAGTTAAGATCTTGTTGGAGAGTAATGAACAGGAGGAAAGACCCTGCTCCTCAATTGCTCATCATTAGAGCTCCATTCACAGCTGGAGGAGGAGCAGGGACTGGGATAAATCAGTGCTTTGAACCTCCTGATAATTGGTGCTCAAATCTCAGAATCTGGGTATTATTCTTGACTAAAGTATCTGCCACATGGCTGGATTGCTCGATACATTAATATGTTGGAGGCAAAGCGGTGCAGGCTTTCATCCTGGCAAAGGGGATTAGCAGAATCAGACTACACATGGGCCTGACTATGTCACACTGAGCAGGTTTTCAGTACCTGAGTTTCTCACACGTGGAATGAGAATGACAGTCACTTTGCCTGAGACTATCCAGCTACTACCTCTGTGCAAGGCTTGGGCAGGGCAGGTCCCAGGGCATCAACAGGGCAGGGAGAGCAAGCAGTTATGGCTTCTCTTAGTCCCATCCCTAGAGGCGAGAGCCCAGCCTCAGCCGCCAGCCCGCTCCACACGCACCTCTGCATCTTTGTATTTTACTTCTGCACCACACCTGCTCTCAGTATGCTTTTCTCTTTCCTTCTAGTTGTAGAATTTCCCCTCAGCCAGCCTTCCTGTGGTTCTGGGTGATGTCCATTCCACCTTTTAGTTGTATTTTTGAAGTGGTTGTGCAAGGCAGCAATCTCTGGTGTTTACCTATGCCGCCATTTTGGTTTCTCCGATTAGTACTTTTGAGCATCCTGTTATGGTTCTTTGTCCATTTTATAATTTTTTTTTGCCTATTTTGCTATTGAGTTGTATGAGTTCCCTATATATGTTGGATATTAATCCCTTGTGAATTATGTGGTTTCTAAATTTTTTCCCATTTCATAGGTTGCCTATGAAATTTTTTATTGTTTCTTTTGCTGTGCAGAACTATTAATTTTTGAATACCAGCCTTTCCATCTTTTCTGTGCCTTTATAGCTATTTGTGTAATCTTGTAATATAGTGGTCTTCAACTGGGAACATTTGGCAATGTTGGGAAATTTTGATTGTCACAACTGGGGAAGTAGAGCTACTGGCACCTAGTGGGGTGATACCAGGATGCTACTAAACATTCTATAATGCATGGGACCTCTCCTACAACAAAGAAGTATCCAGACCCAAATGTCAATAGTGCCAAGACTTAGAAGCCCTGTTTATTACAAAAATGGACAAAGTCAGGTTATGTAGCATCTAAAACTAATACAAGTTTGGGGCTTTTTTAAAAAAAGAAGTGTAAAATCACAAATAAATGATGTTGAGATAATTGGACTGCTACATTTAAAAAAATGAAACTAGACCACCAACTTACACCATACAGAAGAATAAACTCAAAATGGATAAAAGATTTAAATGTAAGTCATGAAACCATAAAAATCAATGAAGAAAACATTGGCAACAAAATATCAGACATCTCACATAGCAAATTTTTCACTGATACAATGCCTGGTGCAAGAGAAAAAAATAACAAATGGGACTACATCAAAATAAAAAGCTTCTGCACAGCAAAAGAAAATGTCATCAAAATGAAAAGGGAACCCACTGTATAGGAGAACATATTTGCCAATGATACAAAATATATAAAGTACTCATACAACTCAACAAAAGGAAAACAAACAGCCCAATAAAAGATGAGCAGAAGGTCTAAATAGGCACTTCTCCAAAATAGACATACAAATGTCCAAGAGACATATGCAAAAATGCTCACATTCACTAAGCATTTAATTTGCATCACCAGAAAGATACGAATTAAAATGACAATGAGGTACCACCTCACACCTGTCAGAATGGCTACCATCAATAAATCAATATACAACATGTGCTGGTGAGGATGTGGAGAAAAAGGAACCTTAATACACTGCTGGTGGAAATGCAGACTGATGCAGCCACTCTGAAAAACAGTAGGGAATCTCAAAAAATTAAAAATGGAAATGCCATTTGACCCAGTGATCCCATTTCTAGGAAACATCCTCAGAAGCCTGAAACACCAATCAGAAAAAATGTATGCACCATAAGTTAATAGCAGCACAATTTACAATAGCTAATGTCTGGAAGCAGCCCAATTCCCCTTCAGAAGATTAGTGGATAAAAAAAGCTGTGGTACATTTACACCATGGAATACTATGCAGCAGTTAAAGAAGAAGGATCTCTTATCCTTTGAGACAGCATGGAGGGACCTGGAGAGTATTATGCTAAGCAAAATAAGCCAGTTAGAGAATGACAAGTATCACATGATCTCACTCATATGTGAAATCCAATGAACAAAAACTGATGAACAAAATAGCTCCAGAGACATAGAAGCATGGCACAGACTGTCAAATCTCAGAGGGAAGGCTGGGGGTGGGAAGAGATCACGCAAAGAACTTGTATGTATGCTAGTACATACACATAACCCAAGGACACAGACAATAGTGTGGTGAAAGCCTGGGCTTGGGTGCGGAGGTGGGTTAGTTGGGGCCAATGGGGGAAAAGAGGGGACATATATAATACTTTCAACAATAAAAAGAAAAAAAGAAATATAAAATCACAAATAAAAAATTAGGTAGAAATGCATATATTTCTCATCAGAAAACAACAAATTATTGGAGTTTAAAGAGTCAGGTCTAGCCCTAGCTGGTTTGACTCAGTGGATAGAGCATTGGCCTGTGGACTGAAGGGTCCCAGGTTCAATTCCGGTCAAGGGCACATGCCCAGTGGGGGGTGTGCAGGAGGCAGCAGATGTTTCTATATCTCCCTCTCCTTTTCTCTCTGAAATCAATATATATATATTTAAAAAAGGAGTCAGGTCTCTTTCTCAGAGATATTTTAGGCACATTTCCAGAAATGCCTCCTGCTTGTAACCTGACTCCCTGTAACTACCCAGACCTTCCCAGGAACTCTGAGGCTGGTGCAAGCAAGAAGCTCCAATGCGTAAGCTTCATTAGATTCATGATAAATCAGCCTTTGATGATAGCACTTATATTTGCTTGTAATTGTCTGTAGCAGGAAGGAAAAGATGAAAAGTCAAACTCAATTTCCTTCTTCCTTCTAGAGAGTGTACATGTGTGTGCGTGCATGTATGTATGTATGTATGAATTTGTTAGTGTGTGTGCATGTATGAGTATACCAGTATTATGAATGTGTATGAGAATGTGTATGTGTGTGCATGTGTAACTTATATAAGTGTGGATGAATGAATGTGTGTTTAAGTGTGTGTAGGCATATGTGTCATGAGTACAAGTGTGAATAAGATAAATCTCTACTGCATCCTTCTGCTTAGAGAAGTTATTAGGGGAAGGTTGCTGCCTGAGAACTTGATCCTATTAAAATATTATCATTTGTGATGCCCAAACCAGGAATACTCTGCTGGGTGGCTCTTGGTTAGCAATCAATTGAATAGGCTTTCAGATTTATGAGGGAGAATCTGGAGAAAGACATGGGCAGGGAAAGGATTCTTTGTGATAAAGTTGGAGAGAATCAAGTTTTTCTGACAGAGACGGTGGGGAAGCCAGGCAGAGATACTGTGAGGAGTGACACAGGCACGGAGGTATCCAGAGTGGGCACAGGATGCAGACCAGGGCTGGCTCAAAGTGATGGAGGGAGATAATTCAACAAATGCGGAAACTTAGAGCCAAGGCTTAACATAACAGAGGCTTAAAGGAGAGAGGGAGCCAAGCTGGGAAAGGCCATTTTTCTTTAGCTATTAAAAAGAAATGTGACTTCCCAATACTGATGACATCATGGACACTTAGGTAGTCTGGCTTTGTTCATGCCTCTCTCCCCACAAGGGAAGTGAGCTCCTTGGATCACTTGAGACATGGACACCCCACACAATATGGGGCTTGGGTGCTGAATGAATTGGTGAGTGAGAAATGAGTAAGGATGGGAGAGAATGAAGATAGATTAAAGGGGTGGGGAGTGTTAGAGAGGGCAAAAAGGTTTGAGTGAGCCAGGAAGGAACTTATATTAAAAGAAAAACCCAACAGCAAGATGGGATTCAGCTGGACTTTCATTTTCGGCAACCATCACTCCCTGAGAGGAGAGGTGGAGTTTTAGTTGTGGGCCCTCAAGATGTGAGCACTGTAGGTCCAACGGGCTAGGCTGTGATGCAGACAAGGGGCCATCCCTCTGTCTGGGGATTGTATTGCCAGGGTTTTGTTTATTTTTACTGACACTTTACCTTATTATAAGAACTGTTGTGTGAGTGTCTTTGCTGTGTTTGGATAATACCAAGCAAAGCAATGATTTATGGGCAACTGTTTTGTGTAGCCTAATGCCCAGCCCTGGGCTGGGAAGATAATATTGCTATATTTTCTGGGACATCCCCCCCTTCTTTTGGCCATAGTTGAATAAAGTTACATTTGCTTAAACCAAATGTACTTCTTTGAGTTGTCTTCCTTTCAGGAAAGAAGAAAAATGGATACAGTGACATAAATCCTCTGAACATTATGGAGATTAGATTGATCGGGCCACATGGATTATGCCCTGAGGGATGGAGAAATTGGAGGGTAAAGTGAAAGCAAACATTCACATTATGCAGTGCAACACCTTGAAGTGGATGTCAATTTGTTTCACACATATTGGTAAGCCCCATCCTGAGACCCTTCTGTGTTTATCTGTTTAGCAAAGGTAAATGTCCCCAGCAGAATTGTTTGCCTGGAGAGAATCACAATAATTGAGCCAACCTGGCAGGCAGGAAATAGGGCTCCAACAGTAGGCTAATTTTAAAAAGGGGTATTTTAAAACTGGCTATGTACCAGTAATGTTCCATCTGAAAAAATGAACCAATTTTTAGGACTTTATCTGTCATCTCACTCCTGTTTCTCCAGTGTCATGGAGTCAGCATCATATATACTGCTTCCATACATTGGTTGGTTTCCAAGTCTTTGTGTAAGCATTACTTCAAGCTGTGTATGTATCTTATCATTTCTTTGGGAGAGATTCTACTGAATGACATTAATGGTTTAGAGCAGTACCTATTTTTAAATAAAATATGTATTTTTATTATTGACAGTATTACAGATGTCTCCCAATTTCCCCCTTTTACCCCTGTCTGCCCAGCCCCCCCCCCTCAGTTTTCTACCACCCTATTGTCCATGGTTTATCTCTTCTTATCCCCCCACCCTCACATCAAGGTATGTCAGTCTGTTTTATGCCTCCATGCTTCAAGTCTTGTCTTGTTGGTCAATTCATTTTGTTCATTAGATTCCACTAATAAGTGAGATTATGTGATGTTTGTCTTTCTCAGATTGGCTTATTTCACTTAGCATAATAGTCTCCAGGTCTATCCATGCTGTCTCAAAGGGTAAGAGATCCGTCTTTGTTATAGCTGCATAGTATTCCATAGTGTAAATGTCCCACAGCTTTTTTCTTTTTAATCTTTCAACTTTATTTTGTATTGGTTTCTGATGTACAGCTTAGTGGTTAGACAGTCATAAACTTTACATAGTGTTTGCCTCAATATTTCCAGTTCCCCAACTGGCACCTGACATATTTATCACAATGTTATTGACTATATTCTCTTTGCTGTACTTTACATCCCTCTGACTATTTTGTAATTACCAATGTGTGTTTCTTTTTTTATTGCTTAAGGTATTACATATGTGTCCTTATCCCCCTATATTCTCCCCCATTCCCCTAATCGTGCCATCACCCTCACCCCCTATAGTCCACGTCCATTGGTTATGCTTATATGCATGCATACAGGTCCTTTGATTGATATCTCCTCCTTACCCCTCCCCTCCCCTACCTTCCCTCTGAGGTTTGAGCACCTGATCGATGCTTCTTTGTTTCTGTATCTGTTTTTGTTCATCAGTTTATGTTGATCATTATAATCCACAAATGAGTGAGGTCATGTGATATTTATCTTTCTCTGACTGACTTACTTTGCTTAGCATAATGCTCTCCACTACATCCATGCTGTTGCAAATGGTAGAGTTCTTTCAATTTTATTGCAGCATAGGTTTCCATTGTGTAGATGTGCCAAAGGTTTTTTAATCCATTCACCTGCTGATGGGCACTTAGGCTGATTCCAAATCTTAGCTATTGTAAATTGTGCTGCTATGAACATAGCGGAGCATATATCCTTTCTGATTGGTGTTTCTGGTTTCTTGGGATATATTCCTAGAAGTGGGATCATGGGGTCAAATGGAAGTTCCATTTTAGTTTTTTGAGGAAACTCCATACTGTTCTTCACAGTGGCTGCTCCAGTTTGTATTCCCACCAGCAGTGCAGGAGGGTTCATTTTTCTCCATATCCTAGCCAGCATTTGTCATTTGTTTATTTGTTGATGATAGCCATTTTAACAGGTGTGAGATGGTACCTCATTGTTGTTTTGACTTGCATCTCTCAGATGATTAGTGACTTTGAGCATGTTTTCATATGTCTCTTGGCCTTCCTTATGTCTTCTTTTGAAAAGTATCTATTTAGGGCCATTACTCATTTTTTGATTGGGTTGTTTATCTCCCTTTGGTTAAGTTGTATGAGTTCCTTGTAAATGTTTGTGATTAAACCCTTTTCAATGATAACATTGGCAAATACGTTCTCCCATGCAGTGGGCTTTCTTGTTGTTTTGTTGATGGTTTCGTTTGCTGTGCAGAAGCTTTTTATTTTGATGTAGTCCCATTTGTTTATTTTTTCTCTTTAGTTTCCATTGCCTTAGGAGCTGTATTGGTGAAAATATTGCTTCCGCATATATCTGAGATTTTGCTGCCGGGGTGGATTCCTCTAATATTTTTATTGTTTCCCGTCTTATGTTTAAGTCTTTTATCCATTTTGAGTTTATTTTTGTGTATGGTGTAACTTGGTGGTTTAGTTTCATTTTTGTTTGCATGTATCTGACCAAATTTCCCAGACCGTTTATTGAGGAGACTGTCTTGACTCCATTGTATGCTCTTGCCTCCTTTGCCAAATATTAATTGAGCATAGTGGTCTGGGTTCTCTATTCTATTCCATTGGTCTAGATGTCTGTTCTTGTGCCAGTGCTATGCTGTTTTGAGTATAGTGGTTTTGTATCATAACTTGATGTCTATTATTGTGATTCCTCCAACTCTGTTCTTTCTTTCTCAGGATTTCTACAGCTATTCAGGTCTTTCTTTATTTCATGTAAAATTTTGGATAATTTGTTCTAGGTCTGTTACATATGCTATTGGTATTTTAATGGGGAATGCATAGACTCTATAAATTGCTTTGGGTATTATAGACATTTTATTGATGTTGATTCTACCAATCCATGAACACGGTATGTTCTTCCATCTGTTTATGTCTTCATCTATCTCTTTTTTCAACATCCTGTAATTTTCTGATTAGAGGACTTTTACCTCCTTAGTTATGTTTATTTCTAGGTATCTTAATTTTTTTTTGTGCAATGGTAAATGGGATTGCTTTTTAAATCTCTCTTTCTGTCAGTTCACTACTGGTGTATAAAAATGCCATAGATTTCTTGGCGTTAATTTTGTATCCTGCTACATTGCCAAATTCATTTATTAATTCTAATAATTTTTTGATGGAGTCTTTAGGGTTTTCTATATATAGTATCATGTCATCTGCGAATAATGACAACTTTACTTCTTCTTTTCCAGTTGTATGACATTTATTTCTTCTTCTTGTCCGATTGCTGTGGCCAACACTCCCAGTACTATGTTGAACAGGATTGGTGAAAGCGGGCATCCCTGTCTTGTTCCTGTTCTTAAGGGAAAAAGTTTAGTTTTTGCCCATTGAGTATGATGTTGGCTGTAGGTTTGTCATATAAGGCTTTTATTATGTTGAGGTATGATCCTTCTATTCCCACCTTACTGAGTGTTTTTATCATGAAAGGGTGTTGGACTTTGTCAAATGCATTTTCTGCATCAATAGATATGATTATATGGTTTTCATAACTCAGTTTGTTTATATGGTGTATCACATTTATTGATTTGTGGATATTGTACCATCCTTGCATCCCCAG
>NW_006297280.1:848270-849255 GCF_000327345.1 Myotis davidii | reverse complement strand
TGTATCACGTTTATTGATGAGTGGATATTGTACCAGCCTTGCATCCCTGGAATAAATTCAACTTGGTCATGGTGTATGATCTTTCTAATGTAATGCTGGATCCGGTTTGCTAGAATTTTGTTGAGGATTTTAGCAACTATGTTCATCAGGGATATGGCCTGTAACTCTCTTTTTGTGGTGTGTTTATCTTGTTTCTGCAGATGTCAATTAATTCCATCTGATCTAGTGAGTCATTTAGGATTGCTGTTTCTTTGCTGATTTTTTGTTTAGAGGCTTTATCCAGTGGTGTCAGTGGGGTATTAAAGTCCCCTACTATGACTGTATTGTTATCGGTCTCTCCTTTTATATCTTCTAGAAATTGTTTCGTGTATTTGGGTGCTCCTGTATTGGGTGCTTCACTTTGAGGTCTGTTTTGTTAGCTATAAGTATTGCAACCCCAGCTTTTTTTCTCATGTCCATTTGCCTGAAAAAATTTTTTTCCATCCCTTCACTATCAGTCTGTGTGAATCCTTTTTTCTGAGGGGAGTGTCTCACAGACAGCAAATATATGGGTCATGTTTTCTTATCCATTCAGCTACCCTATGTCTTTTGATTGGAGCATTTAATCCATTTATGTTTAATGTTGTTATTGATAAGTACTTGTTTGTCATCATTTTTATTCTTAATATTTGTGTTTCTTCTTGCCTTTCTGTATCTTCTTTTTACAGCAGTCCCTTTAGCATTTCTTGCATAGTTGGCTTGATGGTAATAAATTCTCTTAGCCCTTTTTTGTCTGTGAAGCTCCTGATTCCACCTTCAATTTTGAATGTTACCCTTGTGGGCTATGGTATTCTTGGATTCAGTCCCTTGCTTTGCATCACTTTGTATATTTCATTCCATTCCCTTTTGGCCTGGTGTGTTTCTGTTGAGAAGTCAGCTGATATAATAGGAGATCCCTTGAAGATAACTTTCTGTCTCTCTCTGGCAGCCTTACTTTGTCATTGGT
>NW_006297280.1:835150-848224 GCF_000327345.1 Myotis davidii | reverse complement strand
CAAACAGGTTTTCTATTCCTTATTCAGTTTCCTTTCCTTCTGGTACTCCTATTATGCAGATGTTGTTTTGTTTTGTGTTGTCCCAAAGCTCCCTTAGGCTCTCCTCTTGCTTTTTAAGTTTTCTCTCCAGTTGCTGCTGTGTTTGTGTGTTTTTTCCTACCTTGTCTTCTAATTTGCTGATGTGGTTCTCAGCCTCTTCTAGTCTACTCTTTAAGCCTTTCATTGTGTTCTTTATTGCAGCTATGTCATTCTTCATTTCCTCTTGGTTCCTTTTCATGTTGGTGACATTCTCATTCAGCTCCTTATAATTCTCATTGAGTTGTGTGTATTTGTCATCCAGCCATTTGAGCATCCTTATAGCCATTACTTTGAATTCTTTCTCTGCCATGTTACTTGCCTCCATTTCTTTTAAGTTCCTTTCTGGTGATTTCTCGTTTTCTTTCCTTTGTGGATTGCTTTTTTGTCTCTCCAGGTTTTGCTGTAACATTTTAATTGTTTCTGTGTCCTAGATACATCTGTTTTGCTACCCAGCTTCTTTTGGGGGTGGTAGTACTGGTGTCATCTCTTAAGTCTCCTGATCTTGAGAATCTAGTGGAGCTCCCTACTTGAGCTTTTTGGGTTCTTTTGATGTAGTTGGGTCTTGAATGTTAGTTTCTTATTCGTGGATGAAGTCTTGCCATGGGTTAGCAATGTGACTTACCCACAGCTTCGTTGTGCAAGCTGTTTTGGATGATTATGGTTCTGCCTTTTGTGGAAATGTTTGTCTGAGGTCTCACTGGTATGTGCTCATTGTGGGTTACAGAGTCCATGGCCTGGGAGGAAGGAGTCTTGGGGCCTGAGGCTCAGGAACTGTGACTTTGGCTGGTGTGGTGTAATTTTTCCTGGATCAGCATCACTCTGCAACTCACTATGAGGGTCCCGGAGCCTGTGACAGTGGGGGGCAGGTGTTTTATAGTCTGTGGTTGAGGCAGTGAGACTCTGGCCAAAGTGATTTCCCTCTCTGAATCACGAAGGGTTTCAGGATCCAGCAGCAAGCTGTCCAGAGGTAGGTAGCTGGGAGGGGGATGTTGTGGATCCTACTGAGGGAGCCTTGCACCCTTGAGTGGAGAGGCACATGCCTAGTGACAGCATACAGAGGGGCCCAGGAGCTGTCTGCAAGGGGTGTATGCTTGTGAGGCCCACACACTGGATTGGAGTGATTGTGGTGTGCCACCAGCCCCATGGAGGGAGAAGTCCCAGTTTCTGCTTTGGGGGATGTGTTCCCATTGTTGGATATGGACGCCCAATGGCAGCTTACAGAGGTGCCCAGGAGCTGTCTGCTGGGGCATTGGGCTCAGGGGCCCCTTGTGCCGGAGTGCCGTTACTGTGGGGATTGGATGGCAGTGGCCGGGGTTGTGCCTTGCAGTGGCACAGAGAAGCACCCAGGGGCCACCTGCTGGGGCAGCAGGCTCAGGGGGCTTGAGTGCTGGATTGGTGCAACTGCAGTGACTGGAGGTTTGCAGCTGAGGAGGAGGAAGTCGAGTTTCTGCTGCTGGGGATTTGAGCCCTTGGTTGGATATGAGTGTACTTAGTGGCAGCTCACAGAGGCACCTGGGAATTGCCTGCTGGGGTGGTGGCCTCAGGGGGCCTGTGTGCTGAAACCATGTGACTGAGCTGTCTGTGGGTAGGCAGCCTGGAAGAGGGAAGTCCAAATTTCTACTGCCCAGGGCTGTGCATCCTTGTTTCGATATAAGCATGCCCAGCCGAGGCTCAAGGAGGCACCCAGGAGCCACCTATAAAGGCAGCGGGCTCAATAGGCCTGCGTGTTGGAAAGGTGCAACTGCGGTGTCCAGAAGTCAGCATTTATGGAGGGGGATGTCCCAATTTTTGCTGCCTTGCACCCTTGGTTGATGTCACGTGTGCCCAGCGGTGGCTCACAGAGGTACCCAGGAGCTGTCTATTGGGGTGGTGGGGCTTAGGAGGCCTGTGCTCTGGAAAGGCATGACTGTGGTGTCCAGAGTTCTGCAGCTGTGGGGTGGGAAGACTCAGTTTTTTCTGCTGCTTCCATGGTTGGATACATGCATGCCCAGTGGTGGCTTACAGGGGAACCCAGGGTGCGTTTGCCAACGTGGTGCACTGATGCACTTTAAAGGGCCCTGGCACTGAAGCTGCGTGACTGAGGTGTCTGTGGTCAGGTATCCAGGAAGAAGGAATTCAGAATTTCTACTGTTGGGGCAGTGTTTTCCTGATTGTATAAGAGTGCGCCTAGTGGGGGCTCACAGCGATACCCAAGAGCTGCATGTGGAGCAGTGGGCTCAGGAAGCCTGTGCAGCTGTAAACGCGAGACTGTGGTGCCCAGAGGTCAGCCGCTGGGGGCGGGGGAAGTCGCATTTACTGCTGCAGGAGCTGTGCTCCTTTGGAGGTGGAGGTCCTAGGGTCTGCAGGTCTGTGGGTGGGGCAGCAGGATTTTGGCTGGAGAGGCTGCTGTGTCACAGGCAGTGTCCAAGACCTGTCTGGGTGGTGGTGTTGATGAGTTCCTAGAAGAGGTTTGCTCTCTCCTCCAAGATGGCATGGGCTCTGCACCCAAGTCCCACAGCTCGGGGAGTGTCCACAGTGTTGGTAGGTGCTCCCTGTCCAGGAGAGCCTCGTTTACCATCCCCTGCTACTCCTGCCCTATTTAACTGTCCCTCACTCACTCACACACACACTACACACATCCACACACTCTCTTTTCAACCCCTCACTCACATCCTTTCCCTCACCTCTGTACTGCCAGCTGCCATCTTGGTTCAACCTCTTCCACCACTTTTTTATCCATTCATCTACTGATGGGCATTTGGACTCTTTCCAAATCTTAGCTATTGTAAATAATTCTGCTATAAGCATAGGAGTGCATATATTCTTTCTGATTGGTATTTCAGGTTTTTAGGATATATTCTGAGAAGTGGGATTGCTGGGTCAAAAGGCAGTCCCATTTTAATTTTTTGAGGCAACTCCATACTGTTTTCTATAACGGCTGTACCAATCTGCATTCCCATCAGCAATGAACTAGTGTTACCTTTTCTCCACATCCTCACCAGCACTTGTTTGTTGATTTTTTGATAACAGCCAGTCTGACAGGTGTGAGGTGATATCTCATTGTGGTTTTATTCTCTTGACCATTTGTATGTCCTCTTTGGAGAAGTTTCTATTCAGGTCCTCTGCCCACCTTTAATTGGATTGTTTGTCTTCCTTTTATTGAGTTGTATGAGTACTTTATATATTTTGGAGATTAACCCCTTATCAGATGTATCATTGGCAAATATAGTCTCCCAAACAGTGGGTTCCCTTTTACTTTTGATGATGGTTTCTTTTGCTGTGCAGAAGCTTTTAATTTTGATGTTCCTTTTGTTTACTTTTCCTTTGTTTCTCTTGCCTTAGGAGATGTATCAGCAAAAATTCTGCTTTGTAAGATGTTTGAGATTTTGCTGCCTATGTTTTCTTCTAGGATTTTTATGGTTTCATGGCTTACATTTAAGTATTTGATCTACTTTGAGGTTATTCTTGTATATGGTGTAAGTTGGTGGTCTATTTTCATCTTTTTGCATGTGTCTGTCCAGTTTCCCAGCACATTTGTTGAAGAGTCTATCTTGACTCCATTGTATGTTCTTGCCTTCTTTGTCAAATATTAATTGATGTAATGGTGTGGGTCAATTTCTGGGGTCTCTTCTCTTATATTGGTCTATGTGCCAGTTCTTGTGCCAGTACCAGGCAATTTTTCCTGTGCCTCCCGCCCTCTCCCCACTGGGGATGTGCCCATAACTAAGGCACATGCCCTTGACGGGAATCGAACCTGGGACCCTTCAGTCTGCAGGCCAATGCTCCATCCACTGAGCCAAGCCGATCAGGGCATGCCATTGGTTTTTTAATAGAGATTGCACTGAATCTATACATTTCTTTGAGTACTATGGACATTTTAATGATGTTAATTATTCTAATCCATGAACATGGCATATGCTTCCATTTGTCTGTAACTTCCTCTATTTCTTTTTTCAGTATCCTATAGTTTTCCAAGTACAGGATATTTGTTGAGGATTTTAGCATCTATGCTCATCAGGATAATGGCATGTAATTTTTGTTCTTTGTAGTGTCTTTATTTGGTTTTGAAATTAGGATAATGCTGTCCTCATAAAAAGAGCTTGGAAGTGTTCCTTCCTCTTTAATTTTTTGAAACAGTTTGAAGAGGGTAGGTGTTAGTTCTTTGAATGTTGGGTAAAATTGTCCTGTAAATCCATCTGGTCCAGTATCTTTGTTTGCTAGGAGTTGTTAAATTACTGCTTCAATTTCATCAGTTGTTATTGGCCTATTCAGGTTTTCTGATTCTTCCTGATTGAGTTTTGGAAGATTTTATTTTTCTAGGAATTTGTCCATTATGCCCATGTTGTCCAGTTGTTGGCATATAGTTATTCATAGTATTTGATTATAATCCTTTATATTTCTGTGGTGTCCGTTGTTATATTGCATCTTCCATTTTTTATTTTATTTATTTGTGTCCTCTCTCTTTCTTTCTTGATGAGTCTGGTTAAGGGTTCATCAATCTTGTTTATCTTTTCAAAGAATCAGCTCTTGGATTCATTAGAGCAGTACTTCTTAAGGCACATGTGAATCATCTTGCGGGGAGGGTCTTAATAAAATGTGGAATTTGATTCTTCTAATCTGGGTGAAGGGCTGAGAGTCTGCATTTTTAATGGACATTATGCTGATGCTGCTGGTCCAGGGACCACACTTCAAGACTTGAGGCCTCAATAAGCAAGCAGGCAAGCTCAGCCAGTGTAGCAGCTCATCTCTGAGGGGCAGATTTGAGTGCCCAGCCCCTGTGTGTTAGGAGGAAAAAGAAAGCTGATCCCTGGTCTCCAGACCCAGTCCAACTGTCCACAGTGAATTTCTGTTCCTGCCTCAAAAATGTAAGAAAGGGTTAAAAAAACCTTCAGTGGTGATTTTTGTGATATATTTGAAGTCAAATAGGTGCCCTGGGAGTCCAGAGAAATTATCAATGAGCGATAGATGGGATGCTGGCAACTTGCTAATTCTTATTAGCATCCCTCAGGCCACATGCTGGAAGCAGATCATTAGAGTGGTCAGCTCAGAGTCTGCCTTCTTTGGGGACAGTCATTCTCAGTAACAAATGCCATCTGCCCAACCTCTTCTGGGGCTGAAAGCAAATTGCTCCCTTCCTCCTGCCTCACTGTGGGGCTCTGGGGTCTTCATCTTACCTCACCCATGGGGTTTTGAGAGATGTTTGCCTCAACTCAGTCCTGGGTCAGCAAGAAGCTTTTTTTCTCAGAAGAAAGGTGACCCTTGATGCCTATTTTTCCTTTGTCCAAGTTTACTCCTTCTTATGTTTAGTTCTAGGACCTGTTCTCCTCACAGCAACACCCCGGGGGCCCAGCCAGAGAAAAGGCAGTGGATAGTGTGTGTCCCCAGGAATTTCTGTTCCAGGCAGTTTACAAATGGAGTCTGAGCTGGGCTGGGGATGTGGTTGACCTCCAGCGGTATTTGAAAAGTGGCTATGTTTTTATCTGGTCTTACTAATGGTTTCATTTAGAGAGATTTTCTCCTGAAGTGATTTTGTGAAATGCAATCTAATCACCGAATAAAGAAGTGATTCACCAGAAGCCTCCCAGCATGCTGGGGAGACGCCATTCCTCCCATGAAGGCCTTTGTCTGCTCAGAGCTAAATGCCTGCTTAAAAATACTGAAAACATATTTCTAATACTGCAGTTATTCTCAGGCAGTCTGTGTGTGTCCTGTGTTGCTGCTACTTCGATCACATGAGAGGAAATTTTTATTTAGCAGGCAGTTCCAGAGAACTGACCAATGCAGGACACCATCTGGGCCCCACAGAAGTGCAGGAAAGGTCGGGAAAACACAGGCTCTGCTTTCACTCAGCTGCATAGAACCCAGCTGGGGAAACAAACCAGAGGCACACAAATGTCCTGGGAGCCAAGAACAGACAAGAGGAAACAAATGCAGCCTCACCGGGTACATACAGAAGTCTAGTTTCCCCAGTGGAAGCAACCTCTCCCACGATGCAATTCGGTGGCTCCTCTGTCTTGTGTACCACTCTCATGCCACTATTGATGTTCATATTAAAAATTTGACTTAACTCCCTAATTTGTAAGCTCCTTGGAGACTTGGTTAGATCCCATTCAACTTGGTAGCCTTTGCACATAGTAGACTCTGGTCTCTTATGAATGAATGCTTAGTGGAGGATCAGGTAGAGCCAAATCAATCTAAGAAAGCTTCCTGGAGGAGATGAGTTTCTTCCTAGGTTTTGAAGAAAGGAATGCTCTTGGATTTGGTGAAATTATTCTCTCAATTTTCCCTTTCTCCTCTAGGCCTTGAAAATATATATATATATGCCAGGAGCCGGTCCAAGGTCACCTCTCCGAGAAAGGTTGTTTCCCCAGGTAGGGATTTTCCCCTGAAGTTAGGGAGGGAATAAAACCTCTTAACTGCCAGGCGGGTCATTAATCACTTTAACTACGAACAATCATGCTTAAGCTACATAATCTTTACTCCCTGGAATGGAGATAAGAAACGCCCTAACCTTTGGAATAGAGATTGATAGGATTAGAATCAACTGGTATAAAATACAGATGCAACAAGACAACAGGAGGCAGACCTCAGAAGGCAGACCTCAGAAGACAGACCTTAGAAGACAGAACTTAGAACACAGAACTTAGCAGACAGGACCTACACAGAACCTAGAACTTCGCTGGAGAGAACATGGCAAAAGATCCTGGACTGAACCTGACTACAGAAATTGGCAAGAGAACCCGGCTACAGAACCTGGTGCCCGAACCTGGCTGGAGAACCTAGCGAGAGAACATGGCCACAGAACCTGGCTGGAGATCCTAACCAGAACTTCGCTGGAGATCCAGACCAGAACTTGGCTGGAGATCCTGGCTAGGCTGCTGATCAACTGAACGCTGTCTCCGTGTCATTCCTTCTTCGCTGACTCCGTCTACACCTTTGGGGACCCCTGGACCTGCTGGGGCTGGACCCCGGCATATATATATATATATATATAATCTTTCTTTGATAATTTTAACTCTCATCTACATTTACATGACTCATCCCTTGCTCCCAAACCTTAATTCACATCCCAGTGATCCCTGTCTCCTGGTATTCACAACCTTGAGTACTTGCTCTAATAAATATAACGAAGACTGATGATTCACAGCTTCCTTGCAGTCTTTTGGCAGTGTTGAGAGATGTCATTTCTGTGATTAGGTTACAAAAGAGTGTGACTTTTCTACCTCATTGGCAGACTCTCTCTGTTGCCTTCTTGGCTTGCATGCTTTGATGAAGATGTCATGTTGGAGAAGCCCACATGACAAGGGACTGAGAATGGATCCTGGCCAACAGCCAGCCAGGAACTAGGGCCCTCAACTTAACAGCATATGAGGAATTGAATTTTGGCACCAACATCATGAGTCAGCTTGAAAGTGAACCCATCTCTGGTTGAGCTCTCTGATGAACACCAGTATCAGATGACACCTTTGATCACAACTTTGTGAAAGACCCTGAGAGAAGGACTCAACTAAGCTGTGACTGATTCCCAACCCACAGAAATTGTGAGATAATAAATGCATGTTGCTTAACTAAGTTTTTTGGTACTTTGTTACATAGCAATAGATGAATATATACCCAATGACTTTTGTCACTCAAGTGTCAAGACTGAACTCATCACCTCCCTAGTATCTCCAGTCTAGCTCCTCCTGCCTTACTGTCCTCTCTGTCTCGATTTACTCAGCCTCTAGACTTAGGGGCCCTTCTTTGTTCTTCCTGCACCTATCTGTTATTTCTAAGTCTCAAGTTGTATTTATTTTCCTTTTTGATGCATTCTATTTCCTGCCTGAGCAATGTGTCCAGCCCAGAGGTCTCTGGGAGAATAAGCCTTCCTCTCCAGCCTCAGGCTCTTATACAGGATCATCCTGCTCACATAACTGTGCTTGTTGACAATCACATAGCTGGTTCCTCACACTTTCCTTTATTAAATTGAATCTCAAGATAGGATTTCACTGACAACTGCCTCTTTTTTTAATGCCTCCATTGAACTGCTGATTCACAGGTTCCTTGAAGTCTTTTGCTGAGTGTAACTTAAATCATCTGTGACTTTGATTCAATGGATTTGATTCACAGTCCTGGAAAATATGTGCTGTGGTATCAGAGTGGGCAGATAATGTCCAACTCCTCTTGTTTGTAAGAACATTTCAGATCCAAATTTACCTTTGCCTGAGTCTGACTCATGAACTAATTTGTCACATTTGTTACTCAAGGGAGGCCTATAGGAACAACCTGATTCTTTTAAGAACCTTTTGGCCCTGACCATGAATGGAGCAAGAGGTTGGCTCATGAATCAGCAGCTTGAGATGAAATATTTTTTGAGCGCTTAACCACAGATACAGGACTGTGAGAGCTAAGAATTACAGTGAGGGGAAAAGGAGCAGGGGTGAGTCTCCTTTTGTCTTTAAACTTACTTCCTGTGCCTGACAGGCAGGTTTCTGGGGAGCAAGAGACACCGATTAACTTCTGATCCCAGGGGCCAGTTTAGTGCTGCTTTCTTCTGGCTGTTCATGGGCAAACAAGAACAGTGAGGAGCTCTCTGGTCAGAACCAGAGGCAGGAGCATAAGCAGAATCAGAAGCCTTCTAGAAAATCCCAACATAATGGAAGCATCCAGGAAAGAGAAGGAGAATGTCAGATTTTAGAATGTTGTATTTATCATGCAAATAAGAGTGTGACCATTAGGTGAGTACAGTGGTAAAGAAGCCAATACTTAGTGCAGCCCAGTGTGCTCAGAGAGGGGCAGTGGGGCACTAAGCAAGAAGCATTTGGGATCCCCCAAACCCACTAGCTGGATGAGGTTTTAATGAAAAACTTTTCTTCTAGAAAAGGTACAACCTTCTTCCTTCTTTTTCCTCTTCCTGTTCGCTTTAGCACCGAGCCTTTTTCCATTACAGAGGGTAGCACAGGGTGTGTCCTTGGTGTGTAACATGTGAGTTGTGTAATTATTGCCTAATTCAAAGTGCTCACCTCCACAAATTATTTGATTCTCCCCAGTGCCTCTTACCTAGTGTGTGTGTGTGTGTGTGTGTGTGTGTGTGTGTGTGTGTGTTTTAAGTTTCTGGATTTACAAATAAGAACAGAAACCTTTTGAAATTCTCTTGTCATTCTCTTCCAATTAAGAGACTAGTTGTGTGTATGTGTGTGGGTACTCACGCATGCCTGAGATGGTCTTGCTAAATGTTTATGCCTTGATTATCACAAGAACTAACAGTTAAGCACCACAAACGTGGCCTCTTTCTTTGCAAACCAAAACAATAATAGTGGAGGCATTCCCTGGCAGGCTTTGAGCCCCAGGGCCCGGAGCTTCTCTTTCCATCGCTAAATAACTCTTCTAACAACTGGTTTATAATGCATCATGCTTTTTAAAATTTCATTTTTAGCACATTCTGGAGTCTCTTACTACTAGTATTCGGAGAGTAAGTAGCTGCTGGAATGCAGAGCACAAGGAAGATCAGTTTCAGATGCAGAATGAGGATGGTTTGGATTTGAAAATTTGTCTGCAACTGGGCTCAGTAATACAAAGCCAGGGATGTGTTGCTTACCTCACATCTCAGGAAGACATGACAAGAAAATCAGAATGCAAAGTTTATGATGTCATTTTGAGACAGGCCAGTAAGCAAAGACAAGTGGAATAGGGAAACTGATACAGATAATCAAAGAGTAGTTTGCAGCCATCTAGAAAAATTAAGATGCCAAGCACTTTCAGCCATTTAGTAAATCCTATTTCTCTTAAGCCAGGGACACAAGAGTAAATGGTTTGCACTTCTCCTCCCCAACCAGAGGATAAATAGCCTAAATCACCCTACTCAGGGAGACAGCAGAAATCCTATTAATGCCATTTGCCAACACTCAATGATAGATGAAGTTAAGAGAATAAATCTCATTTTGGTGCATCAGCATAAAGCTGATGAATATTCTGTTGAGATCTCCTCTAAGAACTCTCTAAAAGCCCAGCCTTTAAAACCCCTCAAAGGTCTAGTGCATATTCTCCTTCCCAGAGGCATGCCCGTACCCCATTCCCCCGCCCTCGCCCCACCTTCCTCTTTCCCCACAGGCATGCATCTCTTAAACTCCAAAGGACCCCATGAGGCTTTCAACCAGGGGAGCAATAGATGTGGCATTTCATCCCAGGCAAACCTCCTGCACCTGTCCCCAAAGCCCCTTTTGCTCTGACTTCTTAGTGAGCCAAGGTAAATCAGCCCAGGCTCATTTCTTCAGCCCTTTCTTGTTTCACAGTCCCAAGCTTTATTAAATGTCCTGTAAAATTCATCTGGACTCATTTTGTGAAATCTTTCCTGCACAAAGAACCCACCCTGAGGCAGACACACCAAGCGCCAGGTCCCTTTCTGGGTAACAATTTCTCAGGTCAGTTGAGATATTAATATTTGTAGGTGAGTGTGGCAGAAAAATTGACCATTTCTCTCTGGATATTCTTTGACTCAATAAAGCAGATAAATCTCAGTTCTATGACTACATATGCACTTCTCACCGAAAGAAAAATGCAGCCCTTAAACATTTTCTGTAAGTTGGCTCTTATGCAAAACTCTTGCTCCTCTCTGCTGAGAGCCTGCTCACTTCAGAGTTTGCTTTCTAAGAACTTTCCAGAGTCCTAGATTTGAATTTCAAAGAGTTTTTTGAAAGTCCCAGAATGATATCTGTAAGTATAGAGTCAGAACAGAATAGAGCATGAGTGCCGGGGTTCTTGTTCCAGCATCTAGAAGGGTCCAGCACTTGGAGAAGGGGCTGTGCATAACTTAATAAAGGGTCCAGAGATGAAGCATAATTTTGAAAGGCATTTGGGGATCAGATGAGCCTAGCTAAAGAAACTAAGATCCCCTGTCTCAGGACCCCATGCTTTTTATTAACACAAATTGTCTTGAGGTGAGGCAGAGATATACACTTCAAAGGGTCAGGTTTTGTATACACCAGTGATGGTGAACCTAAGCTCAAAAGGTTCGCCATCACTGGTATACACAGTCCATTATCAGAATGGGGAGAATTAGCCTAAAGCTGTTCAGGTGTTTGGCCAGTAGGAGGCAATAACATGTATATTAAAATGCCCTGAGCTGTCTGGCAGCAAGCAATCCTCCTTTTCAGGTTTGGGAAATGCCATCAGCCATTCCCAGATGATTCAGCCCTTGCTGACATGCTGGAATTGGCTTCTGGCACATGAGGGGGATTCTTTTTCATCATCTTTACAAATAATTCCTCTTCTCCAGTTTTATTGAGGTATGATTGGCAAGTAAAAATTGTGTATATTTAAGGTGTACAATGTGAATTTTGATACATTGTGAAATATTTACCATAATCTAGTTGAACAAGCCCATTGCTCTCATATAGTTACCTTTTTATTTTTAACATTTTTTTTGTGAGAATAATTAAGATCTACTCTGTTAGCAATTCAAGTATACAATACAGTATTGTTAACTTTAGGTGAAAATAATTTTTAAAATTTCCAGTTGGTCAGAGTCATGGCCAAGTTTGAAAAGCAAATGAGTCCCTGAAACGCAAGGTTAGATTATCCCATAGGAGCAATGTGCTCATGAAGCTTCTGCTTTCAGAGTCTAGAGAGAAAGCTGGGATGGGAAAGCAACCCGAGAAATACAGTGACTCTTGTATTCCCCCATGCTTTTATCATCAGAGCATTTATTATTGGGCAGCTTGAATGCACCAATAAAGTGCTGGGCTCCATGGAGAATAAGGGTGGGTGCAGTGACTAAGTTCCTATGCCTGGATCTCAGTCTGGCTGAGAGCCAAGTGAGGACATCAAGTAGAGATTTCTGTTGAGAAACCAGAGGAAGGAGAGAGTAATAATATTGGAGCCAGAGGAATGGCCTTATGAAAGAGAAAAAGTAACAGCCACAGAAAGAGGAGGAAGCCTGCTCTCTGCCCTGAGGGCAAAGTTGGGAGAGAAGGAGAAGAATAGCTCTTTTTGGACCAGAAACAAATTCAGGATATGGTTGATATTTAGAGACTGCTATGAACTACAAATAAAGAAAGAGTAGGAAAGACATTCAGAATATTTTCTGAATGTAGAGGAAATCCATAAAGTTTCCAAGCATTGAGACGTGTTCCATCAGAGCTGGGACAACTGGTTGGACCCAGGGAATGGTTGCTTTCCTTTCACAAGGAGTCTTATTTATTACTCAGTGTTCAGTGTTTGGAGCTCAGAACTCAGGGCTCAGGGCTCAATGTTCAGAGCTCAGTGTCAACATTTTGCATTCACATGGCTCTGTGGTGAGCAGAGGCCACCCGGAAGACAAGCTTCTTTGGGATGTCAATCACTCAATGGAGTTCACTGGCTTCTCAATAGATTAAAGATATTTGAAAATGCCTCATTGTGACTTATACTCTTTTTTTAGGAAAATCCAAACCCCCCCCCAATTCTTTGGGCTATCAGTGCTTTCTGCATTTTTCCAGAAAAAGAAATCCTAGAATGAAAAAAGCAGATGAGGTTTCTGACCCTATTTCCTCTCTGGCCTCAGTTTCCTCATCTGTGCTGGGAGATGGGATGGACAGCACAGCACAAATGTTCTTTCTTGCTGGGGTATTTTCCTAGTATGAGCTTCAGGCAGACCAGAAGCTGTTTGAAATTAGTTAACCAGGCATTCAGAGGTTGTTCTCTTGCTACCATGTTTCTGTGTCTGCCAAATTGAATTCATCTTGGGCCACATATGTTCTTATTTCCCATGTGATATTGTCTCAGTTGACCACAAAAACAATTTCACTGGGAAAAGTGAAATCTTAAGAAGAGGGTTCCACAAATCAGGGAGCTCACCAATGCCCTGGTCTTTGAGGGCAGTGGGGAGAGAACAGATGATTCTGCCATTTGGAGCCATGACCTGAAACACCAACCTCATTCTCTCCCTGCTCTTCTGTCCTTTGGAGCTGAGCTATGGGAGTTAAGTGTGGGAGGTTTGCTAACAGACTGAGGGCCAACTGTAATATAAAGTTTATGGTAGTGAAGGCAAAAGGATCAAGA
>NW_006297280.1:832842-835138 GCF_000327345.1 Myotis davidii | reverse complement strand
TACATATATATATACACATATATATATATCCTATTTTATTTGATATATCTAAACAGCATAAAGTAGACTTGTAGTAAAAATTAAAGCTAAACAGTGTGCTTAAAACAAAATTGTCTCTATTTGAAACCTTGTACACAGCATGACTAAAGAGCGGGTTTGGGTCAAAGGGTGCTACCATGAGATTGATGAGCAGTCTGGGAAAAGAGTGAAGGTCTATAGACCAGAAAAAAATACTGGAATGGTAGACTAGGTGTTAGGTATTGGATGGCCTTGAATGACAGGCTGAAGTTTTTTACTACATTTTATGGCAAATCATCCGGGGAGATTTGAACATTCAGTTTAAATGGATTTCACATCGTTTTTACTTCAGGCTGCTCCCCTCTAAGGGGAGGGAGCACAGTGTGTCATCTATCCCTGGTATACAGTGTTCTGATTTACGTACTTCCCTCTTCTTCCACAAATGAAGTCCTGCATAAATGTGTTCCAAGAAGCTGGAATTTTTCCAGAGCCCGGGGGAACCACTAAACTTACTAAAGGCAATAATTATGGGACTGATCTGACTCAGTTACCTAATGCACTAACTACCTACCATGTGCTGGATACTATGCTAGGTTCTGGGGCTACCCTGAGTAAATCATGGCCCCAGACTTCAAGGATCTTATAATGAATAGGGAAACACTAAAAGATACATTTATTATAATGAAATAAATTACATGGATCCATGAGATATTACAGAGGTTTAAAGAAAAGTCTTAGAGAAGATGAAATGTACCCTGCAGGTTAATAAATAGCTAAGAATTAAGTAAACAAGTCAAGAGAGGTACAGGGGTATTTTAGGTAGAGGGATCAGTTTAGTGTGCACAGTTGATATTATTAGAATGGAGTGCTCCAGAGAGAGGGGAGCAAAGCCAGATTGTTAAAGTTGGGAAGTAAATGGAATGGAGGCAGTGGAGGTAGGAAGTGCACCAGCTTTCAATAACCATGCTGGTTCAAAATATGTAGAACTAAATAATCTCATATCCTTCTGCAAACACCCAGAAATTCTGGATAAAATATAGCAAATATAGCTTTGAGAGAAAGAAAGAAAACCCCCTTGTTCCAGAAGCAGAGGGAACTGAACAGGATGGTAAACTTTTATTTATTTTTTGAATTACAGGCACACGCAAAGAGGGTTGTCAGTCTCTGTAGCCTGGGAACTTGAATTTTAATGCCAACATGGCAACAGGACATGAGCTGATGAAAAACACAGAGCTAGAACTGAACTAAACCCCTCCTTCAATCCACATGATAAAATGGCTATACTATCAATGGAAGAGTGGACCAGGAATATCTGTGCAATTGCACAGCATGATAACGAGAAGCTTGCCCGTCTTTGGGTTATCCCCTTCATGATTGTAACTCAAGGCTTAGCACAGTGCCTGGACATAGTAATGCTTTCTATGGGCTGAATTTTGTCCCCTTCCCCAATTCATATGTTGAAGCCTTAACCTCCAGGGCCTTAGAATGTGACTGTATTTGACGATAGTGCCTTTGCCATAAAGAGGTGATTGCATTAAATAGGCTGTTAGGGTGTACCATAATTCAATCTGACTGGTGTCCTCATGAGAAGAGGAAATTAGGACATACAGAGAGACACCTGGGGCATGAACACATAGAGGAAAGACCAGGTGAGCACATAGCAAGATGTCATCTCTGAGCCAAGGAGAAATCAAACCTGCTGACACTTTGATCATGGACTTCTAGCAACCAGAAATTTGAGAAAATAAAGTTCTCTTGTTTAAGCCTGTCTGTGCCATTTTGTTATGGCAACCCTAGCAGAGTAATATAGTATTGCAGATAAAATTAATTCTGTTGTTTAAGCCTGTCTGTGTCATCATTTTGTTATGGCATCCTTAGCAGACTAATATAGTGCTGCAGAGATAGATATTTCAAGGAATACAAAGGTTATTAACCTGTGACTCAGAGGTCCAGGGAAAGCTTCTTAAGGTAGGGTTTCACCCACTTTGAGCTCATACAGATCACTGGGGTCTCTTGTCAGAATGCTGATTCTGGGGAGAACCAAGATGGCGGCATAGGTTAACGCCGGATATTGCTGCCTCGAACAACCAATTCAAATTACACCTAAAAGACGGAACGGACACCATCCAGAACCACAGGAGGGCTGGCTGAGTGGAAATTCTACAACTAGGAGTAAAGAGAATATCATACTCAGACTCAGAGGAGGCGCAGTGCTGAAGTGAAATTCTCAGGTGCGGAGTGCGCGCGGAGCGGGCTGGCGGCGGAGGGCGCGGGAGTT
>NW_006297280.1:823665-831804 GCF_000327345.1 Myotis davidii | reverse complement strand
GGGGTGGGGAGGGTGATGTGGGGACAAGGACACATATGTAATATCTTAATCAATAAAAAATATATTTAAAAAAAAGAATGCTGATTCTGACTGTCAAGTTCTGGAATGGAGCCTGAGATTGCTCATGTCTTACAAGACCAAGGGGAGGGGGTGTGGAGGGTGATGTGGGGACAAGGACACATATGTAATATCTTAATCAATAAAAAATATATTTAAAAAAAAGAATGCTGATTCTGACTGTCAAGTTCTGGAATGGAGCCTGAGATTGCTCATGTAAGATACCACCACGGACAACGGGGTGGGGGGTGAGGGCATGAGCGGGAGGGGGTGTGGAGGGTGATGTGGGGACAAGGACACATATGTAATATCTTAATCAATAAAAAATATATTTAAAAAAAAGAATGCTGATTCTGACTGTCAAGTTCTGGAATGGAGCCTGAGATTGCTCATGTCTTACAAGATCCCAAGGGGAGCAGCAGTCCAAGGACCAGAAAGCTTTGGACTGCCTTACAGTACCGGAGTCCTGAGACTTGTCTTTAAACTAGACAATCTTTGGTGATTTTAGAGAAAAATGGGGGCAATTCTGGAACTACTTTGAACACTTACCAGATGCAAGATCCTGTGCAAGTCTGTGGAGGGGCCCCCAGGTAGGTCAACCAGCAACAACTTCATTTGTCTAGGGAGAGCCCATGTTATTCCATTGCATCTACAAAGGATGAAGCTTGCTTACCAGTCATTCAGAGCTGCTAGGAAGAAAACTCTTTTGTTAAAACTTAAGAAAAACAAAATTAGTTTTGTAAAAGAATGGAAGGCAGCTGAGAGTTATTTGCTCGTATCAGTGCCCTAGGAAATTATAAATGAGATTCTGTTTTGTTTTCCTGCCTTTTGGTCTGGCTCCTTCTGAGGAGGCATCATTCTCCTGCTATGCCTGTCTGCAGAGACACCTGGCTCTCTCACCATCCAAGGTCAAAGTCAAGTGTGGTTCCTGCCTTTTCCTCTTGTCATTTAATACACTTTTTGTCTCACCTGAAGCAATCAAAATTCCTCCATGAGCAACAGCAAGAAACAGTGTCTAGTGTTCATAGAAATAAATGAACTATTCATCAAGTGTCTCTTTTTCCAAAGCTCCAGGAAAACAATTTGTGATGGGAATTAAGAATGAGCCATTGCTGAGAATTACAAAATGGTGGAATTTTTATGATTGTTAATTAATCAACCTATAATTGGCCTCAAAAAAAGAAGTCCAGACAGAGCCCTCACCATCTTGAAGGGGAGAGCAGCCTATTCTAGGAACTCATGGCACCACCACCCAGACTGGCCTTGGACACTGCCCATGACCCTGCAGCCACTCCAGCCAGAATCCTGCTGCCCCGCCCACAGACCTGCAGACTCTAGGACTTCCACCTCCAAGAGTGCATGGCTCCCACAGCAGTAATTGTGATTTCCCCCACCCTGGCTGCTTACATGCGGACACAACAGTTGCACTTTTCCAGCATGCAAGCCTCCTGAGCCCAAGTTGGCTCTTGGGTGCTGCTATGAGCTCCTGCTGTGTGTGCTCATTTCCAAACAAGGCCCAAGCCCCAGCAGTAGAAATTGGGACTACCCCCTTCCCAGCTGCCTGCCCACAGACACTGTGGTTTGTGCAGGTTCAGTGCAAGGTCCCCCTGAGTGCTCCACCCTGGCAAATGGCCCCCAGGTGCCTCTGTGAGCTGCCGGTGGGCACACACAAATCCAACCAAGGGAGCAAGGTCCGAGCAGCAAAAATTGAGTCTTCCTAATCCATAGCTGCCAACCGCTGGACACCAGTTTCACCTTCCCAGCATACAGGCCTCCTGAGTCCACCGCCCCAAAGTCAACTCTTGGGTGCCACTGTGAGCCTCCGCTGGGCGCGCTTATAAACAAACAAGGAAGCATGCTCCAACAGTAAAAATTGGGACTACCCCCTTCCTGGCTGCCTACCCATGGACATCGTGGGTTATGCAGCTTCAGTGTGAGGGCCCCTCTGAGTGCTCCACCATGGCAAATGGGCCCCGGGTGCCTCTGTGTGCTGCTGTGGGTGTGCATGAATCCAACCAAGGGTACAAGGTTCTGGCAGCAAAAACTGAGTCTTCCCACAGCTGTCAATGACCGGACACCACAGTTGTGCCTTTCCAGCACACAGGCCTCCTGAGCCCACTGCCCCAATAGGCAGCACTGAGTACCAGTGACTTGACTCTTGACATGCACACACTGGGACTGTTTCTCATTGCACATTCATGGGATCCCTGATTCTCAGTGCATGCACACTGAGCACCAGTGACTCCAATTCTTGGCGCATGTGAACTCTGATTCTCGGTGCAAGGCTGCACCAAGTAACAGAGACTCATCACATTCTCAGTGCATGCACACGGGGACTCTGACCCCTGGCACACACTAAGGGACTCTGATTTTTGGCGCACACCTGTGGGGACTTTTTTTCAGTATGGTGCAGGTGGGGTTCCTGATTCTAGGTGTGTGCATGAGGCCACACTGAGTGCTGGTGACTCTGATTCTTGGCGCATGTGGCACCCACTGACCCACAAGAGCCACACGTCTCAGTGTCAGCTCTTCAGTGACACCAAGGTGGTGTGATGCTCCCACTGCACACAGCTCAGGCCCCCACAACTGAGCATTTGGACCTTCTGGTGATAGTTAGAATGAGGAGACAACGAAACAATACCCAGAGGAAAGAAAAAGAGGAATCTCCAAGAAAGGAAATAAGTGAAGTGGAGGCATGCAATATGACAGAAAAAGAATTCAGAGTAATGGTCATACAGTTCATAAACCAGATGGACAAGAAAATCAACAACTTATAGAAAAATCAGGAAGAAATCAAAAGTGATATAACTACAATAAAAATGCCATGGAACGTTTCAACAGAAGACTAGAAGAAACGAAGGACTGAATTAGTGAGTTAGAAGATAAGGTAGAGAAACCAGCCCAATCTGAACACCAACTGAAGAAAAAAATTAAAGGAGAGCCTAAGGAAGCTTTGGGACAACAAAAAATTAAATAACATATGTATAATAGGGCTGCCAGAAGGACAAGAAGAGCAGCAAGGATTAGAGAATCTATTTGAAGAAATAATGACAGAAAACTTCCCTAATATAGGGAAGAAAAAACACACATGTTCAGAGTCCCAAGCAAGATGAATCCCAAAAGACCCACACCAAGACACATCATAATTACAATGGCAAATGTTAATGACAAAGAGAGAATCTTAAAACCTGCAAGAGAAAGACAGAGAGTTACCTACAAAAGATCCCCCATCAGATTATCAAGAGAGTTCTCAACAGAAACACACCAAGCTAAGAGGAAATGAAATGAAGTATACAAAGTGATGCAAAACAAAGGACTGAATCCAAGAATACTCTATCCAGCAAGACTATCAATCAAAATGGAAGAAGAAATCAGGAGCTTCACAGACAAAAAAAGGCTAAGGGAATTTATCACTACCAAGCCAGCAAAGCAAGAAATGCTAAAGGGAATGCTGTAAAAAGAAGAAATAGAAAGGGAGGAAGGAATACAGGCATAAAGTACAGAAATGGCTATAAACAAGTACCTATCAATAATAACATTAAATGTAAATGGATTAAATGCTCTAATCAAAAGACATTGAGTGGGTGAATGGATAAGAAAACACGACTCATATATATGCTGTTTACAGGAGACCTACCTCAGAATAAGGGACTTACACATACTGAAAGTGAAGGAATGGAAAAATATCTATCAGGCAAATGGAAATGAAAAACAAAGCTGAGGTAGCATTACTTATATCTCACAAAAAAACCCTCAAAGTGAAGACCATAACAAGAGACAAGGAAGGCCATTCCATAATTCTAAAGGGATCAATACAATAAGAGGAAATAACTCTGGTAAACATATGCACCCATTGCAGGAGCACCCAAATACATTAAAAAAACTTCTGGATGGGGATTTGAATCAGTGGCATTGTTATTGATGCCATATTGGGGCCGGTGGTGGGTGGAAGAGTTGTACCGTGGAGGGGGAAGTGACTGAATGTGTTTGCTGGAGCTCCTGATGCTGCTGCTGTTTTTTTGCAATCTCTCCTTATCGACCGCCAGTCTCAAGCTTTCTACCTCTACTTGGTCATTTTAGGAGCCACGTTTCAGCCTCACATCTCTCAGGGCTGGTATCAACTCTCGAAGGGAGCCGGTTTCAGAGCAGGAGCACCTCAGGCATGGTGCAAAGCTTGAGCAAACAGTGGGGGTGCCTGGAGCCTCTCTCGGGGGATCCATGCCTGAGGAGGCAGAAGAGCACCCCTGACACTGCTGGCATGAGCTGGCAACATCGCCCCTCCCACTCTCACCATGTCAGCTCCTTCCCCTGCCCCCAGTGCGGAGGTGGTAGCCTCTCCTCACACCGGCTATTCCCCACATGCCTTTTTGCTCTTGAGCCTGTGGATCTGCCACTCTTCGAATCCCTGCTCTCCCCTTTCCCTTGCCCTCCCATCCCATCACTCATCTCAGCAGCCCCATGAGCAGCCTGCCTCATCCAAGGAGCAGCAGCATCATGAGCACCCCAGCCCTGTCTGAGAAGCAGCAGCTGTGCAAGCAGACTGCCCCCGCCATCCAGAGGAGCCACCACTGCTGTAAACAGTGCCCACCATAGGAGCCACCACCAACTGAGGAGCAGCTGCTGCCATGACTATCTGAGGAGCAGCCACCGCCGGAGGAGCTACTGCCATCGAAGGTGCAGCCCCTGCAAGACTCAACACCTAGATCCTTCGGTGAGAGCAAAAATGGGTAGAAAAAGAAACCCCTAAAGAAAAGACAAGGAGGATTGCCAGGAAAGCAGTTAAGTGAAACGGAGGCATGCAATATTTCAAAAAAGAATTCAGAATAAGGATCATACAGTTCATAAACAGAATGGAGGAAAAAAAATCAAAAACTTATGTAAGAATCAAGAAGAAAAAAAGAGTGATATAGCTGCAATAAAAAACACCATGAAAAGTTTCAGTGGTAGACTAAGAGAAGTGGAGGACCGAATTAGCGAATTACAAGACAGGGAAGCAAAACACACCCAAACTGAACTGCAATTGGGGAAGAAAATAAAAAGACAGGAGGAGAGCGTAAAGAAGCTTTGGTACAACATGAAATGAAGCAACATACGAATAATAAGGGTGCCAGAACAACAGGAAGAGGAACAAGGATTAGAAAACCTATTTGAAACAATAATGTCAGTAAACTTCTCTGATGTGGGGAAGAAAAAAGTCACACAAGCACAGAGTCCCAAACAAGATGAACCCAAAATAACCACACCAAGACACGTAACTACAATGGAAAAGTTCAGGTCAAAGAGAGAATCTTAAAGGCTACAAGAGAGAGATATAAAGTTATGTACAAGGGATCTCTGATTAGACTATCAAATGGTTTCTCAACAGAAGCACATCAAGACAGAAAAAAATGGAAGGAAATTTAGAAAATAATGCAAAGCAAGGGACTGAATCCAACAATACTCTATCCAGCAAGGCTATCATTCAAAATTGAAGGGGAAATAAGAAGCTTCACAGACAAAAAAGGCTAAGAGATTTTATCACTATCAAGCCAGCAATGCAAGAAATACTAAAGGGACTGGTATAAAAAGAAGAAATAAAAAGGGAAGAAGGAACACAGGCACAAAAAATAAAAATGGTGACAAACAAGTACCTATCAATAATAACATTACATGTAAATGGACTAAATGCTCCAATCAAAAGACATTGAGTGGCTGAATGGATAAAAAAACATTACGCATATATATTCTGTCTACAAGAGACCCACCTCAGAACAAGGGACTCACACAGACTAAAAGTGAAGAGATGGAAAAATATCATTCAGGCAAATGGAAATGAAAAATAAAAAGCTGGGGTAGCAATACTTATATCTGACAAAATAGACCTCAAAGTGAAGGCTATAACAAGAGATAAAGAAAGACACTTCATAATACTAAAGGGATCGATACAACAGAGGATATAACCCTGATAAAAATATATGCTCCCAATGCAAGAGCACCCAAATACATTAAAAAAAAAAACAAACAAACAAAACTCCTAGAAGATATCAAGGGAGAGATGGACAATAATACAATCATAGTAGAGGACTTTAATACCCCAGTGACATCACTGGATAAATCCTCTACACAAAAAAATCAGCAAAGAAACAGCCATCCTAAATGACTCACTAGATCAGATGGACTTAATTGACATCTTCAGAACATTTCACCCCAAAGCAACGGAATATATGTTTTTCTCAAGTGCAATGGAACATTTTCAAAGATAGATCACCTATTGGGTCTCAGGCAAAGTCTCTTCAAATTCAATAAGATTGAAATAATATCAAGCATCTCTCAGACCACAATGGCATAATATTAGAAATAAACTAAAATAAAAACAATAAAAAAATTTAAATACTTGGAAGCTGAATAGCATGCTATTAGACAATGATTGGATAACCAAACAGATCAATGAAGAAATTAAAAACATTCTGGAAACAAACGACAATGAAAACACAACAGCCCTGACTGGTTTGGCTCAGTGGATAGAGGGTCGGCCTGCGGACTCAAGGGTCCCAGGTTCGATTCCAGTCAGGGCATGTACGTTGGTTGCGGGCACATCCCCATTGGGGGGTGTGCAGGAGGCAGCTGATCAATGTTTCTCTCTGGTGGAAGCAAAGGCTAAGATTGAGGAAAATTGGGAAACCATTTTTTTTTAACAGTCAAGACTGATGATGTAATAAATTATCTAATCCTATAACTTAAAGAATTAGAAAGAGAGCAACAAGAAAATCCCAGAGTGAGCAGAAGGAAGGAAATAATAAAGATCAGAGTGGAAAGAAATGACATAGAGATCAAAAAACAATACAAAAGATCAATGAAACCCAGAGCTGGTTCTTTGAAAGGATAAAAAATATTGATGAACTCCTAGCCAGGCTCACCAAGAAGCAAAAAGAGAGGACCCAAACACACAAAATCAGAAACAAAAGAGGTGAAATAATAACAGACTCCACAGAAATACGAAGAATCATAAAAAAATAAGTTGAGCTACTCTATTCCAACAAACTGGTCAACCTAGAAAAAATTGACATATTACTAGAAAAATATGACCTTCCAAAACTCAACCAGGAGGAATAAAAAAATCTGAATAGGCTGATAACTATGGAGGAATTGAAGCAGTAATTTAAAAAAACTTCTCACAAACAAAAGCCCTGGACCAGACAGCTTGGGGGAGTTTTATTAAACATTCAAAGAAAAAATAAAATCTATCTTCCTCAGACTATTACAAAAAATTCAAGAGGAAGGCACACTTTCAAGCTCTTTTTAACAAAGCCAGCATAACCCTAATCCCAGAACCAGATAAAGACAACACAGAGAAAGAGAATTACAGGCCAATATCCCTCATGAACATAGACACCAAAATTCTCAACAAAATTCTAGCACATCATGCCCTAACTGGTTTGGCTCAGTGGATAGAGCATCAGCCTGTGGACTCAAGGGTCCCAGGTTCGATTCCAGTCAAAGGCATGTACCTTGGTTGTGGGCACATCCCCAGTAGGGGGTATGTAGGAGGCAGCTGATCGATGTCCCTCTCTCATCGATGTTTCTAACTCTCTATCCCTATCCCTTCCTCTCTGTAAAAAATCAATAAAATATATTTTAAAAAATTCTAGCACATCAAATTCAACATTACATTAAAAAGATCATACACCATGACCAAGTGATATTTAGTCCAGGGATGCAAGGATGATACAATAGTTGCAAATCAATAAACGTGATACACAACATAAACAAACTGAAAGATTAAAACCATATAATCATATCCATTGATGCAATAAAAACATTTGACAAAATCCAACACCCTTTCTTTATAAAAACTCTCATCAAGGTGGGAATAGAGGGGTCATATCTCAATATAATAAAAGCTATGTATGACAAACCCACAGCCAACATCATACTCAATGGGCAAAAACTAAAACCATTTCCCCTAAGAACGGGAACAAGACAAGGATGCCCACTCTCACCACTGGAAGTACTAGCCATTGTGATCAGACAAGAAAAAGAAATAAAAGGCATCCAAATTGGAAAAGAAGAGGAAAAACTGACCTGTTTTGCAGATGACATGAT
>NW_006297280.1:822839-823506 GCF_000327345.1 Myotis davidii | reverse complement strand
AACTTACAGAAAGAGAAACTAAAAAAGCAACCCCATTTACCATTGCAACAAAAAAATTAAGATACCTAGGAATAAATTTAACCAAGAAGATAACGGACATGTACTCAGAAAATTTCAGGACACTGAAAAAAGAGATAGGGCAAGAGTTGAACAAATGAAAGAATATACCATGTTTATGCATTGGTAGAATCAACATCATTAAAATGACCATACTACCCAAAGCAATATATAAATTCGGTGCAGTCCCCATTAAAATACCAATGGCATACAAAGACCTAGAGCAAACTCTCCAAAAATTCATCTGGAACAAAAAAAGTCCCCGGATATCTGCAGCAATCCTGAGAAAGAACAACAAAGTAGGAGGGATCTGAATACAGCGGGGCCTTGACTTAACGAGTTTAATTCGTTCTGTGATGGAGCTTGTAACTCAAATTACTCATATGTCAAATCATAAAGTGAACGAGTGAGACACGTGATGTTGGGCTGAGGTTGCGGCGTTCACTGTGACGTTTGCTGCGCCAACTAGTGGTGGGGTATCTGAAGCTGGCTCATAACCCAAATTTTACCTTGCAACTCAAAGCAAAAAATCGGCTGAGAGATGGCTCTTATCTCGAAAAACTCGTTAGTCGGGACACTTGTAAGTCAAGGCCCCACTGTACTGTTAACT
>NW_006297280.1:816606-821915 GCF_000327345.1 Myotis davidii | reverse complement strand
AACTACAGCAGGAAGGCCGGGAAGGGTTGGGGGTGGGGGTCGAGATCAACTGAAGGACTTGTATGCATGCATATAAGCATAACCAATGCACACAAGTCACTGGAGTGTGAGTGAGGGCATGTGCTGGGGGTAGGGGAAGCTGGGGGAGGTCAATGAGGAAAAAAAGAAGACATATGTAATACTATTTGTAATGCTTTAAACAATAAAATAAAAATTTAAAAACGTGTAAATGAATAATCCACGAAAAAAAATAAAAAAGAAGTCCCGGTGACTCAGTCTGTGAGGGATGGCACTGGCCTCCATTTGATCTCTTCATTGAGCCCATCTGCAGAGCAAGGAGCCCTGATTGGTGCAGGGCAAGCCTGGGAGAGGGGCCTGTGGCGACCCTGTGGGGAAGAGGGCTCTGTGTGGAAACAAGATTTCTATAAGAAATTATTTATAGAGGGTAGTGGGCCATTGAGCTTTTGTTTCCTTCCTTCAATAGAAAGAACCAATTCCCATGATTTTTGCTGTTCCCCTGTTTCTTCCAATGGCAGGATGACATTTTCACAAGAGTTGAGCTAGTGGAAGACTGGTTTCTTATCTCACTCATGCCAGAAGGCACATATGTGGGGGAGGAGGTGGCTGCCTTCCTCCACCCCGACTCATTAAAGGAGCATCACAGGAGCAGAGCCAACTCTCAGAAGGGCCCCTCTGGCATCACAGAGTGTGGTGCCTTTGTTGCCTCTGCTTTATTTTATTTTATTTTATTTTCTAGCTTTATTGGGATTTAATTGACATATAACATTGTGTAAGTTTAAGGTGTTTGACATATGGATTTGATACATTTATATATTGGAAAATGATTACCACCATAGCACTAACTAACACCTTCATCCTACCATTTCTTTTTTGGGCGAACACTTAAGATTTACTCACATCAACTTCAGTATTATTAGTTGTAATCACCATGCTGTACATTATATCCCTAGAACTTGTTCATCTTATCACTGAAATTTTGTACCCTTTCACCGACATCTCCCCATTTTCCCAACACAGGCTCTGGTAACCACCACTCTCATTTTTCTCTAAGTTTGGCTTTTTTAGATTGCATATATAAGTGAGATCATACAGTATTTATCTTTCTATTACTTATTTCACTTAGTATAATGCTCTCAAGGTTCATCCAAGTTGTCCCAAATGGCAGGGTTTCCTTTTTTTCTCATTGCTGAATATTATTTCATTACATATACATATACATATACATATACATATACATATACATATACATATACATATACATATACATATACATATACGGGATATCTTTCTATTTGTTTGTGTCTTCTTTAATTTCTCTCATCCAAGTCTTATAGTTTTCAGTATATAAATATTTCACCTCCTTGATTAAATTTGTTTCTAAATATTTTACTGCTTCTGATTATTTTCTTTTTAGTTCTCTTTCTTTTCTTTCTTTCTTTTTTTTTAGAGGGTAGAAGGGTGGGGGAAAGGGAGCAAGAGAGAGGGAAACATCGATGTGAGAGAGACACATCGAATAGTTGCCTCCCCCACACACCCCAACTGGGGCCAAGGATTGAACCTTTAACCAGCCAAGTGCCCTTGACTGGGAATCAAACTGGCAGTCCTCTGGTGTGCAGGCAGACACTCTACCATTGAGAAACACTGCCAGGGATTGTTTTCTTTATCTGTTTTTCAGACATTTTGTTATGAGAAACACAACAATTTTCTGTATATTAATTTTGTATCTTGAAACTTTACTAAATTTGTTGGTTAATTCTAGCAGATTTTTTTTGTGTGAAGTCTTTAGGATTTTTTTCTCTTTTTCTTGTGTAATTGCTTTGGTTAGAATTATATTGAATGGGAGTGGTGAGCACCTTTGTCTTGCTCCTGGTCTTAGAGGAAAAGCTTTCAACCATTCACCATGAAGTATGTTAGCTGTGGGTTGTTCTATATGGACTTTATTGTGTTAAGATATGTTTATTTTCTACCCAATTTGTTGAATGCTTTTTTTTAATTATGAAAGGATGTTGTATTTTGTCAAATGCTTTTTCTACATCTATTGATTTGCATATGTTGAACTATCCTTGCATCCCAGGGATAAATCCTATTTGATCATGGTAAATGATCCTTTTTTTTGGTAATCAATCCAATCATTTTTTCTTTACAATTTTGGTGGGTTTAAGATAAAGAACATAGATGAATAGGAGAGTTATACTGTGGAGGAAGCTAGAACTTCATTCTAAAGTATATTACTTATGACTTAGACTAAAAGAAACATTTCAGGCATAAAATCACTGAAGACTCTAATATTTGCTTCTTTTAAAAAACATTTAAGCCCTGCCGGTGTTGCTCAGTGGTTGAGCATTGAGCTATGTATCAGGAAGTCATGGTTCGATTCCTGGGCAAGCCCAGGTTGTGGGCTCGATCTTCAGTGTGGGGCATACAGAAGCCAGCTAATCAGTGATTCTCTCTCATCATTGATGTTTCTATCTCTCCTCCCTTTCACTTCCTTTCTGAAAAAATATATCAATAAAAAATATATTTAAAAAACATTAAAAAAACCCCAACTAATTATTTAGTTTAGATAATTGCCTAAAATAATGCCAACATAGTTTAAATATTTTTTCCCTTTATTGATTAAGGTATTATAAATGTGTCCTGATCCCCTATTGCCCCCCCTCCATCAATCCTGTCGTCACCCTCACCCCCTGTAGTCTGCGTCCATTGGTTATGCTTATATGCCTGCATACAAGTCCTTTGGTTGATCTCTCCTCCTAACCCCCACCCTCCCCTACCTTCCCTCTGAGGTTTGAGCATCTGATCGACCCTTCTTGGTCTCTGGATTACTGGCCATTTCCTAGATGGATTCATAACCTCCTTGGTTAAGATACCACCTTCTTCTTTCTTAAAGTTTTCAAGGGCATTAACCTCAATACTAATAGAAAAGTTACTATATTATGTCTCCATTCTTAAAATATAGATTGCTTTAATTTGAATCTCTCTGATGATTAGTAGTGTAGAGCATTTAGTACATCAATGGTGGGAATGCAGACTGATACAGCCACTATGGAGAATAGTATGGAGTTTCTTCCAAAAACTAAATGTGGAATTTCCATTTGACCCAGTGATCCCAGTTCTAGGAATATATCCCAAGAAACTAGAAACACAAATCAGAAAGGATATAGGCACCCCTTAGTACAATTTACAATAGCTAAGATTTGGAATCAGCCTAAGTGCCTATCAGCAGATGAGTGGAGTAAATGATCCTTTTATTGTGCTGTTGAATTCAGTTTGCTAAGATATTGTTGAAATTTTTTGTATCATCTGGGATATTGGTCCTTAATTTCTTTTCTTATAATGTCCTTATATGGCTTTAGTATCAGGGCCTCTTAAAATGAGTTTGGGAGTTTTCCCTCTTCAGTTTTTTTGAAAGAGTTTGAGAAGAATTGGCATTAATTCTTCTTTAAATGGTAAAATTCACCAGTGAAATCATCTGGTCCTGGGCTTTCCTATGTTGGGAGGTTTTGGATGACTGACTCAATCTCCTTGCTTGGTATTGGTTTATTCAGATTTTCTGTTTCTTCATGATTCAATATTGGTAGGTTGTATGTTTCTAGAATTATTTTTTTAGGTTATCTGCTTTGTTGGCATATAATTGGCACAATCTGTATTTTTGTGGTATTAATTGTAATGCTTCCTTTCATTTCTGACTTTACTTATTTGAGTTATCTCTTCTTTTTTTCCGAGTTAGTTTAGCTAAAGGTTTGCCAATCTTGCTCATCTTTAAAAAAAAAAAACAGCTTAGTTTTATTGATCCTTTTTATTGTGTTTCTGGACTTTATTTCATTCTTTTTGCTCTGATTTTTGTTATTTCTGTTAATATTTGCTTTGTATATTTAGGTGCTCTAAAGCTAGGTCCAAGTAGATATATGATTATTGTATAAATCTTGATAAACTGACCCTCTTATCATTGTTTAATGACCATCATTGTCTCTTGTTACCATTTTTGGCTTAAAGTTTATTTTTTTCTGATATAAGTATAGCTTCCCTTTTCACCATTACTTCCAGCAGTCCACTTAGAATTTGTGCTTCTAGCCCCTGTAACTTTGGCTCAGCTAGATTTGAGGTTCTGGTTCCAGGGAGGGCTGTTCTAACAATGGATGCAATAAGATTTCTACTAAATCTAAAGTTATGGCTGCTACCCAATGTGTTAAGTTTCTCATGTAATTTTATCAGCAGGCAAAGAAAAAAGTTGCCATATTGACAGAGATAATTGACCCTGGTTATCTTGAAGAGATAGAGTTGTTGCTCCATAATAGAGGCAGGGAAGATACACTTCTATTACCAGAAATAACTATAAATGGGTAAATAAAGAAGCTATAGCCTGACAAGAGCATGATGACCAGGGACTTAAACATGTTAAAGATAAAAATCTGGGTGTCTTACCTTATTAGGTAAGCAACCAAACTTGGCAAGCTAGGCTAGCAACCTAGACCAGTAGAGTTGTCTGACAGTGGGGAGAATCTAGAATGGATTCTAAACATGGAGGTGATAAATATCATTTACATTTTTTGGTCCTTGGAACCAACAGTAGCAGTAAGGATGATCAGTAGCAATAGAGGTGATAGTTTCCTGTTGTTAAGCCTTTTCTATGAGAAGTTGTGATCAGTCATCATTTTTTAAAAATTCTTTATTGTTTAAAGTATTAGAAGAGTCTCCTTTTTCCCCCCATTGACCTCTCCCCTGCCACTCCCTACCCCAGCACATGCCCTCACTCACATCCCAGTGACTTGTGTCTATTGGTTTTGCTCATATGCATGCATGTAAGTCCTTTGGTTGATCTTTTATCCCCTCATCCCCCACCTTCCCTCATAGGTTGTACAGTCTGTTTGATGTTCTAGGTCTCTGGTTCTATTTTGGTTAATGAGTTTATGTTGTTCATTATATTCCACAAATGAGTGAGGTCATGTGATATTTATCTTTCTCTGACTGGCTTATTTCACTTAAGATAATGCTCTACAGTTCCATCCATGGTGTTGCATATGTAAGAGTTCTTTCTTTTTTACTGCAGCATAGTGTTGCATTGTTAGATGTACCACAGTTTTTTAAGCCACTCATCTGCTGTTGGGCACTTAGGCTATTTCCAAATCTCAGCTATTGTAAATTATGTTGCTATGAACATAGGGATGCATATCTCCTTTCTGAATTGGTATTTTAAATACTAATACCCAGAAGTGGAATTGCTGGATCGTATGGCAGCTCTGTTTATAGCTTTTTGAGGAACCTCCATGCTCTTCTCCATAGTGGCT
>NW_006297280.1:806912-816364 GCF_000327345.1 Myotis davidii | reverse complement strand
TCCTGTCTTATGTTTAGGTCCTTTATCCATTTTGAATTTATTTTTGTGTATGGTGTAAGTTGGTGGTCTAATTTCATTTTTTTGCAAGTATCTGTCTAATTTTCCCAACACCATTTATTGAAGAGACTGTCTTGACTCCATTGTTTGATCTTGTCTCCTCTGTCAAATTTTAATTGAACATAATGGCTTGTGTCAATTTCTGGGTTCTCTATTGTGTTCCATTGGTCTATATATCTGTTCTTGTGCCAGTACCAGGCAGTTTTGAGAACAGTGGCTTTGTAGTATAGCTTGATACCTGGTATTGTGATCCCTCCAACATTGTTCTTCTTTCTCAAGATTGCTGCAGGTAATCGGGGTCTTTTACTCCAGATGAATTCTTGGAGAGTTTGTTCTAGGTTTTTGAAATATGCGGTTGGTATTTCAATGGGGATGACATTGAATCTATCAGTCATCATCTTGAAGAAGCATTGACCAGATAGAGTCAACTTAAAAAGTAGTAAAGTGCATCTGAGTGGTACAAGGACAAGTAGTACAACAGACTCTAGCAGTGCCCTCCTCACATACCTGAGACCCTACTATTTTAGTGTGTTCTAGATGACTTTTGACTCCCAGTATCAGTACTGGAGAACAATATTTTTTTGTAAGTGCAGAAGGCTGCCTGCTTACCGAGTAAACTGGAAGCACTGAAAAATTAACAGCCCTTTGGGAGCTACCCTCAGCTAATGACAGACAGAAAATGGTGTATAAATCACCCAGTTCCCTCATCTGTTGGGCAGGATAGTTTTGATGTATGTATTTTGTAGTTTCTTAATTTTCCTGTGGGATTAAGCTTTAGCTACCTACTGTTTCAGATGGTTTAATATTCATACTTTATTTGCTGCCTTTATATCATTTTCATACTTCTATGCAATTGTTGCTTGTGACTTCCAAATACTTATACTCAATTCCTTATGTTGGTGTCTGTCTCTGGGAGAACCCAAGCTAAGACACTTTCATTCAATGTTTCTACCTTTATTTCTGTTTTGAATAGAAATCTTATACTTTTCACTTGGGCTCAGATGTCTCCATTTGAACTATGTTTCTGGGGGCAACAAACTTCTGCAGCTCCTTCTCCTTCATTAAAGGCAATCCAGTCCATGTACCATTAGAATCCAGGACAAGTGGACAAACATCATCTAGGGATAACTGATAAAACAAACCTTAAGTAACTAAGGCAGCTTAACAAATGCCACATGGCATTAATAGTAGAACTGGAAACAGAGCTGTTTTCTCAGTAGATTGTGTTTGTACAAAGATAACAGGGTTGGTGTCACTCTCACCAGACTGGAAGTACAAATGGCACTCTTAGTGCTGCATTTTGTCAGTAGGAACTTACCATCTCTTAAAGAATGTGCCATTATGAGTAACTCCAAGTTGGTCTCCCCGCCCCCCCCACTCTCCTTTCTCTGGTCAATGTCCACAGCCCTGGAACTGGCCAAAGTGTTCCTGATGAGAATGCCAGTATCTGCCAAGTGCAGTTGTCTCCCATGGTTCTGACTGTCCTGATCTATTATACAGCTTAGGGATCTTCCACAACTCACAGCCATCATAATGAACATCTGGTGAGAATATCTATGTCCTCATCAGGGAGCTGTTCCCCCTGCTTTCAGAACTGCCACTCCAGGGCTGCAGGGACAGTCCCAGTACAAATGTAGAGCATTGTTCTTTTCCAGATATGCGAAGCTACATTTCAGGTGCTCTGATTTTCCTTCTATTCCTCTTGAGAGCATCTCCTCAGCTTTTGACCCTCATTTCCAAATTCCCTGACAGTCCTGATGAAACAAAATATGCACAACCTCCCAAGTACAGACAGCAGTTTTCTTGTACAAAGGTGTCTCAAACCACTTTTAAAATGAAAGCAAATCTCTCTAAAGGCAAGTAAATATATAGAATAAAAAGTATACTTTACTTGTAGACAATATTTTTCTTTTTTCTTTTTTTTTGAAAATATTTTTCATGATCACACAGAGCATTCTAGTCCCAAGAACTACAGGAGTGTTTCAAAAACCTCTTTCTCCAATTATGGTCTGAGCTTTATATTTATACACCCTAATGGCCCACTTCAGTGGTTTTCCTGGAACAAGGGTCTCCTGAAGGTGTATCTAAGTCTTCATTGCTTTGCTGCCTAAATTACTTTGAAATGGCAGTGCTTTCCCTCCACTGCACTCAAAGTTCTTCCATTCCTATCATGTGTTCAGAGATCTTAGGACAGGTTTCAAGCGAAAGTGGGAAGTGCTATCTGCAAGAGAATGTTTCTCAAGGAAGTGGCCTAGGAATGGAACATCTTCCCTGTAGTGATAGTAGTGGGAAGTTCTGCAGCTGTCTTGAACATACACAAACAAGAATGCTGACCACCCCAGAGCCACAGGTCTGGGCTTGTCTTATCGCTTTGGCATCAACTTGTAGTCATCTTTTAAGCTCAGTTTCATGTTAGCTTCTGGGCCCAGGCTTTCTGGCTACAAGTGCCAGACTGTTCCCTGATGCCTCTGAGAAAGGAGGTTGGGATTTCGAGAATGCAGGGCCACTTCCAAGAAGGGCCTTAAGGAGCTAGCTCTAAGCAGCACTTCCCAACCACCCCAACAGGAAAGTGATCACCACAATCTCTTTTTAACAGACCTGCTAATTACTAGAAAGCCAGACTATATGAGAATAACTAGGTAAATCCTCATTTTCATTGTGAGTATTAAAGCCTTCTCAGAGTCCTCTTCCAATCCAGACTCAGCTAATAAGAGGGAGTCTAGGGAAAGCTGACTCATCCTGCTTAGCACGACTTTGCTCTGCCTCCTACTCAGTCATAAATTGCTGCACAGACTGTGCTGGATAAGTTGACATTAAGAATTATTAAAAGAACAAGTCAACAGTTTAGAAAATGTGCGCTCATGGCAAGCATCAGTCCTCTGGAAGAGCTGGGGCAGGGCAGAGTGAAGTGAGGAGTCATGGAGCCCTGGCCTCACAGCTCAGAAAGTTGAAAGAAGTCCCAGTGCTCACGGAGGCCCAGCATGTCCCCTTAAAGCAGTGGTTCTCAACCTTCTGGCCCTTTAAATACAGTTCCTCATGTTGTGACCCAACCATAAAATTATTTTCGTTGCTACTTCATAACTGTAATGTTGCTACTGTTATGAATCATAATGTAAGTATCTCATATGCAGGATGGTCTTAAGCGACCCCTGTGAAAGGGTCGTTTGACCGCCAAAGGGGTTGCGACCCACAGGTTGAGAACCGCTGCCTTAAAAAGACAGACATAAAGGAACCCAGTGGTGACCCAATGTAGCCTTGCCTGTGGTCTGGGGTTTACATAATTACTATTTGGGTTTTATATAGAGATTTGAGTATTTATGTGTTGCTTTAAAATTCATTATTTTTATTTTTGGCAGTCTAGTGGTAATTAATCTTGGTGGAGCATGGGGTCCCTCCTATCTGTATGTGGGCAGCCCTGGTTTCCTGTTTACAGTGGCCTGCAGAAACTCCCACACCCAGAAGGGGTACTTGCTCCTCTATATTTCCCAGTTAAATCAGATCATGGCCAGTCTTGTGCTTCTTTTGCACTTACTCCTTTAACTCTTGTGCTACTTAAGTATTTGTATATGGTTTATGTTCTTTCTCAGACTGACCTTTTGGTGTAGGTAAACACTGGCCTCCCCTTCTGTGCTGGGAGACAGTAGGTGCTCCATGAAAATAGTTTGCACGAATGATTTTGGAGCTGCTTCAGGGGCTGGCATATGGAGGAAGGCATTTATCTGTGGCTTATAATTTTCTGTACAGGGTAAGCAGATATTCTTGTTAGAATTTAGTGTAAAATAAGCTTACACTTGTCTGCAACTTAAGTGTCTAGGTTGTAGAGCCCAGGTTTTGTAGAAGGCTTACTTGGGCATTTTCCCAGATAACTGTGGTAGTCAGGCAGTTGAGTCAAGTTCTCTTATTAGGCCTGTATTACAGATGAGGAAACTGAAGAATATAATAGACATTAAATAACTTGCCTAGGATCACACAGTTTGCAATTTAGGAGCTGGGATTTGAACTCACACATTCATGATCCAGAGACTGTGTCTCTCAGAAATTTTAAACACAACTGAAATACCTACCCACCTAACCACTCACCCATCCACTAAAAATTTAAGTACCTTTTGAAAGAAATAGGTTATATATAATGACTACTAGTATGTCTTTAAGAAATCCGTTAAATCTATCCCTCCCCTCTTTCCAAGCTCCTTATTGGCAATCAGACATGATAGAGAGTGTCTATAGTGAATAAAACCTCTCCCTAGAATTTTGAAAGCAATAGCAAACATTGGAAATGGTGACAGTAATTTGGAATCCACTGAGTTTTTCCTGGAAAAATCAGATAGAAATTGGCTGGAAAGCATATGACATGTATGAAAAATTCTAAGAACTCTTTTGTTTTGTGGCATTCATGTTGAGTAATGTTCAAGGTGAGCCTTCACATGTTTTCTTCATTATGTTCTAAATATTGACTCATACTCTATTCCACTAAAGCTCTGAAAGATTTTTTTTTTTTGTCCATCAGGTTTTAATATGGTGTCTGCCCTTCCTATGGAACTGTGGTGATTTGACTATGTACTTTTGGTCTAACTTTACCATCAATGCGATGACCTGGGATTATACCTGGTAACACTGGACAGCCACTAACCTCTTTGGGACTCAGTTTCATCATCTATAACATGAATGGAAGGAATGAGATGACCTCCAAGGCCTGCCCATGATTCTTCGTATTTTCAGCCACATTTCTGGAAGGCTAAAATTTCTACATGTGTTTCTTACATGTGCATCAAACCTTTTCATCCATGGCACTTGGTTTTTCGCATACAAGCATCTTCAGACAAGATTTCCTATCTTAGAAAATAAAATTCAGAAAAAGTGATGGCTTCATTTTTTACATTAGACAAGCTAACACATGTTTCCTTTCTGTCTAACAAGTCATTTTTTCTTTACTCCTTTTTCATAACTATTGAGTGGGCAAGATGTCCTGGTAGTCAAACAACTTTTAAAGGTAGAACACCAACCTACAGCTGCTTCCAGAGGCTGCTCACAGGAATCACTTTGCAAATTAGCAGGTCTTTTAACAGGGATAAAATGTTGGTACTACCTGCTGATCTGTTGGCACATGTCCTGGAATTCACTAATGTTGCATTCATAGTCTGGATTTGGGCCTTTTGTCTTTATTATCTCAACACCTCTTGCTGTTAAAAAAAATCAATGTCGCCCCGGCTGGTGTGAGTCAGTAGGTTTGGCATTGTCCCATGTACTGAAGGGTGGACTGTTTGATTCCCAGTCAAAGCACATGCTGAGGATTGACGCCCAGTAGGGGGCATGCAGGAGGCAGCCGATAGATGTTTTGTTCTCACATCAATGTTTCCTTCTCTCTCTCTCTAAAAATTGATAATAATATATATTTTAAAAATCAATGTCAGTGGAAGACAAAAACAACTAGTTGTCAAAAACAGTAACAAGTTAGTGCCTTGAATAGAAATAATATGTGCTAATGTCTATTGAAGATTTAGTGTTTGTCAGGCACTGTTTCAAATGCTTTATATAGGTGGTTTCTTTTGAAGTAGATATTATTATTTTATAGTTTCTCAACTAAAGTACAGAGAAGTTAATTGACTTGACAAAAATCACCCAGCTGGTAGTAATTTTATGAATTTTGGCTTCTAATGTTGGGTGTGATGTAGAGGTAGGTAGGATCCTGCTTACAATGTAGCTCAATAGATTGGGAAGATTGCATTTGTGGGGAAATTTGCCAACTGTATTCTAATAGCTTTAATGTATGGAAAATATTTGTGGGGAGAAAAGCATGAAAAGTATTTCTAATCCTGGATGCTTCCAAGTGAAAATGATATATGATACTTTCGTTCATTCATTCGTTATAAAAATATCCACCCAATACAATGTACTGGATGCTTCGGAAGACAGAAGCCTGAAGACAGAGAAGGTGCCTGTGCTTCCAGTTATAGAAAATAAGAGCCAAATAGTAGGGAAAAATGTTTTGGCTTTAAATGATTTTATACAAATGCATAGCACATGAATAAAAATAAAAACTTGCAGATTTGGAAGCAATGATAAAAATGTTATTTTATCAATATGACCAGGATGGAGCAGGCTTGGACTGATAAGTAGAATTGTAAATTAAAAAACACACAACATCTGGTAGACCTGACATTTTTTCAGAATATCAAGAGAATGATTATGTTAGTTCTGTCAGGGCCAGCCTGACAGGGTTGAGCCGGGCTGAGGCAGGGAGGTGGGAATTGAGAAAAGAAAGAAAGACAGGAAAGCGGGGTCGGGAGGACCCCAGTTCTCTCGATGAACTGAAGTGAGTTTATTAGCCATACAATATTATTTATACACAACACACTGAATAGGAGGTCTGTCAAGAGGAATGTATTCTTTGTTCCTCTTAATCTCTAAGGGAGAGACACAGCAGAAGGACAAGTTCTCAGTACAGCATATCTCAGTAAATAGTTACAGACTTCTTGGTAAGCTATGAAAGGCTGTTCTCATTCTACAAATGTTGCTCTCATTCTACTGATAATCGCCATCCAAACAAGTCTGGGAAAACTGTGTGGGTAAGGGTCCCAGCCTTGATAGCCCCTTCAGGTGCAAGGACCTTGCCAGCTTACATCTGGCCCCAAACAGTTAGTGACTGGAGAAAACTGGTTATATTGTGTATGGTAGTTAGCTGTTAGGAAACCATCTTTTACATGCTTTTAGAAGTTCATTTTATTGAAGGGAACACACATTAAAATCACAGAATTCAATGTCATCAGGAGTCTTCAAATAGAAGTCTATTAATTCCCATTGTGCTTGTGTTTTATCATCTGCTTCATGGAATCATAATGACGCTTTTAGAAGTTCATTTTATTGAAGGGAACATTATTGTAAATGCTTACAAATTCAGATTAATTTAACATTAGAGATAAAATTACTTGTTTTTATGGTGTTAATTACAAATACTAATTTTATTGGGGCCAAGTATTGTAAAAACAATGATTTTACTAAATTAAGAAATTTATGAAGCATAAATAGATTGTGATTGATTAAGATATTCACATAATTTATAATTTTATCCAAACAAGCTGTAATATTTTACTAATCAAAGCATATGCAGTTGTTAAAATTTACAAATATATATCCATCATTAGAGTTGTTGCCATTGAGCTACAATATTTTTGTATTTATCAAAAGATTAGATCAATATGAAAAATATTTTAGATGGTAGAACACGCTTTCTCTCTTTGCTGCCAATGATGGGCCAGAGTTTCAGTATGCTGACCCTTTGAAGAATGACTATCAATCAACCTAGGTGTTCTTTTTTTAAAAAAATATGTTTCTTTATTGATTTCAGAGAATAATGGAGAAGGGGAGAGAGATAGAAACATCAATGATGAGAAAGAATCATTGATCGGCTGCTTCCTTCACACCCTCCACTGGGGATTGAGCCCAAAAACCAGGCATGTGCCCTTGGCCAGAATCGAACCAGGACCCCTCAGTCCGCAGGCTGACGCTTTATCCACTGAGCCAAGCCGGCTAGGGCTACCTAGATGTTCTTAATGGCATTGAACTTTCTATAAATAGTTCTGATAAATTTCATTTGTATTTTGTTCAAAATCAGTTGGAAGTTTTAAATTGGTATATACAAAGGCTGAAACATAAAAACCTTCAATTTTTGAAGCTTTTTTGAATAGGAAGGCATTAACCATCTATTGTAATAAAAGTGGAATATGCTAATTAGACCAGACAGCCAAACAACCTTCCGGACGTCATCTCGGACATCCTTCCGGACAAAGCCACGGCTATAGGGCTTGAGATAGAGGCAGTTAGGGGTGATCAGGCAGGCAGACAAGTGGTTAGGGGGATCAGGCAGGCAGGTGAGCAGTTAGAGGCGATCAGGCAGGCAGGCAGAGTGGTTAGGGGCAATCATGCAGGCAGGCGAGCAGTTGGGGGTAATCAGGCAGGCAGGCAGAGTGGTTAGGGGTGATCAGGCAGGCAGGTGAGTGGTTAGGGGCAATCATGCAGGCAGGAGAGCAGTTGGGGATAATCAGGCAGGCAGGCAGGTGAACAGTTAGGAGCCAGCGGTCGCGATTGCGAGCAGGATGTCCTACTGCTGGTTTAGGCTCGATCCGCAGGGATCCCTGCAGGATCAGGCCTAAATTGGCAGTTGGACTGGCAGTTGGACATCCCCCGAGGGGTCCCGGATTGTGAGAGGGTGCAGGCTGGGCTGAGGGGCTCCCCCCTCTCCCTATGCATGAATTTCATGCACCAGGCTTCTAGTTGTCTCTACAAAAAGCAAGGGGGAAAAACAGAACAGGTTAAACAATGAGAACTCAAATGGTATTTAACTTTTAATTTTGAAGGATTATAATAACTGAACCTTCCAATTTACAATGGAATGTTGCTGTGCATGTCCAATTTGATGGATTTAATTCATGATGGACAATTACTACCTGATGGGCCATTGGGTTGTACAGTCAAGTTGGTATTGCTTGGTAAGGTGTAAAGCCTCTACCAGAGGCCAATAGCCATCCATCGGGGAGTAGTTGTCATCAGAGGAGGACACTGGGGCTTGTTATGGGGCTAACATTACTAGGATCCAGCGACACATTCCATACCTTTGGGTCTGTTGGTAATGAGGTTTAAGTGGCAGGGCAGCTTGCACCACAGCCTGAACTTACTGCAGAACCCTTTTTTGAATTCTGCCCCACTCAAACCTAGCAGTCTATACCAGTAGGGGTACTTGATAAATAAACTATAGCAGCATATACCTATATATATCTATTGCTTCCAAAAATAAAAGATCATGACCACTAAACATCATGTTTCTTTCTTTGGGGTAGATGGGACACAGTGCAGTGACTTGGTTCTTACTTTAGAGTAAAACCCCCATACACTCAGCTCCACTGAACTCCTGGGAACTCAATATTGCAGGCCAACATGAACTTTCACAATATCACCACCTGACCTTTGGCATGCAGATGTCCTGCTTAGGCATCTAGGGAGCCTGGTACAACCTGCTCACAAGACCAATTAGCATAAATTAGCATACTGTCATCAATATAATGAACAAAAGTGATGTTCTGTTAGATATCAAGATGACATCATTTTTAAAATATCTTTTGGATTCTTCTTTTTTAAAAAAATCATGATGAGATTCCATTTTTATTTTATTTTTGAAAATATGCTTTATTGATTTTTTTAGAGAGAGGAAGGAGAGGGATAGAGAGATGGAAACATTGATGAGAGAGGAACACCATCCATCAGCTGCCTCCTGCACACCCGCTACTGGGGATCGAGCCTGCAACCTGGGCATGTGCTCTGAGCAGGAATCAAACCTCAAACAGTTGAGCCACACAGCAGGGCATCGACTCTTCTTGAGAGACACAGGCCGCAGGGGGGCC
>NW_006297280.1:803859-805066 GCF_000327345.1 Myotis davidii | reverse complement strand
AATTCATGCAAGGGGTTTGGCCTTCGCAGCTGCAGCTTCGTCCGGAAGGTTGTCCGTCTAATTAGCATATTATGCTTTTATTACACACACACACACACACACACACACACACACACACACACACACATATATAGTCTTGAGGGTAAAGGGTGGAGTAGACCTAAGTATTGTCCCTGCCAGCAAAGATAATACAAAGGGAACTACAGCGGTGATTGTCATATCATCCATTATCATCACCCGACCGTGCCCGCAATAATCTATAGTTATTCTTCACGACCCATTTGAACTTTACTCAGAAAATTGAGTAATTTGGGATGTGATAAGAGTCACCAATCCTTTGCCTCTCAAGTCTTTGATAGTAGCACTACTCTTGGCAATCCCTCTAGAGACTAGTGTTACTATAGTTTGCTTTTGCTTCACTCTCTTGACTAAGAGGGGGATGGGAGTATAGTTTCTGGGGTTTCCACTGGCTCTTCTACCAAAACAGTCTTCACTCCATAGATGAGGAAACAAGTGAAGAGCTTTTGCCAGTTACTCTGTATATCTATTTCCACTGCACATTGCACACTGCATCTGGATCTAGGAAAGAACTACCAAATGGGTTCATGGTTCAATTAGCTCTACTGTTAGATGGACTCAGGCTACAATTTCTCTAATACTGATACATAATGCCATACTCTAACTGAAGGCTCACAGTGGAATTTTAGATTTCTGTGTTGTCAGTGAACAGTAACTGGTGAAATATGAATGAGGTCTATGTATCAAGATCAAATTGGTACCAAGATGAATTTCCTGATTGTGCTAAAGTCGTTTAAGATGTTAACATTAGGTTTTTGGAACTTCCCTGTTCATTTCTCTGTAACCCATAAATCTATAATTATTATTTAAAAATTAAAATTTTTATATTGTTTTAAAAATTCTTTTTTTTCTTTTTTTTATTGCTTAAAGTATTACAAAGGGTATTACATATGTGTCCTTTTTTTTACCCCGCCCTTGACAATACCCTGGCCTCCCCTACCCCCAAGTGTCTTATGTCCATTGGTTATGCTTATATGCATGCATGCAAGTCCTTCAGTTGATCTCCAACACCCCTCCCTCCTGCCCCCCCAACCCTCCCCGGCCTTCCTGCTGCAGTTTGACAATCTGTTTGAGGCAGCTCTGCCTCTGTATCTATTATTGTTCAAAAGTTTATAATGGTCTCAATGAC
>NW_006297280.1:800431-801540 GCF_000327345.1 Myotis davidii | reverse complement strand
TTATTATCTCCTTCCTTCTGCTCACTCTGGGGTTTTCTTGTTGCTCTCTTTCTAATTCTTTGAGTTGTAGAGTTAGATGATTTACTACCATTTTTTCTTGTTTTTTTTTTTGAGATAGGCCTGTAGAGCTATATACTTCCCTCTCAGGACTGCTTTCACTGTGTCCCATAGGTTTTGGATTGTTGTTGTTTTAAAAATTCTTACTTTGCTAGGCTGTTAAAAGGATTAGAGAATAATGCATCCAATACAATGTGTAGTAGAGTAGGTTTGTAATCTGTTAATTTCAACCAAATATAGACATATATACACACCTGCATTTACAATATTCTTAGTGTCTTACTCAGTGAGACACAGGCTTTGAGTTGTTTGTCTATCAGATGTAATATGTTTGTCTCACTCTGTATTCTTATTTCTGTTTTGTCCCAGGGCACTGCTGATAAGACAGCTGTTGAGGTTGAAAGTCCCACCTTGGCCCTAAATCAAAGAAACTATCTGGTCACCTTTTTAATGTGAAGGTGGCAATAGACCTCTTCCATAGTCCCTGGGATATGTGAGTTCCAGTGAGGAATCCATAGTAGTGGTGGTGGAATATGATGATGGTGGTGGTAACAGTGGAAAGAGTAGGATTGAGAAGTAGAGGAACCTGAGATGGCCAAGGGGAGTGATTAAAGACTTCACTCTGGGTCATACATCAAAGAACTGTGGCTCTGGCCTACTCATGAACAGGTCACCATGAAAGACAAGGTTAATGTTTATTTTCCTACTAATGCTTTCTTTAGAGCTAGTCATGATGTCTAATCACAGAATTTTTAAAAATACATTTTTTTATTGTTGATAGTATTACAGATATTTCCAATCTCACCCCCCCCCCACACACACACACACTTTCCCCCTTCCTCCCAGTCCTACCCCTGACGTCCCCTCAGGTCTTCACTACGCTATTGCCCGTGTCCATGGGCTGTGCATACAAGTATATAAGTTCTTTGGTTTATCTCTTCTCATGCCCCCAACCCCACATTGAGGTATGTCAGGCTGTTCCATACCTCCATGCTTTGGGTCTTATTTTCTTGGTCAATTCATTTTGTTCATTAGATTTCACAATTAAGTAA
>NW_006297280.1:790986-799812 GCF_000327345.1 Myotis davidii | reverse complement strand
CTTGGGCTGCTTCCAAATCTTAGCTATTGTAAAAAAATGCTACTATGAGCATAGAAGTGCATATATTCTTTCTGATTAATGTTTTGGGGTTTTTAGGAGATAGTCCCAGAAGTAGAATCACTGGGTCAAACTGAAGTTCCATTTTTAAATTTTGGGGGCAACTCCATAGTGGCTGTTTTCCATAGTGGCTGCACCAATTTGCATTCCCACTAGCAGTGAACTAATGTTCTCCATTTTCCACATTCTCACCAGAACTGATTTGTTGATTTTTATGACAGGCATTCTGACAGGTATGAGGTGATATCTCACTGTGGTTTTAATTTGCATTTCTCTGGTGATTAGTGACTTTGAGCATTTTTTCATATGTCTCTTGGCCATTTGTATGTACTTTTTGGAGAAATGTCTCTTCAGGTCTACTGTCCATTTTATTACTTTTTGTTCATCAGTTTATGTTGTTCATTATATTCCACAAATGAGTGAGATTATGTGATAGTTATCTTTCTCTGACTGGCTTATTTCACTTAGCATAATGCTCTCCAGCTCCATCCATGCTGTTGAAAATGGTAAGAATTCCTTCTTTTTTCACAGCAACATAGTATTGCATTGTGTAGTTGTACCATTTTGGAAATTAACCCCTTCTCTGATGTTCTCCCAAACAGTGGGTTCCCTTTTCATTTTGGTGGTGGCTTCTGTTGCTATGCAGAAGCTTTTTATTTTTATGTAGTCCCATATATTTATTTTCTCCTTAGTTTCATTTTCCATAGGAAATGTATCTGTAAACATATTGCTACATGAGATGTCTGAGATTTTACTGCCTATGTTCTCCTCTAAGATTTTTATGGTTTCATGCCTGACATTTAAATCTTTTATGCATCCTGAGTTTATTCTTGTGTATGGTGTAATATGTATGGTCTAGTTTCATCTTTTTGCATATGTCTGTCAGTTTTCCCAGCATCCTTTGTTGAAGAGACTGTCTTGACTCCATTGTATATTCTTGCCTCCTTTGTCAAATATTAATTAACTGTAATGGTGTGGCTCAATTTCTGGGGTCTCTGTTCTGATCCATTGATCTGTAAGTTTGTTCTTGTGCTAGTACCAGGCTGTTTTGGTTACAATGGCTTTGTAGTACAGTTTGATATCTGGTGTTAAGCTCCCTCTTACCTCATTCTTCTTTCTCAAGATTGCTGCAGATATTCGGGGCCTTTTATGGTTCTATATAAATTTTTGGAGTATTTGTTCTAGACCTGTGAAGTATGCCATTGGTATTTTAATAGAGATTGTGTTAAATCTATAGATTACTTTGGATAGTATAGATATTTTAATGATGTTAATTCTTCTAATCCATGAATTAATTTTTCCAATACCTGAACATGGTCTATGCTTCCATTTGTTTGTATCTTCCTCTATTTCTTCTTTAAAATGTCCTATAGTTGTCCAAGTACAGGTCTTGGTTAACTTTCTTCCCAGGTATCTTATTTTGTTGTTGTTGTTATTGCCATGGTAAATGGTATTGCCTTTTTAGTTTCTCTTTCTGAGCGTTCATTATTGGTGTATTAAAATTATTTTGTAACCTGGTACCTTACTGTATTCATTGATTAAGTGTAGTAATATCTTGGTAGAGTCTTTACTGTTTTCTATACATAATATCATGTCATCTGTGATTAATGACAGTTTTACTTCCTCTTTTTTAATTTGGATGCTTTTTACCTCTTATTCTTGTCTGATCGCTATGGCTAGGACTTCCAGTACTATGTTGAATAAGTATGGTGAAAGCAGATATCCTTGTCTTGTTCCTGTTCTTAAGGGAATAGCTTTTAGTTTTTGCCCATTGCTGGCTGTAGATTTGTCATATATAGCCTTTATAATGTTGTGGTATGATCCCTCTATTCCTACTTTGCTGAGAGTTTTTATTAAAAAAGGATGCTGGATTTTGTTGAATGCTTTTTCCGCATCTATTGATATGACCATGTGGTTTATATCTTTTAATTTTTTAAAATATATTTTATTGATTTTTTACAGGGAGGAAAGGAGATGGATAGAGAGTTAGAAACATCAATGAGAGAGAAACATCAATCAGCTGCCTCCTGCATGCCTCCTACTGGGGATGTGCCCACAACCAAGGTACATGCCCTTGACCGGAATCGAACCTGGGACTCTTCAGTCCGCAGGCCGACACTCTATCCACTGAGCCAAACCAATTAGGACTTTACCTTTTAATTTTTTATGTGATTTATCATATTTATTGATTTGCAAATATTATAGTAGCCTTCCATCCCTGGAATCAAATCCTACTTGATCATGGTGTATGATCTTCTTAATATATATTGCTGGATCTGATTTGCTAATATTTTGTTGAGGACTTTGGCATCTGTCTTCATAAGAGATATTGGCCTGTAATTTTCTTTCTTTGTAGTGTCTTTATCTAGTTTTGGAATTAGCATAATGAACTCTTCTTTAAAAGAGCTTGGGTGTCTTCCTTTCTCTTGAATTTTTTGGAATAGTTTGAGGAGGATTGATGTTAGTTCTTTGAATGTGTGTTAAAACTCCCCTGTAAATCCATCTGGTCCAGGACTTTTGCTTACTAAGAGATTTTAAATTACTGTTTTAATTTCATCAGTTGTTATTGGCCTACTCAGGTTTTCTGATTCTTCCTGATTGAGTTTTAGTAAGATTGTACATTTCTAGGAATTTGTCCATTATGCCCATGTTGTCCAGTTTGTTGGCATGTAATTGTTCATAGTATTTGCTTACAATCCTTTGTATTTGTACAAATCCATTGTTATAGTGCCTCTTTCATTTCTGATTTTATTTGTGTCCTCTCTCTTTGCTTATTGATGAGTCTGGCTAGGGGTTCATCAATCTTGTTTATCTTTTCAAAGAATCATCTCTTGGATTTATTGATTTTTGTACTATTTTTTAGTCTCTATGTCCTTTATTTCCCCTTGATCTCTATTTATTTTAAATACATAATTAAAGTAGTTCTGTTGCTACGACCTTATTCATTAATAGATTAGTACTTTAATGGATTATTGCAAGACTAATTTTGAATTAAATATGTATTCTCACTTTATTGCATCTTACTTTTTCAGATTCGTATGTTTTTCATTTGCTAAGTAATATGCCTATAATGTGTAATCACAGTGATTCTATCTGAATATAAAGGAGCATAAAGACAGAGCACATGATATGTGCCTAGCTTACCTCAGGTCTCCTTCACAAGTTTATCACTGCCTTTAGTGTCTCCAGATAGAGCACACACTCACTAGGAACTCTCTAAAATTTGAAAAATACAGAGAATCCAGAAGAGGAATTTTTGTTGTTGTTGTTAATCCTCACTTAAGGATATTTTTCCATTTATTTTTAGAGAGAGTGGACGATGAGAGAGAGAGAGAGAGAGAGAGAGAGAGAGAAGAGAAACATCAATGTGAGAGAGAGACATTGATTGCACATGCCCTGACCAGGGCTGGGGATTGAGCTTGCAACCGAGGTACATGCCCTTGATTGGAATAGAACCTGGGACCCTTCAGTCCCAAGCCCGATGCTCTTTCCACTGAGCCAAACTGGGTAGGGCCATAATAGGAGATTTTTAAAAAGGAATATTTTTCTCTAGTGACAAAAAATTGCATTTATTATGATAACAAACAAGCATGATATGGAAGTGAGGCAGTTCTATCATGGCAGAAACATGAGCAGAGCTGAAATATGGAGGTACCATAACTGTCTCAACCAAGAGGAACACCTGTTGGGAGACTGATCAGCATGGCTGCACATGACCCTCTCAGATGTTGTTGTCTTCTGCCTTTTACATGAGGGTCCTGGAAAGTTGTTCAGGAGCTTATAAACATGATAATCTGAGCTGAGGACCAACAAAATAAAGGCTGTGCATCTGAGCCCCCAAATATAGGCCAGGTTGTTATTGTTCCCATGACCATCTTATATAGGCCATGATCTACGTTGGTGTGTATAAACAGCACAAGACACATTCAGGTCTCTCCTATTAAGAAGAAATGTCCCCCTTAGCCTTTACTTCTTTTTTGTTGACTGACCAATTTCCTTCTTTTATTGCCAAACTTCTAGAGAGACTACTGCTACTCTCACTGTCTACATTCTCACCCCTCTGTAGCTGAACATTTGTAAACAAGGATCTAAAGTCCTGCCAAAAAGAAGTGGATGTTCCATCAGGAGCACCGCATGACTTGCAAGAGAGTCATGCTGGGTCAAGATTGCACACAATCTTGAGTTCCCGGAACGTTTACCTCCCTGAGAAAGGATAAGATTAAATAGTCGTGGGTGTAGAGCAGAAAGGGAGGGCACAACTGCAAGTTGTCTTCAATACGCTATTGTTATAATATAGAACAAAACAAGATTTAGTTGATTAACTGCTGATGCACTAACCTCGTGCCAAACCCCAATAAAAGCAATGGTTAAGAGTACAGAGTTTGCTACATGCCTAAGCGAGCTGTAGCCCTCTGTCTGGCATCAATCGCTTGTGTGCTCATCTTACCTCTGCATCTTCAGTTCATTAAACATCCCTCAACACCCCCCATTCTTTCTTCACCCCAATCTGGATCTTCAACTTCCTCCCTAATTAACCACAAAACTTACCATCCTAAGGTAAACCATGACAGCCTAAATGCCACATCTTCTTTCCTATTTTCAGTCCTTAACTTGAAGCATATCCTAGCTGTGTCCTATGTTTGACATGGGACACTGTGTTCTTCCTGAAATTTGTTTCACCAAAGAAATTCACCCTTGGTCCCTTTCTCTTGGCCTGTCAACCCCATCTCCTAATTCTTTGATTTCTCCCCTTGTTTCTTCCTAGTCCCATTTGCTTTCCACTCTATATTTGTTAGTGGTCTGCCAGATTTATTCTTTAGCCCTTTCTTCTTTTACCTTTTTCCTGGCCATCTCTTCCCCTCTCCCCTAAATCCAGAGCCATCTTATCCATTCTACTTTGTGCCAGGCACTGTGCCAGTGCTGGAAATACAGAGAAGAATGTGCTATACACACTAGAGTTTAGAGGCGGCAACAGGCAAGTTAATGTCAGTGTACCAGGGTACAAGTTTGGACAGAGTGTGAATGGGCAAAAGTCAATTCTACATGATGGAGAGGGATAAGCAGGACAGTCAATCATTGAGTACTTACCATGTTGCATAATTATTAGAAGCAAAGGGCTGTAAAGCCCAAGTCATGGCTTTTTAGAAGAAAGCATGTGATGTGGGTGTGTACGTGTGTGCACTATACACACATATGGTCAGAAGGCTTGAGCAATGGAAGTTCTGTTCGAATAGAACCTGAATCCTTTCTAAGAAGGGGACCTTACATCACGCAGGCAGTACTTCAAATATCCGGTACAAGAAGACGAGTTGGGGGAAGCTGGCTTTGTCCCAATCTGCAGATGGGTCATTAATTCTTCGATGTATGCTTCTTTTGAAGTTTATACTCAAGGTACCAAAGTATTTTTGTGTCTTCAAGGGTGATTTTAGAAATATTTAACAGAGACATCAACACAGGTCAATCAGAATGATTACACATGATTCCAGTGGTCCCTTTCTATGTTGTAAGGTAAATCCTGTAATTCTTGATCAGGGATATATATGTGTGTGTGTGTGTGTGTGGGGGGGTGGTTTCCTGAGGGAGGCCTGGGGCAACTGTGGCAGATAGGAAATATTTGGAATTTTGGACAGTGCAATATCCCAACTATATAAAAATATTTCAATACTGTATTTTAATATCCTGTATGGCCATTCAGAGGCATTTCTGCCTTCTTTCTGAGGTTGCAAATTCTCTGAGAACAGATGCCTTTCACTATTTCTGTGACCATTGCTCTTAGTAGTATAGGTTTCTGCTTATAGTGAGTGATTAATAAATGCTTGATGACTGGAGTGAAATTAATGGTTTAGTAAAACTCTTTAACTCTATTCAGAAAAACAAAGGGATATTTTGGTGAATTAGTTATATATCCTAGGTTTTGGTGTGATGAAAAACTCCAGATCTTAGTGGCTTATTACACAAAGGTTAATTTCTTATGTATATGACTTGTCCATTCCAGGTAATCTGTCCTATGTTTCTTTCTTCTGGGACCCAGGCTCATGGGGTGACTATTGTTGGAAATAAGTGGTTACTGTGGCAGAGAGGAAAAAGAGAAAGTGACAAGTTGTGTACTGACTCTTAAAGCTTCTGCCAGAAAATGCTTAGATTTTTGCTTAGATTTCATTGGCCAAAGCAAGCCCCATTTGATGCCAACTATTTTCTTTTATGAAAGGCAGTCTTCATAGATGTAACACGATGTTAATTCTGGGTCACATGCTCTGCTAGGATATGTCCAGGAAACAGATAAGGTAGTGTTCCTGCTTTGGAGAGGTTCACCTTCTATTAGGAAAATAGGTGTGTAAACAGATATACTGCAATAGGCCTCAGAAGGGCTTTTAATGGACTGAGAAGAGGGGGCCTCTTCTATTAACTCCTTGAGAAGTTCAAGTTCACTGCCAGTTCCTCATGTTAATAGAACACAGGCTTGAGGCTTGTGAACTTCTATATTCGACACATGTCTTTCCATATGCAATGATGAAGCTTTGCTGGGCTTATTTGTTTTGCTTCTGTGTTTCTTCCCACCCTCCAACTACAGAACAAAGACTTTGAGACAGACAAAATTCTGTTAGGCAGGAATTAGTCTTACTGATCTTTGAATTCAGCATTAGGCATTGCTTGCACAAAATGAACAAAAAGAAGATGACAGGATGAGTGAATGGCTGGATAACCTAATATTAAGTACCACTTGTGAGCCTCTCATGTCTGGTCTTCCTCAGGAGTCTTATCCTTCAGCACTAGGGTCCACTGGTCCTGGTTTGGACATCTATTTCATTGACTGTTGTTCCACTCTTCCTCTGCTACTCTTCTTAGCATGTGGCTCCTGATGAATGGCAATATTGTGACCCTCATTGTTGCAATCTTTGTCTGTGTTCCATGGTTTCTCTAACTCTCCTGCTATCTTGCCCCCTCTTGGTTGGGGCTTGATTCACATTGTGGCATTTATTCTAAGGACCATGTGGCAGCTGGAAATCTATCAGTTTTTGTGTGTTTCTTTGTTATTTGTACTGGGTTGAACAGTGTTCCCCTCCTACCCCCAAATTCCTATCTACCCCAAATCTCACAATGTGATCTTATTTGGAAATTGGGTTTTTAAAGATGTAATTAGTTAAATTAAGATGAGGTCATACTGAATAAGTGTAGGCTCTAATCCAGTGACTGATGCCTTATAGGAAGAGAAAACAGATACACACACACACACACACACACACACACACACACACACGGAGAATGCAATGTGATGGCAAGGCACCACTGTAAGCTATGAAGAGGCAAGGAAGTATTCTTTGCTAGAGCTGTCCGGGAGGGCATGGCCTTGCCAACACTCTGAATTTAGACTTCTGTCTTCTAGAACTGTGGGACAATATATTTCTGTTGAATGTTACTAACTGAAATTAGCATCTATTTATTTGCTGCCCATAGCACTCATCCCATCTAATGAACGTAAACCTCACCAGAGAGTGCCTTGTCTGCCAGTCTTTCTCAACACTCCCCTCCCCACTTTGAGCCTCCCTAAGATATCCCAAAATAGCACCAGCCCTCAGAAGAAACTAGGGATGGATTTTACTGACATATTTTCAAAAAAACTATTTCAGAATCTCTTGACTACTTACAGACTTTGTCATGCTTTCTCCACAAAAGAATTAAAAATAAATTAAAATTGATATAATTTAGGTGTTGAGAGCTCCTGAGGCACTCAAGAATCAGCATTATTCCTCAGAGCTGTGTTGTTAAACTTTATAAAGTAAATGCATTTGCATGGTCAATACCCCCAGTCACTGCTCACCCTGTGAGAAATGAGTGTTGAGGATTTTCCCTTGGTATAAAGTCTACGTAATGATGAAGAGATAAAGACTCTGGGAGAATAAGGGACATGCTCAAGATCTTACAGCCAGTTACAGAAGGAGCTAGGGTTTAAAACTAGTCTTCTGATCCTGATGGAGAGGTTTCTCAGGAAGACTCACTGTCTCTTCTCATTTTAGTTGAATAACTATCAAATAACCAGACTCCAATCAGGTACAAGGCAGCTGGTGTCAAAGCCGCCCCTTGCCACCAAAGGGAACAGGAATGTAAAAGTTTCATTGTCTGCAGTGTATATACATGCTCCTTGTCAAGTTGTTGAGTGGAGGCTGGCCTGAATTTTAGGCTTGTAATCAGGGCCCAGAGGACCTTGATCCCTTTGGTAGCTGTGAGCATGAGGTTAAGGCAAGAAAACCTGAACATAATGAAGAAAGGACCAACACTGAATCAGGATCATCCATTCACATAATTGGCAAGGTTTACTAGGAACTCAGGAAGTTTCAGGGACAGAAGACGGCGGTGATATGGGCAGACGCGTCCCAGGTCTTGTCCCAGAGCAAATGGAGTGAGCAGCTGGAACTAATAACACCCACCCCGAATTGGCGAAATTACTCAGCTGGTGAGACGGTTTGCGGCCGGGAAGGGCAGAACTCCCCTGGAAAGGTAAAAAAAACCCAGGGATCTGGGCAGGAAAGTTTGCCAGACCTCTAAGCCCAGAGGGTCGGAGGGAGACCACGTGGCGGACAGCCGCGTCCCTTGGGACAGGCCCAGCCCCTGACTGGGGAAAGGAGATCCGCAGGACTCCTGGCGCCACTGGGGGATTTGAGAGCTGGGTTCTGTGATCACGGAGGACTGAATCTAAAGGGGGCAGCCTGAAGAGCTGACCAGACCATGCAGTGAGGGTAAGAGAAGAGCTTACAGAAACCAAGCCTTCAC
>NW_006297280.1:775516-783748 GCF_000327345.1 Myotis davidii | reverse complement strand
ATCTACACAATGGAATACTATGCTGCTGTAAAAAGGAAGGAACTCCTACCTTTTGCAACAGCATGGATTGAGCTGGAGAGCATTATGCTAAGTGAAATAAGTCAGTCAGAGAAAGATAAATATCACATGCTCTCACTCATTTGTGGATTATAATGAACAACATAAACCAATGAACAAAAACAGAGATAGAGACAGAGAAGCATTGAACAGATGCTCAAAACTCAGAAGGAAGGTAGGGAAGGGTGCAGACAACAGGGGGTGAGGATGAGGGCAGGATTAGGGCATGTGGGGGCAATTGGGTAATAAGGACACATATGTAATACCTTAATCAATAAAGAAGGACTTCTTGGAAAAAACAATGATTTTAGATTCAGAAGAAATGAAAAAGAAAAAATGAAGATGATGAAGGTACAAACCTGTGCTATGAGAATTATTTCTAAAATTCAACTTTAAAAAATCAATTGAAAATGGCCTTTTGGGTGAAATTTATTTAGTAAAAAGTTATCTTTCATAATTATACATAAGAAATTCATGATTAAGAGTCTAAGAGACTTGAATAAAAGGACCCACATGATTTTTAGTTAAAGCATGCACCCGTCACTTGGTGACAGAATACCTGAATTGTGGAAAATCATCTTTAAAAGTTTCAACTATAAAATTATAGGAATCTCACAGCAGAATGTATTTCATATGTGTGCTCAAGTATGAACACATAATCTGGGATATATGTGTAATTTCCAGCTAATATCCCCTGTTTCCCATTATTTCTTTGGTATTCTAATTTTTCTGCTTTCCCAGTTTAATTATTATCCTCTTAAAACTAAAGTTTAATAAAATTGCAGCCATCCATCCTTTTTCCTTAATCAATATATTCCCTGGAGTCTGTTCCCTAAGAACCGATTACTGAGGACAAAAGACCCTTTGCTGACACTTACAGGAGTGGGCAAAAATAGGTTTACAGTTGTTCACATGGAAAAAGACACACAGGTTATGATTATTACAATAGCATTATTAACTCAAAAGAATGTCACAATGTAACTTAATTTATCCTCCTTTCCTGACCCCACTTCTACTGTGATACATTGTTAGAATAATAGTCTCCAATGAATCACATCTCCCTGGGTCTGTGTCCTTTTGATCTTCCCATTAAATGGTGGGTGGGGTCTGTTTCTCCACCCTTGAGTCAATTTATTCAATAGGGAGGAACTGTTTGGATCATTAGAATGTGGTAAAAGTAGCATTAAACAAGTTCTGGAGTTTAGATGTTAAGGTTCTAAGACCACCCTGCTGTTAAAAAGCCCATTCTACTCTATTGGAGGACAAGAGGTCATGCGAAAGGGATTGAGATGCCCCAGCCAACAGCCAGCAGCAGCTGCTGATGGTAAGTGGAGCCATTTTAGACTTTCCAGCGCCAAACTCTTGCAAGTCTTTTTGCAAGACAAGCAACAGAACCACTGAGATTTCTAAGCCTAAGAATTGTGAAAGATAATAAATTATTGCTGTTTTAGGCCACTAAGTTTTGGAATGGTTTCTAAAACAATTGATAACTGATACATCCTCCAAAGGAACACACACACACACACACACACACACACACACACACACACACACACACATGTTTTCTGGGAAGCTTTCTATAAAAGAAAGAGAAATAACCATGATTTTCCCTCCTTCTATTTATTTACTCCCACCCCCAGGCTTATACTGTTCTGCCCTCTCTACAGTCTGGAAACATGGTATTAAACATTTACTCTTGGGTGTGGACTTTGCTCTGGCTTGTCTCTTGAATTATCAAAGGATTCCTCTTATGTTCATTCTTCTGCTTGTTAACAAATGTTTGAAAGGAAAGAGGGAGGAAGATGATTTAACTTGAGCTCAAAGAGGCAGAGGGAATATATTCAAATACCATTTTGTATATACCCAACATAAATCCCTTGGGGTAGGCACTGAGTAACCATTTACTAAAAGATAAGGAGGAGCAGAGAAGGTCACCATGAAAGACATTAGGTCCCAATCCTATTTAGGACAAGCAAAGTAGTATATATTCTATGGGCAAAAACCCCTAAAAGACAGGGACAGCCAGAAGCAAAAACAAGATTGGGTTGTAATACTCTAAAAGCAGGGATAGGGAATGTCCGGCCTGCAGACTGTTCAGGACCTGAGAAATCATTTGGTCTTTCCCTGCCAAGACAGCCAGAGGCAGGACTCAAAATTCAATAAATCTAGGAGCTTTTTTTATAGCAACATAAATTTACATTAAGTGGATTTTGTTAAGTGAATGATGTTGTAAGTATCCAAATGGCCCTTGGCAGAAAAAAGGTTCCCCACCCCTGCTCTAAAGTTACAGCAAGGAGTATATCAACTAAATTCTGGTACATTTTTAATAAATCCTTTCACATATATGTAGTACATTAGTAATTACCAAGAGGGGAAAACAAATCATAACAGCATCTTGATGTAGGAGGAAAGCACACTTGTGGGGAAAGTGCCGGATATTTCTTCCAGTAAGGAATGATGACTAGGAGTCTGATAATTCCCAGAGTTTGAAAGTTGTGCTGCAGAAACACTGCTTGAAACTGAAAATCTCCTGAATTTTTTGTTTTGTTTTTAATTTTAACTTTCACATTTTAATATCTCTGAAAGTTGCATTTTTTTTTCTTTTTAAAAAATCTTTATTGTTGAAAGTATTATGTATGTCCTCTTCCCTCCCCTCCCCCCATTGACCTCTTCCAGTCCCTCTCTGCTGCCCTGCTCCCACCCCCCAGGCCCTTACCACCCTACACTCTGTGTCTACTGCTTATGCATATATGCATACAAGTTCTTTGGTTGATCTCTTCCTACCCACCCACCCCTGCCTTCCTAGTTTCTTTGGTAAAACCACAAAACAAAATGAACTTCAGTTATGGGAGGATTCTTCTGAGAAAATCCAAGTTATCAGTCCAAGAGTTAAAGAAGCATAATCTTACCTAAAAGTTAACCAAATTTTGCAGCAGTATTTAAAAAGTTACAAGCAAGTAGTTTTTGTTAAAATTATGGCTTTTGTTCCTTATCAGTCCACTAGGAATGTTAAACTAACAGAGGGACCATGCAAACATCTAGAAGCAATAGTCAGATCCAGATTGGACCACTGCTGCATTTAGCTAAATCCAGTTGAAACCAGCTCTTACTTAGAAATGACCTGAACTGGGAAGTTACTGCAGGTCTCAATTCCTAGCCAGTCTCTGTGTCATGAGTAAGATTTGCTATTACTATGTTACTGCTGCATTTATTGGTTTGTTGTTTGGTTTGGTTTGATTTGGCTTCATTTGGTTTTCTTTTAGTTATTCTTAATGTTTGGATTTTTCAATGTGCTGCTGCCAGATTTTAAACATCAGTTAGCTCTCCTACAAGCTATATTCTGAAAAATAATAAAGCAAAGACTACTAGAGCTATAAAATAAATAAAATCCACAAAGCCAATTTACTGACCTGCCAGGCAAGGAAACACACAAGCGAAGAAATTCACTTAATGGTTAGCTGAGGGGGGAAAGTCAGGATGTTTAATCTAGAAAAGGTGATTAAGGCTTGACAACTAGTGCTCCAGAAATAAATCCAGGGTTCAAACAAATTCAATTGTTCATTGTCAGGGAAGAGTCTGTAGTTGGGTCCAATCGTGATTTGGTTTTTGGGTCCACTTCAGCTTGTTAGAATCAGTCATAATGGAACACAGTATTTTATCTTGATTTCTCCTGAGTGGAAAAATTTCCTTCTATAATTCTCACCTGCTCCTCCTCTATCAAAGCTCCATATATGACACACATATCTGTAAGGTAATGCATCTCCCCTTATAGTCCTTAGCTCAGTGCTTTAAAATAACATAGTTGTCTTTAATAAAGATTTGTAAAATGTGTACTAGTTTATAAATCAAAGACATTCACATGCTCAGGTGGTCTTCACTGCTCTGCTCAGGTGGTCTTCACTGCTCTGCTCAGTTATGCCCTAGAATTTGCCTTTCTTTCCATACTCCATCCACTTCTATCCAACATGTTTATAGAGCTAAAAATTATGCTATAAAATACTATAAAGAAAATAGAGAAGGACCATACCTGTGAAATCCTCCTTCAACAGCAAATATTAGCTAGTAAAATACTTCTGTATGATTATGCCAAACAATCATGACTCCCAGAGTTCTCATTAGATTTTAAGAATATCACTACTCAAAAGTCAAGGAAGCTTTTCAGGACATAGCAGTAGTTGAAGAAAAGAGGAGATAGTAATATAGAGAGATAGTTGAAGGTGGGAGAAATTGGAAGAAAAGGAAATGGTGAAAAGCAAGGAGAAATAAAAATGGTTTAGGGAAAAAAATACTGTAACTGAAGAAATCAGACTGATCTGGGCATATGCAACCAGAAGGCCAGAAAGGAATAGTGGAAGCTAGAGGAGCTTACAAAGCTAAGCAAGTCTGTTTTTGCAAAGTCTGGCAGGAAAGTGCTATTGGCTAAAGCAGAAAATAAGGTGATTCCCCCCCCCACCCCCCGCTAATGTTTCCTTGGGGTTCTGACAAAGCTCTGTTCTGCAGAACCAGAAACTAAATAAATAGACAAATTAATTCAGAAGATGTGTCCCCTTAGTTCTCCCTGAGAATGGTGTCAAACCTGCCTAGGATACCAGAAATTCCTGTGAATTTGGTAACAAGGCATTAGCCAGCATGTTTCTTTCCATCCCACAACACCTGCTACTGAAAGAAAAGCATTTGCTCCTTGCATGCAAATCATTTTTTATAAACAAGGCATCTAATTAGCATTCAATGAAAGTCCCCTACAGCAGGTAAAACATATTAGACACAAACTCAGAAATGAAAAATAGACTCATCATGTACAAGTCTTAGAGCCAAGCATTTGCTGTAGACCAGCTATACTCAATATTTTCCTTGTGCCTAATTAATAGTTATCTAAAATCCTCTGTGAATATTTGCCAGCTCTGGCACCCAGAGACTTGATTGCATGTTCAGAGTCAATGTTCAAACTACAAAAATGCCTTCTTTTCTCAGGAGAGGAAATCACAGCCCAGAGAGGTGAGTGAATTATTCCAATTTACACTTGAGTTCTTGGTGTGTGTGTGTGTGTGTGTGTGTGTGTGTTGTGTGTGTGTGTGTGTGTGTGTGTTTCACAGCACTATGACAAACACCATCCCCATTTATCATCCACACCCCTCTCCTCCACCTTCATGGCATCCCATACAACTCACGAACTTTGGGCTGCCATTAACAGAAAATCTGACTGACAGAAAAACATGAAGACAATCGTAATTTACTTGGTTAAGGGCTGGAGGTAGGTGGTATGTTCTGAAGCTCAACAATGTAATAAAAAACTCAGGTTTTCCTCATCTTTCTGTTTAAGCATCCATAGCAGGTGGACCTCTCATCCTTGAACTTGTGACCTTATGGTGACAAGATGGTTTCAGAGCTCCAGGCATCATTCAGTCATAGCAGTGCCAAATAGTAAAGAATGGAATGGACAGAAAAGGGTTCTGTTTTCATCATGGAAGAAAATCTTGTCAGAAATGTCTCTCCGGCCAGAACTAGATCACATATTCACTATCAGCTGCTACAAAGCCTGGGAAAGAAAATGTCCAGTAAATTATAAAAGAAGTGACAAGACTGGCTTAAACCAATGATGGTACATTGTCATTATTAGAAAAATGGATTCTATAAAAAAGAAGAAAAGGGGTGGCTGTTAGGTAGGTATATCAGTTAACTGTTAATGTGCAACATACGTCCTTTGAGACTCAGAAGCTTAAAACATCAATCTTTTGTTGTTTCTCAATTATCTGGGATTCAGTTGATCCAGCTGGGCTCAGTTGAGTGGTTCTGATTACCTCAGCCAAATTTGTTCAAGTAACTAGAACATTGGGATTTCTAGACTGATTGAGGCTCTGTTCCTTATCTCTTCTCCTCCTAGTAGGATGAGCAGGTCACTGAAGAGTGTTCTTTTCATGGTAATGGCTAAGGTACAAGAATGCAAGCAGAGTCATGCAACACAGCTTAATAAACAACCTCACTGTGGAACACCCACTCTGCATTCACTCCCAAGACACTCTCCCCAATATCCACTAAATGTGCTTCTCTTACACTTCTCCCCCTCTGCTGTGGGCTGGATGCTTGTGTCCCCTCCAAATGCATATGCTGAAAACTAACCCCAATGTGATAGGATTTTCAGGTGGGGACTTTGGGGGGTAATTAGATCATGAGGGGTTGGTTAATCCTCATGAATGTGGTTAGTGCCCTTATAAAAGAAACCTTAAAGAGAGTTCTCTCACCTTTTCTACCATGTGAAAATACAGCAAGAAGAAGGCTATCTACGAACCAGGATCTTTGATGAGGGCCCATCAAAGATCAACCTGCCAGCATCTTGGTCTTGGACTTCTCAGCCTCCAGACAGTGAGAAATAAATGTTAGTAGATTATAAACCACCCAGTCTATGCTATTCTATTGGAATAGCTCAAAAAGGCTAATGCATCCTCCTACCACTTCTTTTGCCATTTTTCCTCATATATATGCTCACAATGGGGTGACCATGGAAATCCTTGGTAGGAAGTAAATGGGTGTAGGGTATGATCAGCAGTAAGTGGGTTGCTCAGAGTTATATCCAAGGCCCAAACAGCCAGGATCAGTTATTGTCCAGCAGTGGAACTCTGCTTCCCCAGATGTGCAGAGAAGTGCAAGGGGGAGAAAGGGAACCTCAAAGCCCAGTTCTTTCCAGGCTCAGAAATGCTTCAGTTTTCCTGGTGTTTGCACAGTGGAATCTGCTAGGGGCATCAGGAATTTCATATGACTATACTTGACTGCAAATGGCTGTAGGAAGCTTTTCAAAATCCAGTCCTTGTTTACCTTTGGACACTTTGGCTGTGCTGTCATCCCAAGGCTGAGAGGCACTATCTAAGCTTTGGATTAAATCCACACTTAACTCCTTTCTCACTGTGCATTTCAAATGAGAAGAGTGCTCATGAAGAAGACATCTTTTGTAGGTTTTACTTTTCTTTTTTCATATATATAAAATTTATTTTATTTTATTTTTTCCATCACATTTAGCCCCTCTACACCTTCTTCCACTTCTACCCATCCACCACCATGCCCACAATCACCACACTGTTGTCCATGTCCATGTCCATGAGTTCTCTCTCTTATTTGTTTATTTTTTGTTCAATCCCCACCCCCAAAAGCTGTCTGCCTGCTCTCTACCTAGGAGTCCGTCTCCATTTTGCTTGATAGTTCAGTTTGTTCATTAAATTCCACATATGAGTAAAATCATATGATACTTGTCTTTCTCTGACTGGCTTTTTTCACTTAGCAAAATATTCTCCAGGTCCATCCATGCTGTCTCAAAGCATAAAATTTTCTTCAATTTTACAACTGAGTACTATTCCACTAAGTAAATGTTTTCTCCACTCGTCTACTGATGGACATTTGAACTGCTTCCAAATCTTGGCTATTCTAAATAACACTGCAATGAACATTGGGTACATATATTTTTTTTGAATAAGTGTTTTGGGTTTCTTTGGATAAATTCCCAGAAGAGGTCATAAGGCAGTTCCATTTTTAATTTTTTGAGGTAACTCCATACTGCTGTCCACAGTGGCTGCACCAATCTGCATTCACACCAGCAGTGCATGAGGGTTCTCTTTTCTCCACATCCTCACCAATACTTGTTATTTGCTGATTTATTGATACTAACCATTATGACAGGTGTGAGGTGACATCTCATTTGTACTTTCCTAAAAATAAATTGATACTGAATGCAACCTGCCCTCCTTTTATTTACTTATGAATTTTTAAAAGTTTATTCTCTAATGAGTACATTAGTTGTGTGTCAGTTTTCAAAAAAAATAGTGAGAATTAATTGAGGCAGATCTTGAGCAGAGACCTCATGTTTCATTGGGTATCTCAAATGAAACTTCCTCCCTTAGCTTTTTTTTTGTCTGTGAAGCTTCTTATTTCCCCTTCAAGTTTGAATGATAGCCTGGCTGGATAGAGTATTCTTGGATTCAGTCCTTTGCTTTGCATCACTTTGTAAATTTCTGTCCATTCTATTCTGGCCTGATGTGTTTCTGTTGAGAAATCATTTGATAACATAATGGGAGATCCCTTGTATGTAACTTTCCGTCTCTCTCTTGCAGCCTGTAAGATTCTCTCTTTGTCCTGAACATTTGCCATGGTAATTATGATGTGTCTTGCTGTGGGTCTTTTCGGGTGTTT
>NW_006297280.1:768058-772009 GCF_000327345.1 Myotis davidii | reverse complement strand
ATTTGTGGCTATTGTACCAGCCTTTCATGCCTGAAATAAATCCCACTTGGTCATGGTGTATGATCTTTCTAATGTAATGGTGGATCCAGTTTGCTAGAATTTCGTTGAGGATTTTTGCATTTATGTTTATCAGGGATATTGGCCTGTAATTCTTTCTTTGTAGTGCCTTTATCTAGTTTTGGGATTAGGGTAATGCTGGCTTCATCGAATGAGCTTGGAAGTGTGCCTTCCTCTTGAATTTTTTGGAATAGTCTGAGAAGGATCAGTTTTAGTTCTTCTTTGTATGTTTGATAAAATTCATCTGTGAAGCCATCTTGTCCAGGACTTCTTTTTGTTGGGAGTTTCTTAATAGTAACCTGAGGATATATTTTTTACTGATTTGGGAGAGAAAGGGGATAGGGTGGAGCAGACAGAGAGGGGTATGATAGAAATATTAATTGGCTGCCTCCCATATCTGCCCGCTTTGTGGATCAAACCTGCAACCTAGATATGCACCCTTAATGACAATGGACCTGTCCACCTTTTGGTACTCAGGATGATGCTCCAACCAATTGAGACACGCTGCCCAGGGCTGTTGGGAGTATTTTGATTACTGCTGCAATTTCATTAGTTGTAATCTGTCTATTCAGATGTTCTGATTCTTGCTGATTCAATCTTGTAACAGCGTATATTTTTAGGGATTTATCCATTCCTCCCTAATTGTTAAATTTTTGTTGGCATCTAGTTTTTTGTAATATTTTCTTAAAAGCATTTTTATTTCTTTTGTGTGAGTTGTTATTTCTTTTTCATTTATGGTTTTATTTATTTGGGTTCTCAGCCTTTTTATTTTCTTCATAAGTCTGGCCAAAAATTTGTCAAACTTGTTTCATTGATCTTTTGTATTTTTTTAAGACTCTATTTCATTATTTCTGCTCTGATCTTATTTCCTTCCTTCTCCTTACTTTTGGGATCTGTTTGTTTTTATTTTTAGCTCCTTTAAGTGTAATGTTAAATTGTTTATTTGAGATTTTTCTTGTTTCTTGAGGTAGGCATACATTTCCTTCTTAGAACTGCTTTTGCTGATTCCCATAGTTTTGGGTTGTGGTGTACTCAATTATTTGTCTCAAGGAATCTTTTGATTTCTTCTTTGATCTCAATGTTAATCAATTCACTGTTTATTTAGCCTCCATGTCTTTGTGTGTTTTTTATTTTTTCTTGTGATTGATTTCTAATTTCATACCATTATGGTCAGAGAAGATGTTTGATATAATTTCAATCTTCAATTTATTGAGATTTGTTTTGTGTCCTAACATGTGATCTATCCTAGAAAATCTTCCATGTGCACTTGAAAAGAATGTGTATTCTTCCAGGACCCATTTTTATTAAAAACTCTCAGCAAAGCCAGAGTAGAGGAATCATACCTCAACATAATAAAGGTCATATACGACAAATCTATAGTCAACAGCATACTCAAGGGGCTAAAACTAAAAGAATTTCTCTTAAGAACAGGAACAAGACAGGGATGTCTGCTTTCACCACTCTTATTCAACACTAGAGGCCCAGTGCACAAATTTGTGCATGGGTGGGGTCCAACTGGCCCCCCCTGATTGGGCCGATCAGGGCTGGGCCAGCCAGGGGGAGGGGATGCAGAAGGTTGGCTGGCCGGCCCTGCCCCCAGTCGGGGGCGGGGGGCGATCAGGGGTTGGGCCACCTGGGCGGAGGGGCCATGAGTTGTTGGCCAGCTGGCCTTGTCTCTTATCAGGGTGGGGGGGGGGCAATCAGGGCCGCAGTGGGCGTCAAAGCAACTGGTCGTTCCAGCTGTTCCAGTCATTCCAGTTGTTCCAGTGTTCTGGTCACTTGGGTTTTATATATATAGATAGCACTGGAAGTCCTAGTCACAGCAATCAGACAAGAAGAAAAAAAGCATCCAAATTGGAAAGGAGGAGGCAAATTTGTCATTGTTCACAGATGGCAAGGTATTGTACATCGAAAATCCTAAAGACTCCAACCAAAAATGACTAGATTTAATGAATGAATTCATCAAAATAGCATGATAAAACATCAATATCCATAAATCGATGGCATTGGTATATGCCAATAGTTAATACTCAGAAAAAGAAACTAAAATAAAACAATCCCATTTACCACTGCAACAAAAAGTAAGATACCTTGGAATAAACTTAACCAACAAGGTAAAAGACCTATATTTGGAAAACCACATGACATTAAAAATAGAGGAAGATACACACAAATAGAAGCATATAATGTTTTTATGGATTGGTAGAGTTAATATCATTAAAATGTCCATACTAGCCAAACCGGTTTGGCTCAGTGGGTAGAGAGTTGGCCTGCAGACTGAAAGGTCCCAGGTTCGATTCTGGTCAAGGGCATGTACCTTGGTTGTGGGCACATCCCCAGTAGGAGGTGTGTAGGAGGCGGCTGGTCGATGTTTCTGTTTCTAACTCTCTATCCCTCTCCCTTATTCTCTGTAAAAAGCCAATAAAATATATTTAAAAAAATAAAATGTCTATGCTATCCAACACAATCTATAGACTTAACACAATTCCTATTAAAATACCAATGGCATATTTCACAGTTCTAAAACAAATGCTCCAAAAATTTATATGGGAGAAAAAAAGACCCTGAATGACTGCCGTAATCTTGAGAAAGAAGAACAAAGTTGGAGGGATCACAATTCCGGATATCAAGTTATACTACAAAGTAATCAAGACAGCCTGACACTGGCACAAGATCAGGAAGAAAGATCAATGGGATTGACCCCCCAAATTGACCCACATCATTATGGTCAATTAATATTTGACAAAAGAAGCAAGAGCATACTACATATTAAAGACTGTGTCTTCAATAGATGGTGTTGGGAAAATTGGACAAATACATGCAAAAAAAAAAAAAAAGAAACTAGATCACCAACTTACACCATACACACTAATAAACTAAAAATGGATAAAGGACTTAACTGTAAGTCACAAAATCCTAAAAAATACTAAAAGAAAACATAGGCAGCACAATCTCAGACAACCCATGAAGCAGAATTTTCACTGATACATCTTCTAGGGCAAGAGAAACAAAGGAAACAATAAACAAATGGGACTACATTAAACTAAAAAGCTTCTGCAAAGAAAAAGACACCATCACTAAAATGAAAAGGGAGCCCACTGAATGGTAGATCATATTTGCCAATGATACATCTAATTAGGGGTTAATTTCCAAAATATATAAATAACTCATACAACTCAACAAAAGGAAGACAACCCAATTAAAAAAAAATGGGCACAGCACTTTGAATAGACACTTCTCTAAAGAGGACATACAGATAGCTAATAGACATATGAAAAAAGTGCTACACATCACTAATCATCAGACAGCTAAAAATTAAAACTACAATGAGGTATCCCCTAACACCTGCCCAAATGGCTACAAACCAACAAACAACAAATGCTAGTGAGGATGTAGAGAAAATAGAAAACTAGTATACTGCTGGTGGGAATACATAATGGTGTAGCTACAATGGAAAACAGTATGGACTTTTCTTAAAAAAAAATAAAAATGTAATTACCATTTTACCCAGAGATCTCATTTCTAGGAATATTTCCTAAGAAGCCCAAAACACCAATCAGAAAGAATATATACACCCCTATGTTCTTAGTAGCATTATCTACAGTAGCTAAGCTCTGGAAACAGTCCTAGTGCCCATTGGTAGATGCATGGATATAAAGCAATGGAATACTATGCAGCTGTAAAAAAGAAGAATCTCTTACCCTTTGTGACAATGTGAATGCACATGGAGAATATTATGCTGAGTGAAATAAGCCAGCCAGAGAAAGACAAATATGAAATGATTTCATTTATATGTAGAATCTAATGAACAAAATAAACAGACAAATAAAATAGGCCCAGAGGTGTGGATGCATGGAACAGACTGATATATTTCAGAAGGGAGGGGGTGGGGAT
>NW_006297280.1:757473-765365 GCF_000327345.1 Myotis davidii | reverse complement strand
TAGCTTCCAATCTTTCCTTTTTTTCTTTTTTTTTTTTATTCTGGGATTTATTTACCTTCTATGGCTGTCACTGGAACTGAGAACTGGCTTTAGCTCTGAGGCTCAGCTCCAGCTCTGAGACCTTGACTGCTGAAAGCAGATACTGGGTTTGTTTGGGTTCTATAATTGAAACACTGTTGCAGTCCTGCTGGCTGAAGCCCGGCTGGCTGAAAGCAGGCTTCTGGGGTTTGTTTAGCTACTATAATTGCAACATTGTTTCTTAGAATGAAGGTCAGAGCTGGGCGGCGGCAGGCAGGGAACCTTGGCTTCCCCCTTCACTGGAGCAAGCAAGCCTCCTGTTTGCTTCAGCTGCCTGGCTGCCATCTTGGTTGGAAGTTAATTTGCATATCTCACTGATTAGCCAATGGGAAAGGTAGCGAAGTTTAGGTTAATTACCACGTTTCTCTATTATTAGATAGGATATATAATCAAATGGACACAGACAATAGTGTGGTGACGGCCTTGGGTGGGGCAGGGCCTGGAAGGAGAGGTCAAAGCGGATGATTGGGGGACATCTGTAATACTGTCAACATGTATATATTTTATACAGGGTGTCCCCCAAAATATATACACAGACTTTGAATAATTATAAAAGGCAGTGCTTATTAAAATACTTTTCATTTTCAAAATGGTGCTATCAGTTGTTACAGTGTATATACATTTTTAGGGACACCCTGTATAAAAAAGAATGGGTATTCTGCTGATTTGGGGTGAAATGCTCCAAAGATATCAATTAAATCCATCTATCTAATGTGTCATTTAAGGCTGCTGTTTTCTTAGTGATTTTTTGTCTATAAGAGCCATCCATTGATGTCAATGTGGTGTTAAAATCCTCTACTGTGACTGTATTACTGTCAATCTCTCCTTTTATGTCCATCAATATTTGCTTTATATATTTAGGTCATCCTATATTGGGTGCATAAATTTTTACAAGGGCTATATCCTCTTGTGGATTGCTCCCTTTATCATTATATAGTGTCCTTTTTTTGTCTCTTACTATAGCCTTTGTTTTAAAGTCTATTTTGTCAGATGTAAGTATTGCTACCTCAGCCTTTTAAAAGTTTCACTTGCATGAAATGTCTTTTCCCATCTCATTACTTAGTCTTTGTGTATTTTTTGTTCTGAGGTGGGTCTCTTGTAGGCAGCATATATATGGGTCATGTTTTCTTATCTAATCAGCTACCGTATGCCATTTTTAAAAATCTTTATTGTTGAAAGTATTGCATATGTCCCCTTTTGTCACCCATTGACCCCTTATAGCCCACCTCCACCTCCCACCCTAGGCCTTCATCATCCTATTGTCTGTGTCCATGTGTTATGCATACATGCATACAAGTTCTTTGCTTGATATTTTCCCACCTACTCTTTCCTCTGAGATTTGACAATATTATGCTAAGCAAAATAAGCCAGTCAGAGAAAGACAAGTATAGCATGATCTCACTCATATGTGGAATCTAATAAACAAAATAAACTGTTGAACAAAATAGATGCATAGACATAGAAACATGACACCTTATGTCTTTTTTTAAAATATGTTTTTATTGATTTCAGAGAGGAAGGGAGAGGGAGAGAGAGAAACATCAATAATGAGAGAGAATCATTGATCGTCTGCCTCCAGCAGGCCCCCCACTGGGGATTGAGCCTGCAACCCGGGCATGTGCCCTTGACTGGAATCAAACCTAGGACCCTTCAGTGCCCAAGCCGATGTTCTATTTACTGAGCCAAACCAGCTAGGCAGTGGTTCTCAACCTTCCTAATGCCGTGACCCTTTAATACAGTTCCTCATGATGTGGTGACCCCAATTTCATTGTTACAAATTGAACATAATTAAAGCATAAAGATTACTCACAAAAATATGTAATTATATATGTGTTTTCTGATAGTCTTAGGCAACCTCTGTGAGAGGGTCGTTTGACCCCCAAAGGGGTCGGGACCCACAGGTTGAGAACTGCTGAGCTAGGGCTACCTTACATCTTTTGATTGGAGCATTTAAGCTTTTTAAAGTGATTACTGATAGGTATGTGTTTATTGCTATTTTATCTATAATAATAAAATCATAATATGCTAATTAGACTGGACAGACTTGCATGACCTTCCAGATGAAGCCAGGGCTACTAAGAAAGCTTGGGTCCCGGGTGCCAGAGGGAAGCCTGGGTCCCAGGTGCCAGAGGGAAGCTGGTTCCTGCAGCCAGAGGAAGGAACACCTACTCTTGCACGAATTTTGAGCATCAGGGCCTCTAGTTTTTCGTAACTATGTTCCTCTGTTTATTTTTTTTCTTATTATTTTTCTTAAAGAAGAACCTTTAACATTTCTTGTAATACCAGTTTGGTGGTAATAAACCTTTTAGCTTCTCCTTGTCTGGCTGGCTTTTTATTGTTTCTTCTATTCTAAATGATAGCCTTGCTGGGTAAAGTAGTCTTGGTTGGAGATCCTTGTTTTTCATTACTTTTAATATTTCATACCAATCCTGAAATGTTTCTTTTGAGGAATTGACTGACAGTCTTATGGGAGCTCCCTTAATGGTAACTAACTGTCCTTCTCTCCTGGGGTCCAGCCCCAGCAGGTCCAGGGGTCCCCAAAGGTGTGGACGGAGTCGGCGAAGAAGGAATGACACGGAGACAGCGTTCAGTTGATCAGCAGCCTAGGCAGGATCTCTAGCCAAATTCTAGTCAGGATCTCCAGCGAAGTTCTGGTTAGGATCTCCAGCCAGGTTCTGTGGCCATGTTCTCTTGCTAGGTTCTCCAGGCAGGTTCAGTCGCCAGGTTCTGTCCAGGTTCTCTAGCCACGTTCTCTTGCTAGGTTCTTCAGCCAGGTTCTGTAGCCAGCATCTCCAGCCAAGTTCTCGCTGGCAGTTAAGAGGTTTTATGCCCTCCCTAACTTCAGGGGAAAATCCCTACCTGAGGAAACAACCTTTCTGGGAGAGGTGACCTTGGACCGGCTCCCGGCACTTCTCTTGTTGTTTTTAAGGTTCTTTATTTGTTTTTAACCTTTGCCATTTTAATTATGATGTGTCTTGGTGTGGGCCTCTTTGGGTTCATCTTGTTTGGAACTCTCCAGTTCTTGTATTTGTGTGTCTTCCTTTCACAAGTTAAAGTTAGGGAATTTTTTAGTCATTATTTCTTCAAATAGGTTATAGATCCCTTGTTCTATCTCTTGTCCTTCTGATATTCCTATTATGCAGATATAAAATGCTTCATTTTCCCCCAAGATTTATTAAATTATCTTCATTTATCAAAATTCTTTCTTTTTCTTTTTGATGCTCTGATTGGGTAGTTTCTTCTACCTTATCTTCCAAATCACTGATTCAGTCCCCTGGTTCATCCAACCTATTGTTTCTTACTTCTAGTATATTCTTCATTTCAGATATTGTATTCTTCATTTCTGACTAGTTCTTTTTTATGGTTTCTGCGACCTGTTGTAATTCTTACTAAGTTCCTGGAGCATCCTTATTTCCATTGTTTTGAACTCTGTCTGATAGATTGCTCACCTCTATTTCATTTAGTTCTTTTTTTTTTTGGAGATTTCTCCTGTTCTTTCATTTGGGGTATGTTTCTTCTTCTCCCCACTTTGGCTGCCTGTTTGTGTTAGTTTCTATGTATTAGGTAGATCTGCTTTGACTCCCAGTCTTGGAATTATGGACTTATGTAGTAGGTGTCCTGTGGGACTTAGTGGCTCAGTTTCTTTGATTGCCTGTGCTCCAGGAATGTCCCCTGTGTGGGTTATGTGGGCCCTCCTGCTGTAATTGAGTCTTGATTGCTATTGGCCTAATCATGTGCAGGGTTGACCCTCAGGATAACTGACTGTGAGGATTAATCCAGACTACAATGTCCAAGCTGCTGTGCAGGTGCTGACCACACAAAGCAGAATATGCCTCAGCAGGGTCTGGTGCTTACAAGATCTCCCTTTGGATATTCTGTTTCTGAAGCTAATAGGATTCTGCTCTGATGTTGTCTGAAACTGGCCACTGGCTATGTTGGTTTTGGGGCAGGTCAATGTTGGATGATGCCTGTGACTGGCCATGGGCAACCTATTTGTAGCTATAAAGTGATCCCAAGTTTGTGGTTGTCTCTAATGTGCCTGATTGTGTGTAGGAAGGACTAAGCAGTACACTAAGGCTGGTTTTTACCAGCACCAGGCCCAGGGGGCCAGGTCAGCAAAATTCCTAAGGTACCCTGAAATCTGCCTCTGCTTGCATCCACCCTGCTGGCTGCCTGTTAGACTCAGTCGCTGAAAGAACCTCTGGCTGTATTTGAGTTACATGAGGTAGGTTCTCAGTGAGTCACCAAGTAGGAGTGAGTGTTGTTCACCAGATTGATATAGGTTCAAACTTGGTGCTAATGCGGAGTCTGAGATCAGTAATTGTCCCAGGGTATACCAAGTCTAGTTGCCTACCACTGGGTGCTCCCACACCTTTGTGGTGAGGCAGGATCTCAGGGAGTCACCAGGGTGAGGCCAGCAGATTTTATCAGGTGAAAACAGACCAAAATATGGCCGTGTGCATGGAGGTCTCTGCACCAATCAGGTGTGCAAGGGGGAAACGACCTCCATTCTAGAGCCACACAGCTCATTCTGTCCTAGATCCTGCCTGGAACCTGATCTCAGTAGGGCAGGACACTGAGTATTGGGAGGAGGGGCTAGTGTATCTCCTGTGAGAGGGAGGTGCTGGTCAAGCATGGGGGAAGGTGAGAGAAGTGTCCCTCATCCCAGAGTCATATAATTGAGCCTGGTCTTGGTAGGACAGTGCCACCAGGAATAGGCAGGGTGTGCTGCTGGGAATCTGGAGAGCGGGGCTAGTGGATCTCCCATGTAGGGGCAGTGCCTGTCAGGTTCATGGGGAAGTGTGGGGAATGACTCCTGCCCCAAAGCCACATAAGTTAGTAACTGACAATCCTTGAGTCTTTCTAGACCTCTACATCCTGGCTCAGGCAGTTGACTCCTCTGCAGGGCACAAGCTCTGCAGGGTGGGGTGACAGGAAATCCAGAGGTTGGGGCTATTGCATCCCCCCAGGCTGATGCCATGTGGAGGGGAGTGCTCCACCCAGGAAAGCTGGTGTCTGCAGTGTGGAAGAGGAACTCAGCTCAGAGATCCTGGCAGCTGTCCATTAGCTCTCTTCCCAGAGCTACAATCCACAGTCTCTCCTCACACAACTCTAGTCAGCTTCACTCCCTCCCACAGAGCTCAGGGTGAGTGGTTGCCAATGAAATTTTTTGCATTGGCCCTTTAAGAGGGTGCTTTTGTCTCTAGTGGACTTCCATCTCTCCCTCTCCCTGGTGGACAGAATCTTAACAGATTTTCACAGCCAGATGTTATATAAGAGTCTCTTCCCAGCTCTGGTGCTCTGGGCTGGGGAGCCCAGATTGGGATTTAGGTCCCATGCTTCTTAGGGTGAATCTTTACAGCTGACTTATTTCTCCGGAATCTCAGCCACTGTCCATGGGAGTCAACCAGCCCTTTTCACAGCTCTGCCCTTCTTACCAGTCTTGATGTGGCTTCTTTATTAAATCTTTGGTTATAAGACTTCTGATCAACTAATCTCCAGTTGGTTATTCAGGTTGATTGCTCTATGTTTTAGTTGTAATTCCAGTTTGGTCCTGGGAGGAGTTATGTAACATTTACCTACTCCACCATCATCTTGGATCTCCAGAATTTATTTTTCTATTTATTCAAATGTCATGTGTCTTCGGTAGAATTTTATTGTTTTCTTCACATAGGCTCCATGCACGTCTTGTTCAATTTTGTTCATAGGAATAAGATATTTATTTGATTGCCACTGTTAAAGGATATCCCCCACCCCTCATTATAGCTGTCTATCCTGTTCCACTGAAGTAGGACAATCCACTTTCAGACTTCCCTCAATATTGGTGTGTGATTGATTCCAGGACTCCAGTGGATATCAAAATCCTACATACTTAAGTCCCTTATATAAAATGGCATAGTATTTGTATATAACAAAAGCATATACTATGGAAGGATGTGCTTTTTTTTTTCAGAGAGGAAGGGAGAGGGAGAGAGAGAAACACCAAGGGTGAGAGAGAATCACTGATTGGCTGCCTCCTGCATGCCCCCCAACTGAGGATTGAGCCCACACCTGGGGAATGTGCCCTGACTGGGAATCGAGCTGTGACCTCCTGGTTCATAGGTCAATTCTCAACCACTGAGCCCATCCCAGCCGAGACTTCCATATACTTTAAGTCATCTATAAATCACTTAGCTCAGGGTTTCCCAATAAAATGTATATGCACTTTTACAGCTGATAGTTTCATTTTGAAAATAAAATTTATTTTAACAAACACTGCCATTATAATTATTCAGTGTGTGTATACATTTTTGGGGGACACCCTATATTTATACTGTACTATTTTGGGAATAATGATAAAAAAGTCTAAACATCTATACTAATAAAAGGGTAATATGCTAATTAGACTGGGTTGACCGGACATCTTCTGGATGTCTGACTTCCTTCTGGACAAAGCCTGGTGGTGGGGGCCAAGGCAGAGGTGGTTGGGGCCATCAGGCCAGCAGGGGAGCAATCAGTTAGGGGCGATCAGGCAGGCAGGTAGAGTGGTTAGGTGTGATCAGGCAGGCCAGCAGGGGAGAAGTTAGGGGGTGACCAGGCAGAAAGAGGGCCAGTGAGGGTGCAGCCAGGTCAGCAGGGGAGCAGCTAGAGGGTGACCAGGCCAGCAGGGGGGCACTTAGGGAGTGACCAGGTCAGCATGGGGGAATTTAGAGGGCAACCAGGCTGACAGGGGGGGAAGTTAGGGGACAATCAGGCCAGCAAGGGCAGTTAGGGGAGATCAGGCAGGCAGGTAGAGTGGTTAGGGTTAATAAGGCAGGCAGGCGGGCGAGCGGTTAGGAGTCAGAGGTCCTGAATTGCAAGAGGGATATCTGACTGTTGGACATCCCCTGAGGGGTTCCGGATTTGAGAGGGTTCAGGCCAAGCTGAGGGACCCCCTCCCCCTGCTGTGCATGAATTTTGTGCACTGAGCCTCTAGTGTTCAATAAAGACACAATTATCATAGTTGGTTGCTACCTAACTACACATAAGCAACAATGTAACTTTTTTAAATATAGAAACCATGGATACAGAGGGAAGGCCAACTGTGGCTCCTAAATGCACAGTTATCTGGAAGCTCCAGTTCCCACCGATACCTGCAAAGAGCAGAAGAATGAAGCCTGGGTCAGGACCCCTGCCTTCTCCTTCTTCCCTTGGCTCCAGTGTGCAGGTGCAGACTCAGTTATTATAGTAAACAATGGAGAATCAACCAACCTTGCAAAGCTCCCCAGAAGTGACCAATAACGAAAATATGAACTTATTTCCAAGTGCCCTGTACCCTGAGCCTTAGGCCAACTTCCACAGGCTGTGGGTGAGGGTCAGCAATTGGGGTTGGGAGCAATCATGGCCATGATCTTTCTGAGGTCAGGAGCCCAGGAAGTCAGTCTGGCATGTTCTGTGGGAAGCGTCTAGGCCCTTTCATGGAATACTCTTCTGCCCAGGGTCTGCCAAGGGAGAACTAAGGAGGTGAGAAAGGCAGCTCTAGTTTTTCAGAGAAGCTAGGAAATCTCCCCAGGGCTCTGGCCCTCAGAAAGAACAATCTCTAGAACACAAGGGAGTTCAATGCTTTTTTAGTTCTGACTTTTATCTCAGTCCTTAAAACCCAAGCTTTAAAAACCAGATCATACCCATTATGTAGGTCTTATTATCCTATATAATAAAGAGGTAATATACAAATTAATCCTCACACCCTCACAAGATGGCTGCCTACAACCAGGCTCGCAGGGGGTTAGTGAGGGATGACCAAACAACTGAACAGCAGGCTGCATGAGGCAACCAGGCCAGCAGGGGGGCTTTTA
>NW_006297280.1:745357-757218 GCF_000327345.1 Myotis davidii | reverse complement strand
AAGATGGCGGCCACATGGGGGCCGGCAGGGGAGGGCAGTTGGGGGCGACCAGGCCTGCAGGAGAGGGCAGTTAGGGGTGATCAGGCCTTCAGAGGAGGGCAATTGGGAGCAACCAGGCCAGCGAGGGGCGGGGTGTAGTTGGGGGTGATTAGGCTGTCAGGGGGTGCAGTGAAGTGTTACTAGGCCAGCTGGGGGGGCAGTAAGGGGTGACCAGGCTAGTAGCGGGGGCAGTTAGGAGTGACCAGGCTGGCAGGTAGGGGACAGTTGGGGGCAACCTGGCTGGCAGTAGGGGGCAGTTAGGGGCGACCAGGCTGGGAGGGGAGTGCAGTTAGGGGCAATCAGGTCAGTATGCAGAGGCAGTGAGGGGCCATCAGGTCAGCAGGTGGGGGGGCAGTTAGGGGCGACCAGGCAGGCAGGCAGGTGAGCGATTAGGAGCCAGCAGTCCAGGATTGTGAGAGTAATGTCAGACATCCCCCGAGGGGTCCTGGATTGGAGAGAGTGTAGGCTGGGCCGAGGGGACCCCCCTCCCATGCACGAATTTCATGCACTGGGCCTCTAGTTGTATAATAATCATCACTGGGGCTTCAAGTGATTAATAATGGAAGGTTTTGTTTAAATATTAAACATTAGTGGTTTTGTTCTGCTCTTGAGAACTGGAGTCAGACAGATGGAAATGAACTCTTAACATGCTCTGCCCCTGGGGTTTGGGCCCATTAGAAAGGTGAGAGATGGCACCTGTAATCAGAGGTCACTTTTGTCTACTCCACAGCCCTGAGCTGCAACCTCACTGGGAAGCATGGGACTTCACAACATCCTTTTGCATTTTTATTTTCCCAGATAACAAAAGGATCTGATAGAGAAGAATTTATTGCTTCTTTCCTTTGAGGCCATATGACTAACTCCAAGGCTCAGAAAGCCAAATTCCTCATCTTAATAATGGGCTCTGGTACTGAGCTGACACTTTATATACATTATTCCACATTTAAAGTTTATATGTACCCTGAGGAACATGGAATATTATTCCCATTTTAAATATGAGAATATTGAGGCTTGGAGATGTTAAATTACTTTCCAAATGTATCCACCTTGTACGTGGGAGAAGTAAGATTTGGACTTATTACCTGATTCCAAGTAACGTGCTCTTGCTATCGCCCTATCTCACCAACCTAAAGGACAACAAAAGAACCTGTGCAGTGTGCTAGAGGTAGGACCATCACCTAGATCGTAAAGTGAATGGTGCATCTGGATGATTTCAGAGCGAGAACCACTGGGAGCAGTGGCACATAGTGAAAAACACTCACACTGGGCTTTACCACATGTCAGACACTGTTTTAAGAACTTTGTAAATATTATATCATTGAGTCCTCTCAATATCCCCATTGTGTCTGTCAGTGGTTCTCAACCTTGGCTGTACATTAGAATCACCTGGGAATCTTTTTAAAATCCTCATTTCTGGGCCTCATCCTCCGGAAATTCTGTTTCTTTGTTACTAATGTTGTGGCCCCATCTCATAACAAAGAAACAGATTTTCCAGAGAATGAGGCCCAGAAATCAGGATTTTAAAGATTCCCAGGTGATTCTAATGTGCAGCCAAGGTTGAGAACCACTGGTGTAGGTGATTATCTTCCCTCCATTCTACACTAAATCACAGAGACTTTAAGAAATTTATTTAATATCACATAACCAGCAAGTGGCTGAGCAGAAACCCAGGCAAGCTGACCCCAGAGTCCTGTACTCTTAACCATTCAAATAGAGAAGGCTGAGGGCAGAGCTTTCAGGGTTGGGGAGGCCGGTTTAAACAACAGTTCTATTTGAGCATGCTGTATCTGAGGAAGATTATTACATATCCCAGAGTACCTAGCAAAAAAGCATTTGGATATCAGTTAGCATTATTAACATATAGGTGGTGTGTAAAGCCCGAGAAAAGATTAAGTCACCTCTAGAAAATGTATAAGTGAAGAAGAGGAGAGGGCCATGAATGGCCTTTTCCACATCCTGAGGTTGGACAGAAGAGGGAGGGCTGGCAAAGAACCCAAGTGATTCCTTCCTTTCTCTTACACTCCACATCCCAACCCTCAGCAGGACCTGTGAAATCCTACTACCCTTTTCTACTGCCCTAGAATAAGTCATCAGCATGGCTCACTCCTATGACCTAGTGTTCCCTCTGACAGTCCCTCTGTGATATAGAGTCCCCTGTGGTCATCCCAACCTCCTCACTAAGCTCCTTTCACACAGCCTTTTTGACTGCAATGCTCTTCCTTTTCAGCGGTTCTCAACCTGTGGGTCGCAACCCCTTTGGCGGTCAAACGACCCTTTCACAGGGGTCGCCTAAGACCATCCTGCATATCAGATATTTACATTATGATTCATAACAGTAGCAACATTACAGTTATGAAGTAGCAACAAAAATAATTTTATGGTTGGGTCACAACATGAGGAACTGTATTTAAAGGGCCAGAAGGTTGAGAATCACTGCTTTAGATAGTCCCAAGGCTCCATCCTTTGCTTTATTCACATCCCCACCTAAATGCCACCTCCTTTTAGGGACCTTTCCTAACCACTCTATCAAAAAGAGCACCCCCAATGCTCCCTTTCACTTACTAGTAACTTGCTTTAGTTTTCTTCATAGCCCTTATCACTCACTCTAAATGTTAAATGTTGTTATGAATCAGTCAATTGAGTGAGTGGAAATTGCAAAGTTCTCTCCTGGATTATTAAATATTGTATTTGTCAAATTAAAAAAAGTACTAAAACCACCCCAAGGGAGAGCCTTGGTATTCCTTCTTTCTCATGAGTAACGTCTTATGGGGAATAACAAATAAGAAAAGAAGCCAGATGTCATGGTGATGGGGAGAGGGGTGGAGGAGTTGTCTCTCCTGCTCTAATTCCCACTTTTGGTATGTTTAGGTAAGTGTCTTCAAAGAGAATGTGCATAAATGGTTAGTACCCAAAAGCAGTTCCTGTGAAGGGAAGAGAATTTATTTATGTGTAGCAACATTACTTCCAAGGGGTGATGAGCAAATCAAAAGTCATTCTGGATGTTTACCCCTGTATTTCTCTTTCAGGGAGAAGGAATGACAACTTCAACATCATTTCTCAACACCTTAGTAATACTCTGAGGGTGTAACAGGGGTGGGCAAACTTTTTGACTCGAGGGCCACAATGGGTTCTTAAACTGGACCGGAGGGCCGGAACAAAAGCATGAATGGAGTGTTTGTGTGAACTAATATAAATTCAAAGTAAACATCATTACTTAAAAGGATACGTTCTTTTTTTTTTTTTTTTTTTTTTTTTTTTTTAGTTTTATTCATTTCAAAGGGGCCAGATCCGGCCTGCGGGCTGTAGTTTGCTCACGGCTTGTAGGAGGTCCTTCACTTTGTCCTCTAGTCAAGTCAGGAAATGCTGTCAGACCCCTGGCTCCTCCACAACAGGTACTTCACAGATCACAAATAATTAACTAATTCATTCCATGGCCAGAGGAGTGAGGCAATGCCAAATGCCAATTAGCTTGGCATATAAATATATAGCTTCCCAAAGCCAGGTCCAATGTTAATACAAAGACTAAAAATGACAGGCAGGCTGGGGAAGAAGAGCCCTTTATAAAAACACTAGAGGCCCAGCACATGGATTCGTGCACTGGTGGGGTCCCTAAGCCTGGCCTGTACCCTCTCACAATCCAGGATCCCTCAGGGGATGTCAGACTGCTGGTTTTGGCCCCATCCCTGCAGGCCAGGCCGAGGGACCCCACAGGTGCACGAATCCACACACCAGGACTCTAGATCTTTGGTTAATCTCTTCTCATCTTCCCCATGCCCCTTCCCTCTGAGATTCATCAGTCTGTTCCATGTTTCCATGCCTGGGTGTTGAGCGTCTGCCCCCTGGTGGTCAGTACACATCATAGGCATCAATCGAAGGGTCGCTTAGGCTTTTATATATATAGATATGTTGTATGTGTGTATGTGTATTATCATATTCTTAAGATAATTACATATCTTGATAAGCCCCTTCTCTAACAACAGTTCCCTGGCCAACATGGGAATTACCCCTTAGTATCTGCTTTCAAAGACTATCAAATGGGAGAAAAGCACTTCTCTCCCGATTAGAGCAGCACACAAGAAATTAAAACTGGAATAGGCACCTGAGAATTTTATTCAATTTATATTTAATTTTAAAACTTGAGAAATAGTTTGGAAAAACACTTTCAGTATATTGAATTGGGAAGACCTGGTAGGTCCTTGGGCCTGGTATTATGAGTATGCTTTGGGATGTGTCTACTGACATATGAAGGGGGTTGAGGGCTGGGGCCATCAGATCCTAATTAATTCCAAGAGACTTCCCAACCTTTTGTATCCAACCCAGGGCTAAATACGTGTACATTTTCAGATTCTATCTTTATGACTACATTCCAGAACATGTTGAGTAGACCACCCTTCCTAACAAATACTGTACGTTCAAAGAAAGAACAATGATGAACTGAAGCTCAATGAAGCACTATGGGAAAAATGTCAGGCCTTCAGAATGTTTAATAGCCTTTATGATTGGTAGCCTCACAGCATTGCTAATTTATTAACCTTCTATATTTGTCAACTCTGGTAAATAATATACCTGCTGATAAGACTTCCTTGTGGTTAACTGGCCCCAAATTCATAACCCGTCCAACAGTTATTGTTCACAGATGCCTCTCAAACACACCGCATATCAGGAAAAGCTGCAGGCTGAGCTGTCAGCCTATGTACTGTGCTTCAGCTAGCTCAGCTGAGCCCTAGCTGGTTTGGCTCAATAGATAGAGCATCAGCCTGTGGACTGAAGGGTCCCGAGTTTGATTCCAGTCAAGGGCACATGCCTGGGTTGTGGGCTCAATCCCCAGTAAGGGGCGTGCAGGAGGCAGCCAATCAATGATTCTCTCTCATCATTGATGTTTCTATCTGTCTATCCCTCTCCCTTCCTCTCTGAAATCAATAAAAAAATATTTAAAAAAGAAGCTTCTGATATTGTATTTCAACCAATGAGACTGAGAGCTTCCCCATCCAATTAGAGCTGCAAAGCTATATCCCCTATGCATCTTTACCGACCAATCAGAGTGGCTCCATGATGATCAATCAGAATGCAGAACGCTGACCAATCAGGAGAGTGCTATATGAACAATCAAACTATTGGAATTTGGATTCTTTTTTTTGCATGAATGGGACTAATGAGGAACTACAGTGGGAACTTCTCTCTCTATAAGCCAGCTACCCTCTTTGTCTTTGTGGAGTGCACTTTTGGCTCCATTTCCCTGATGTAAGCTGCTTCACTGGAATTGTAACACTTCAGTTGTTTCCATCTAGCTCTTTCATCTAGCTCTTTCACTGAATAAAGCCTCCTTTCACCACAACCCCAAATTGGGGCCTCCTTTTGGCATTGGATTAGTAGCAGTGAATTTCAGTTGACACATTCTATGAGCACAATCCTAGAAGGCTGGCCCCAAAATGTAATCTGTCCTCATGTTTTAAAGAGCAATTCTTTGCTCTGAAAAAGTTATGGACCTCTTAGTTTCTTAGATATTCCATCCAAAATTATACTGGTTTACTTATTGATCAGCTTCAAGATTCTCAGGATAATATTTTACATGGTAAGTAAGATGGTTGGACATGGCTATTATATGCATAAGCACATAGTTTGAATAACCTTTTAATAAATATGTTAGGAATTGTTTATACTTGTGGTAGTTTTGGATTCTTAGATTCTATGGGTAGGAATTGGTTATGAGCTGGGCTGAAAAACTAAATAGAAGCCCCTGGTGATTGAATATATTGAACACATATTGAATATATTTCTATAGAACTTGTTCCTAGGTACTGATGGGTTAGTGGGGCTGACAGGTCAGGTAACAATTTAGTGTGATGGGATGGAGATGTATTCTTGCTCCTCTCCTTTAAAATTAGTTTAATGACTTGAACACACACACACACACACACACACACACACACACACATATCAGGGATGCAAATAGGTGTCACTGTGAAAATGCCAATTGACCATTCTAAGCACACTATTGAGAAAAATTTGAAGCTGCCAATGGAAAAACATATAGTAGTTGATTAGAGACATCTACTAAGGGGATGGGACTGGTGGGAGTTGAGGGTAGTTTGCTGTGTAGATACAAGGGTTCTTTTTTTTAAAAGTAGAATGGACAAATCAAATATCACATCAACATAGGTTTCAAATCTGTCTCATGTATTTTTGTGTTGACCTTGTTATAATAATCACAACAGGCATTCATTATATGGAAATAGCCACATGTAAACATCAAAAATTCAACTAGAATTTGTATAGTGAGTATGACACAAGTTACTCAGTTTTAGCAGCAAATGGGAAAAAAAATTATGTTTATTTTAGGCTATGTATGAAACAATTAAGTTAAACTTACATATCATCCTAAACCTATATTAGCCATATGTCATGATTTCTTATTTAAACACATTTCACAAAACTTAATCTTCATAAACACGGAAAGGTACATTTTAATTGGGCAAATATATGCTTTATAGTAAAATAATTTTATAAGAGGGCCTTTATCTCTTTGCATTTTAAAAAAATATATATTTTATTGATTTTTTTTTTTAAAGAGAGGAATGAGAGAGATAGAGAGTTAGAAACATCGATGAGAGAGAAACATCAATCAGCTGCCTCCTGCACATCTCCTACTGGGGATGTGCCCGCAACCCAGGTACATGCCCTTGACCGGAATCAAACCTGGGACCTTTCAGTCCACAAGCCGATGCTCTATCCACTGAGCCAAACTGGTTTCGGCTATCTTTTTGCATTTTTTAAAAAAATACATTTTTATTGATTTCAGAGAGGAAGGGAGAGGGAGAGAGAGATAGAAACATCAATGCTGAGAATCATTGATTGGCTTCCTCCTGCATGCCCCACATTGGGGATCAAGCAAACTGTGATCTCCTGGTTCATAGGTTGACACTTAACCACTGAGCCCTGCCTGCCAGGTTCTCTTTGCATTTGAAAGAGATCTGTGACTAGTGAAGGAAAACAGAAAAGAGTAAAATTTATATTTCCTGAGACTTTTTCCTCAATCTTATTAGTTAGTAAATAGGTTTTTAAAAAATTGCTTACTTCACTAAGCCATAAATTCGGCTTCCTCATCAGCAGCATAGAGCAAGGCATTTTATAGCACAGCATCTGGAATAAACAAAAGCACTTTAAGCCCAAGTGATTTTCATAGTTTTCCTTTAATTAAGGTTGACTCTCTTTTTAAATAGAAGCTTATGTTTCCGATTTTGTATTTCCCTTTCTTAGAGAAGGGCTTGCATTATTCTACTTGTCCATACTAATAGCAGGATTTTTTCAGACAGTGATTGTATCATTTAGACATTTCATTTGGCTGCCAGTCACAGAAACCTGATTGTAGTGACTTAAGCAAATTAGATTGTTTTCTCTGTCATAAGGATGAACATTGGCACGTGTGCAGTGGCTCTGTACATCATCAAGGACCCAGGCTCTTAATGACTTCGTGCTCTTTCCATCTTTGTTACGTGGCTTTTATCCTCAAACTTGCCTGATGGTGCAAGACAGAGGGAGCTTTGGATGAAGAGGATCTGGGTATCTTTTAAGAAATCTTCCCAGAAGTCACACCCATGGACTAACCACATTCAAGATAACTCTCAGCCTCACCTCTCTCCATGGCCCTCAGGTACTGGATCAACTCTGGATAGACTTTGACATAGTGTTGTGAGACCCCCGAAATGGGACCCTCACTCTGTTCCGCAAACCGACGGCGACCCCAATCAACCGCAGGAGACGTCACTTGATGCAAACAGCAAGAGGCTTTATTCCAGCGTGCTGGGGCTCAGCTCGTATCTCACACAGGAGAAGAGGAGTTGAGCCCCGAGCAGAGAGTTTTCCAGATATTTATAGCAAAAATCACACGTTGGGGAGGGGTTGCATGCCAATCAGCCGCAGGAGACGTCACTTGATGCAAACAGCAAGAGGCTTTATTCCAGCGCGCTGGGGCTCAGCTCGTATCTCATGCAGGAGAAGAGGAGTTGAGCCCCGAGCAGAGAGTTTTCCAGAAATTTATAGCAAAAATTACACGTTGGGGAGGGGTTGCATGCAGGAGGGAGTAAGGAGAACAAAGAAATTTCAAATGGGTCTGGGCTGTGTCTTGATAGGGCGTGAAATTCACTCCTTATTCCTGCCTGGTGTTTTTACAACCTGCTTATCTCACGGTTGGCTATCTCTGGGGACAGCCTCAAGGCCTGCGCTCCCTTTGTTCCTGTCTCTAGCGGGGGAAGCCTAGGAAGTTTGTGCGGCTTGTAGCATTTTTTATTCTTTCAGTGTGACAGTGCCTGCCTCCAAGCTGCATGCTACAGCTCTTGTCTCAAGGCTCCACATGGCTACCCAGGCCCAAGGAGTCTTGGAGGCCACCTGACACTCATGTATGCGTGATCCTGTGCATGCGAGTTATGCCACCACAAATGAGGTGTTGGCTAAGGGAAGATGAGAGCTGTCAGATCAATTCTTCTCCCTTCCTGCTCCCACCCCGAGGATTGATATCATGAAATGCACAGTTCATCTGAACTCTGGAACTAGGGCTCTCTGAAACTGGTCCATCAGTTGAGCTCAGTGCCCAGAGATGTCCAGCTTGGTAACACACACGCATCTTGGCTCTCTCTCCTTCTCTGCCTTATTTCCCTTTTTCTCAAATCCTACTTCCCTGGGATATCTTAATACATTAATGGTACAAACATTTTTGTGTCAAGCTGTGCTTTCCTGGGAACCCAGGCTAAGATGGCAGAATTTGGTGACATGGCCATATCCAGTTGCAAGGGAAATTGAACAATGTGGTTTTTAGCTGGTCATCTTGACTTGTCAAATAAGATCAAAATTCTGTGGCTAAGAAAGGGTAGGAGAAATGTCTGCCACAGTGACCTATAGTGTAAACAAAACCAGACATTGTGATGTCATAGTTATCAGGGGCAGGGACACATCTTCAAATTCTGTCTGCAACTGGCTTGGTCTTCTCAATGGTATGCAAAGCTGGCACTGAAAAAAAAAATTCACCGGCTGCATTTAGCTAAACTGCAGATACTGGTATCTTTGGGACCATGGCACAGGAACAAAATCAAGATGAGGCACACTGCACCAGCTTGAATTATTTTCCCTTGAGCCTAATAGAGCCAGGTTGTCTAGATGCAGCCTGCAGCCACAGTCCCCCACAGTTCCCCACAGTATAGTATAATTTAAGCTAAGCTGCTTCTAGATAAGAAGGTTTTAGATCTTGGCCGCTGCTATTGTAAAGTGACTCAAGAGGCTGCAGAGCTGCTTCAGAAGGTCTATTACTGTTTATCAGGACTGTGGAAGGTGAAAGGTGGGAGATGGTGGGTGCTGATGGAAGTGAAATAAGGTGTGAGGTTGGATGAAAATGGAAGTCAAGCCCTACAGTGGTGCCTCAGTGGTTGAGCATTGACCTATGAACCAGGAGGTCATCATTTAATTCCCAGTCAGGGCACATGCCCAGGTTGCGTGCTCAATCCCAGTAGTGGGCGTACAGGAAGCAGCTGATCAATGATTCTCTCTCATCAGTGATGTTTCTATCTCTCTCTCCCTCTCTGAAATCAATACAAATTATATATATATATTTTTTAAAGAAGTCAAGGATGCAGTGTGATCCAAGATTGAAACAGATGCTTCCCTCATGGGGCAGGTCTGTCAGCAGCAAAAACCAAAACAAAACAAAAACTGCTAGTGAAGAAACCAAAATAGTTGAAGCTGGAGAAACTAAATGGGGTTATCCAGAGGGCTTCAGATATGGTAGATGAGAATAGGCATTGGGAGTATGATCTGTGTGGAAGCTTTCCTTGGTTACTCACACAGGGGTGGCACCTTAGAGGACCCCAACTATAAGTTTAATTTGGGGGGATTCAGCCATTCCCGCCCCCCATTTTGGACATAACATTCAAAATAAAAATATCTTTAGGAAGCTTCACACCTTAAACATATTACTGATAAGTTAATATCTATACAGCGATCTCCTGAAAGCAATAGGACAGTCGGTGATGGGGTGTAGGGGCTGTGGGGGTGGAGTGTGAATGGTGCTTGCAGTAAGAAATGGATGGAAATCACAGAAAGGCTAGTTCAGGTCCACAGGGTTTGATTCTCTTCCCTGGGCAGCTCAGCAAAACCCCAGAATGTTAGAAACACCAGGAAAAGCACAAACTATGCCAATTATGCCACAAACCATTAGTTCAAAATCCCTGTGCAACCCAGGTATTCAAAGCATAATATTATCAGTGCTTCTTAAAGTGCAACAGTAAAGGACAAAACCAGATAGGATGCTTTTGGCTGCAAGTAAAAGAAAAAAAATCCAGATTCAGTCCTCTTAAATAATATGACAAGTTATAGGGCTGGTTATTCAGAAGCTCAGCAGTACCTTCAGGATCCAGTTGTTTTCTTTTTATCCTTCCACACTGCCCTGCCATCTTCAGTTTGCCAAATGGTCTCCCTTCTGATCCAATAATGGCTGCTATGGATCCAGACATGGAATGAAGGCACAACAATGTCCAGTGGAAGAAGTGTTACTTCTCAAATTCTTATTGTGACAGCAAGAAAACCTTTTTCCAGAAGCGCTTCAGCCAACTTCCTCTCATGTCTCATTGACTAGAACTTCTCCCACCCAGGCCACACAGGAGGAGGCAAGGAGCTACCAGGATTGGCTTCAACCCATCATGATGTCACTCCTTAAGGCTGGGACAGAGGCCCTTTTCCCCTTAAGCAGTTGGCCATGTAGAGGATCCTGGGTACCTGGTGAAACTTACCCTTTTTGAACCTCAGTTCATCTGTAAATTTCACAGATTGGTTGTAAGGAATAAATGAGATAGTGAATGTAAAGCATGAACCACACAGCAAACACTCAGTAAGTGGTAACTCCGATTTAGGTGTTTTCCATTCCAAAGCTTCAATTCTAGACTGTGAATCTCTTTTGGCATGAGGGGGAGGATGATATAAGGGAGAGAAGCACAGTTGCAGTGCCTCTCTGGCTCTCAGGGAAGATGCTCCTTCAGTGTCAAAGTCCTGGCTCCTGTGTCAAAAAGCTGTAGTTTATTTCTCTACAAGAACTCAGGGATATTTCGTGGCATTGGCATTATAATTCTCTCCTTGTCAGCTCCTTTATGGCAAATGGGATGCATAGGCAGCAGAATTTGGACAGTAAATTAGTGGAGGATTAAGTACATAGATTCTGGGGTCTCAATTACAATGACTGTGAGGCTTGATGAGCTACCCTGGCAGACAAAAGACTTTTCCTGTTCTGTCTGCATTCAGGGTAGGCCCTGGGTGACAGGACTGTAGCTGCCTAATGCCTGCCCTATTGCCACTGTGGCTTCCCCACATCAGGGCAGATAGTAGTCTAGCAGGTGGAGGAAGGACTTTAGAGTCAGACAGACCCATCTTCATTGGAACACTGGTTCAGCCACTTATTAGCTGTGCGAGTGTGTGGAAGTCACTGACTATCTCTGTAGCTCAGTTTATTTATTTTAATCTGGAAAATATGTGCTATGATGGAATGTTTGTGTAGCCTCCCAATTCATAAATTGAAATCTCAGTCCCCAACATAGTGATGTTTGGAGATGGGGCCTGCTATAGACTGAATGTTTTTCCCCTGAAAAACACTAGCAAGTCAATTCTGCTCCACCTCATTCTTGTATTTATTTATTCATTTATTTATTTCCAAGGAAAATTTTTGGCTACAGGAGGTTTTTTTCTTTTTAATGCATCCTATAATTTTTAGTCAGGTCAGTGTCTTTAAAACACTATTTCAATAGTGTCATTGCAGAATAAAAAAACAAACAAACAACAAACCAAAA
>NW_006297280.1:741670-744286 GCF_000327345.1 Myotis davidii | reverse complement strand
GAGAATCAGCTGTGTCTTTATTGGGAGAACTTCTGTCCTGATCCCTATGGAGGTGCTAATCTAGCCTCTGTTTTAGGCTATCCAGCAAATGCCTGCGTGCAAGGCTTGGGCGGGGTGGGTCCCAGGGGATCAACCGGATGTGTGGAGCGAGCAGTTATGGCTGCTCTCAGTCCTGCCTTCAGAGGCTCTGCTTCTCAGTGTCCCAGCAATTGCCGCAAGTACTGAGAGAGAAAGCTGCCCTTGAGTTCCGACCAATGCCAGTTTCTCCCCTTATGAGTCTGGGTTTCCAGAGACTAGTCTGGAACTGGAGTTCAGAGTGTGAGCATATGTCTCCCTCTCAACTGAAAGACAACCAGCTATGGCTGATCCTCAGTTCTACCCTAAGAGGCCCCGGCGGGTCTCAGTGTCCCGTGGTAATCACTGCAAACACCTCTGAGAGAAAGCTGCCCTTGAGTTCCGACCAATGCCAGTTTCTCCCCTTATGAGTCTGGGTTTCCAGAGACTAGTCTGGAACTGGAGTTCAGAGTGTGAGCATATGTCTCCCTCTCAACTGAAAAAGACAACCACGTCCTCAATTGCCAGCCCTTTCCACATGCACCCCCGTACCGCTGCACTTTACTTCTGCACCTCCTCTGAGTCTCAATGTGCTTTTCTCTTTCTGTCTAGTTGTAGAATTTCCACTCAGCCAGCCTTCCTGTGGTTCTGGATGATGTCCGTTTTGTCTTTTAGTTGTATTTTTGAAGTGGTTGTGCAAGGCAGCAATTTCCAGTGTTTACCTATGCCGCCATCTTGGTTTCTCTGGAAAATTTTAACTTTTGCATCTGTTCTACTACTCATAAAAGTATCTTCAATCACCTGGTATATGTACCAGTGGCAAAAGAAAATGTGAATTCCTGAGCAACTCATTAGATTGGATCTGTTGCATTTAATCACCAAGGCCCTCTCATTATATATTTCTTTAAAAGGTTTGTTGCAATATAGTTGTTATGAACTGGAAGGTTGTCTTATTTTGGGAAATTTCAATATTTCATCTTGTTATTGTTTAAACCATTCAGTTTATGGTATTTTTATACAGCAACCCAAACAAACTAAGATGGTAGGTTTAATACTTACCTTGCAAAGTTGTAAGGTTACAGATAAACTACCTAGCCCAGATTGTACATTGAATAAATGATAATTAGTATTATTAGTAGACTGGGTTTATTTTTTTGTGTGTGTTCCATACATAAGGAATTCATCCATTTTAACTGTAAGGTTTGGGGAGATTTGGAAGATGTATATCTATATAACTATCACCCCAATGAAAATACAGAACATTTCTATCGATATTCGCCAAACTTTATTTTTGCTTCTTTGCAATCAATCTCTGACCCCCATTTCTCACCTCAGGCAATCACTGATTTTATTTCTGTCATTATAATTTTTGCCTTTTCTAGAATTACATATAAGTGAAATACACTGTGGTCTTTTGTATCTCTTGGCATATCAACTCTGATATTTATCCATTTTGTGTGTATATTAGTAGTTTTCTTTTTATTGCTAAATAGTGTTTTGTTTAACAGTTGATGGACATTTTGGATATTTCTAGTTTAGGGCTATAATTAATAATGCTGCTATGAACATTCATATAAAATTTGTGCACATACGTTTTATTTTCTTTTGAGTAATCCTAGGACTGGAATTGCTAGATCATAAGGCATGTTTATTTTATAAGAAACTACCATCTTCTAAAGTGAATGCACCATTTTGCATTTCCACCAACAGTAAATGAGATTTATAGTTGCTTTAACTCCTCACCAGTACTTTGCTTTTAATTTTAGCTGTTTCAATGTGTGGATGGGGATTTCTCATTATGGTTTTAATTTTTAATATTTCTGTTAACTAGTGATGCTGAGCATCTTTTCATGTACTCCCTGGCCATTAGTATGCCTTCTTTTATGAAATACCCAACCTTTTGCCCATTCTTAACTTGGATTGTTTGTTTTCTTATTCTCATGCTGTAGAGTTCTTGAGATATTCTGGATTCAAGTCCTTTGTCAGATAAATGTTTTACAAAAATTCCCTCCCATTTTGTGAGTTGTATTTTAATTTTTTCAACAATATCATTAAAAAAGCCTACATTGTTGTTGTTTTTACAAAGTCTGTGTATCAAATTTTTCTTTTATGATTTGTATTCCTGTGTGTTTGTGTTTTATCTAGTTAATCTTTGTTTATCTCAAGCTAACAAGATTTTTCTCTTAGTTTTCACATTCAGGTTTATGATTCAGTTCAAATTAATTTTGTAAGGGTCAAGATTCTCCCCCTCCCCCTCCCCCCAAATTGGATATCCAATTGCTCAAGCAGCATATGTGAAAAGAAACTATCCTTTCCCTATTAATTTAAAAAAATCAACTGACCATAGAACATTAATATTCCATTTAGTTCTGGCCCTAAGGATTCCAACACTCATCTTTTACTTACCACAGTTTACTGAATATGATCCACACGTTTGTATTAGATATTGAATATGAGGAAAAGAGAGGACTCAAGGATAACTCTTGGGGTTTTGGATTGATCAAATAGAAAGTGATACCATTTTTTTCCCTCCAAGATGGATAAGGATCAAGGGGGGTGGGG
>NW_006297280.1:737972-741618 GCF_000327345.1 Myotis davidii | reverse complement strand
AAAGAAAATTAATAGTCTCATTTTGATCATGCTAATTTTGAGATGCCTGTTGGACATACAAATCAAGAAGTTAAGAGGCAGTTGGATATGCAATTCTGGATCTGATAGAAGAGTTCTGGGCTAGAAATACACATTTGAGAATCAATTGAGCATAGATGATCTTTCAAGCTGTGGGACTGAATAAGATTACTTGGGAAGAGAATATAGATGAAGAAGAAGGCCAAGATCAGAGACCTAGGGGTCACATCAACATTTAGAGGTTTGACATAAATGGCTAAGATAAAAGAAGAGATGGTGCCCTGGCCATTGCTCAGTAGTTAGAGCATCAGCCCATAGACCGAAGGGTTTCAGGTTCAATTCCTGGTCAAGGGCATGTGCCTGGGTTTCAGGTTTCAATCTGAGGCCCCAGTTGGGGTGGGTGCAGGAGGCAACCGATTGATGTGGCTCTTTCACACTGATGTTTCTCTTCCCCTCTCTCCCTCTTTCCCACCTCCCCCATCTCCCTGCCCCTCCCTCTCTCTCTAAAAAACAAAAAAACAAAAACAATGGAAAAAATGTGCTCAGGTGAGGATTATAGAGAGAGAGAGAGAAAAGGAGAGAGGGAGAATGGGTGTGCTGTGAAGTGTGGGAGAACCAGGTGAGTGTGTGTTATGGGAATCAAAGAGAAGGCTGGTTCAAAGAGGGATAGTCAGTATTGTTTATTGTTGCTGAGAGAATAAGTAAAAATGTACAGAAAATTGACCTATGACTTTGGCAAGATGTAAATTTTAAGTGTCCCCCCTGGGAGTTGTTTTAGCCGTAGGGACAAAACATAACTGCAATGGGATAAAAAGATAGTCTTTTGTCCTCATTTCTATAAGGACAACTACTCTCCCTCACCCTAAGATTATTCACCTTGCAAAACTGCAGCTCTGTCCCCATTAAATCACAGCTTCCTACCCCATAAACCCAGCCCCTGGCAACCACCATTCTACTTTCTGTATCTATGAATTTGACCTCATTAGATACTTATATAATTGGAATCATATAATAGTTGTGTCTTTGTGACTGGCTTATTTCACTTAGCATTAAGGCCTTAAGGTTCATCCATGTTGTAGCATGTGTTGGAATTTCCTTCCTTTCAAGGTTGAAGACATTTTTCAGACTTTTAATGTATATATTTTGTCCCTTCTCTACTCCCCCCCCCGCCCCCGCTACAGCTTCATACAGTTGTACCCTTAGTTATTCCTGCCTGTCTCAGGAATTTTTGCAGGACAAAAGGAACCAGTTAAAAATATTGCTTTTGCATTCTTTTGCAATTTAAGCCATGGAGGACATAGGTCAAGATTGGTGGGGGTAGAGCATAGTGGGAGCAGTCAAAGTTGTAGTGTGAACCTCAAAGGTCATGGTGGGTAGAGACTTGAGGCCTCTGGATTCTAGACAAAGATTTCATGCCTCACCTTTGGGATGGAAGAATAAGCTTCAAAGGATCACATGAACTTGGTTTTGAGAATATCACTGAAACTACCACTGATTGGAGGTAAAGTGCTTTCACTCCATTTTCCATTTTCTCGGCACTTCCTAGACCTCCTGAATTCTTGGCTGTAGTGGCTGATATTAAATTACTTTCAATTCATTGGGGTGGGTCTCAGTTTAGAATTATCTTGACCTAAATAAAGTGGTATTTCCTTTGTACCTGAGTTTGTGGATAGCAATTCATTCCCACTTCACTCTGTGGTTTTCTTCAATCTCTTTTCATCTTAACTGAAAAGCTATGTTATTAACTTACATGCTTCCAGAGTATAATGATTTATTTAGCAGTGATATAATATAACAGTTTGAAAAACTATAAACAACAAATAAATGGAAAGGGAGAAGTAGAAATGCCCTGTTCAGGATGAAAACCACCATCTCATGATTCCAGAAAATTCCAATAAACCTGAGACCTGGCAAAACTAGGGTGAGTAGATCCATTTAGTAGTGTATGATCAACAGTATTAGCTTGAAAAGAAACAGCAATCCTAAATGAGTCACTAGATCAGATGGACTTAATTGACATCTTCAGAACATTTCACCCAAAGCTACAGAATATACATTCTTCTCAAGTGCACATGGGACATTTTCAAAGATAGACCATATATTGGGTGAGGCAATGTCTCTCCAAATTCAAGAAGATTGAAAGCATATCAAGCATCTGCTCAGACCACAATGGCATAATATTAGAAATCAACTACAATAAAAACAATTAAAAAAATCCAAACACTTGGAGACTGAATAGCATGCTATTAAACAATGATTGGGTTACCAAAGAAATCAAAGAAGAAATTAAAAACATCCTGGAAATGAATGACAATGAAAACAGAACAATCAAAAACCTATGGGAAACCCAGTGAAAGCAGTCCTAAGAGGGAAGTTCATAGCATTACAGGCCTACCTCAAGCACACACACACACACACACACACACACACACACACACAACCCAAAAAACAAAACAAAACAAGAAAAAATGGTGATACAGTATCTACAGCTTAAAGAATTAGAAAGAGAGCAACAAGAAAAGTCAAGAGTGAACAGAGGAAGGAGAAAATAAAGACCTCAGAAATAAATAGAGACCAAAATAATAATAATAATAAAAATACAAAATATCAATGAAACCAAGAGCTGGTTCTTTGAAAGTATAAACAAGATGGATGAAACTCTAGCCAGGTTCTCTAAGAAGCAAAGAGAGAGGACCCAAATAAACAAAATCAGAAATGAGAGAGGCAAAAGAACAGACCCTACAGAAATACAAAATATTGTAAAAAAAAATTTGCTATGAACAACTGTATTCCAACAAACTAAACAACCTAGAGGAAATGAACATATTTGTAGAAAAATACAACCTTGCAAAACTCACTCAAAAAACCAAGATGGCAGCATAGGCAAACACCAGAGATTGCTGCCTTGCACAACCACTTCAAAAATACAACTAAAAGACAGAACGGACATCATCCAGAACCACAGGAAGGCTGGCTGAGTGGAAATTCTACAACTAGAAGGAAAGAGAAAAGCATACCAAGACTCAGAGGAGGTGTGGTGCGTAAGTAAAATACAAAGGTGCGGAGGTGCATATGGAGAGGGCTGGCGGCTAAGGACATGATTGTCTTTTTCAATCAGGATGGAGACTCAGGCTCTGAGCTCCAGTTACAGGTGAGTCTCTGGGGAACCAGATTCATATGGGAAAAACTGGACTGTCTGGCATCGGTCAGAACTTGAGGGCAGCTTTCTCTCGGAGCCACTGGCAGCGATTGCCGGGGTCTCTGAGGGCAGGACTGAGAGCAGCCATACTGCTCGCTCTGCCCGCCCTGTTGATCTCCTGGGACTCCGCCCCGCCCAAGCCATGCACGGAAGCTTTTGCATATGAAAGGCCTGGCCCCTTGTAATCTGAAAATTACCTAACAAATCTTGCAGCTGGCCCAAGGCCCCAGGGCAACTTGCATTGCTTCACAGCTGGCTCCTACTGGGTATCCTCAGGCAAAGGCTAAATTAGCACCTCCTTAAAGATCCAAGAGCCCGTGTACCCAGTGGTCAGATTGGGACCATCCAGATTACAACTCCTCAGATCCATAAGGGACACACTCAGGGGGCAGACTCAGTGAGCACCGAAGCCCTACTGAAGCAAGTCTT
>NW_006297280.1:735786-737350 GCF_000327345.1 Myotis davidii | reverse complement strand
GGGACATACAACCAAGATTGCTTCACCCAGCAAAGCTATCATTCAGAATAGAAGGTCAGATAAAGAGCTTCACAGATAAGAAAAAGCTAAAGGAGTAGCTTTAGCTACCAGTATTATATGAAATGCTGAAAGGTATCCTTTAAGAAGAGGAAGAGGAAGAAAAAGGTAAAGATACAAATTATGAACAACAAATGCGCATCTATCAACAAGTGAATCTAAAAATCAAGTGAATAAATAATCTGATGAACAGAATGAACTGGTGATTATAATAGAATCAGGGACATAGAAAGGGAATGGACTGACTGTTCTTGGAGGGGAAAGGGGTGTGGGGGATGCGGGAAGAGACTGGACAAAATGGATAAAGGACTTAAAGGTAAGGAAGGAAACCATAAAAATGCTAGAGGAAGCCATGGCAGCAAAATATCAGACATATGACATAGCAATATCTTTAGTGATATAGATCCTAGGGCAGTGGTTCTCAACCTTGGCTGCACATTACAATCACCTACACGATGGAATACTATGCTGCTCTAAAAAGGAAGGAACTCTTACCATTTGCAACGGCATGGATGGAACTGGAGAGCATTATGCTAAGTGAAATAAGCCAGTCAATGAAAGAAAAATACCACATGATCTCACTTATTCATGGATATGACAATGCAGTCCAGTCCATTTTTATTGTAAATGTTTCAGATATGGCTTTTAGAGACTTAACTTTTCTAGACTTTTTTTTTTAAACCTTTAAGTTTCCTATAGAAAGAGGAAGTGGTGGGTCCCTTCTGTCTAATAACCTTGTGACTGCCAGGATTGAAAACCTGGGATCTTTGCCAATATTATCTCCAATAAGGGTTTAATCTCCAAAATTTATAGTGAACTCATACAACTTAACAAAAGGAAGATAAACAATCCAATCAAAAAATGGGCAATGGACCTAAATAGACACTTTTTGAAAGCAGACATACAGAAGGCCAAGAGACATATGAAAACATGCTCAGAGTTACTAATCATTGGAGAGATGCAAATCCAAACAACAATGAGGTTCCATCTCACACCTGTCAGAATGGCTATCATGAACAAATCAACAAAGGACAAGTGCTGGCGAGGCTGCGGAGAAAAAGGAACCCTTTTGCACATCTGGTGGGAATGCAGACTGGTGCAGCCACTCTGGAAAACAGTATGGATTTTCCTCAAAAAACTAAAAATGGAACTTCCACTTGACCCAGTAATCCCACTTCTAGGAATATATCCCGGGGAACAAGAAACACCAATCAGAAAGGATATATGCTCCGCTATGTTCATAGCATCACTATTTACAGTAGCTAAGATTTGGAAACAACCTAAATTACTCATCAGCAGATGAGTGAATTAGAAAACTGGAATACTCTGCTGCTATAAAAAAGAAGGAATTCTTACCATTTGCAACAGCATGGATGGAACTGGAGAGCATTATGCTAAGTTTAATAAGCCAGTTAGAGAAATATAAATATCACATGATCTCACTCATTTGTGGAAGATAATGAACAATATAAACTGATGAACAAAAATAGAACCAGAGACATAGAAG
>NW_006297280.1:730303-735240 GCF_000327345.1 Myotis davidii | reverse complement strand
ACCAGTTTTTTATAAAAGTTCAGGAAAACCAATTTAACATAAATATGAGAAACAAAAGTGTCAAGATTAAGTCCCACTTAAGGTATTGTAAGGAACATCTTATTTATAGCAGTATTTTAAGCTGATAACAACTTAACTTTGAACGCATAATTAAGTCCTATACTTTTACTCTCCCCACATTAATTTTTCTGATGTTACAATTTACATCTTTTTACCTTGTGTATTCATTAACAATAACATTGTACTTATTTTTTACTACTTTTGTCTTTTAACACATTTACCCACCACTATTCCAACATTAGAGTAATCTGAATTTAGCCATATATTTATCTTTACCAGTGAAATTTAAATTTTCATATGTTTTTCTGTTACTAATTAGTGTTCTTTTGTTTCAGCTACAAGAAGTTCCTTTAATGTTTCTTGTAAGGCTGATCGAATTGTGATGAACTCTTTTAGCTTTTGCTTGCTGGATAGAGTCCAGTTTAAGAACCCATGGTGGCCCTCGAGTCAAAAAGTTTGCCCACCCCTGGGACTGACCAACGTATAGGGAAGGCAGGGGGTGAGGGGGTCAGAGATCAACCAAAGGACTTGTATGCATGCATATGAGCATAACCAATGGACACAGACAGGGAGGGATTAGGGCATGTGCTGGGGCGGCAGGGGGGCAGTGGGGCACTGCGGCTGGGGAGAGGTCAATGAGGGAAAAAGCAGACTCATGTAATACTTTAAATAATAAAGAATTTAAATTAAAAAACAATATTAGCTTGAATATTTGAATATCATTAATCTTCAGAAGTTACTGGAGAGCAGAAACTAGTATGGAGCCCAACTAAACAGGAGATCACTTTTGTGTTATGATTTTGTTAAACAGAAAGGAAAAGAGGAACAAAAGGAGGACAAAAATTTGATTTCTCTACCTCCTCCTGAAACCAACTTGTATCCTAGTGAGGGCTAGGTAGGCAGTCAGGAATGGGAACCTTGTGGAGGTAGGGGGAAGGGAAGTCAGACATGGAAGCAAACAATGGACCTAGAACTAGTTAGGCAGGAACCCGGTTGGGCAGGGAAAACTTGACTCTTGACTGGCCAGGTGGGTTTCATTTTTCATATTTTGGGTTTCACTAGTAATGTAAACACTCCCAGGAAGAGTAGGCTAAGATAAGAGTAAGCTGGTATCAATATATATATTTCCACTGACTCCTTTACATGACCTAAGAAGATTTGTTAGCAAGCACAAACCCTGTGAACAGTTACAAGAAGCACTTCTCCTTCACCCAAATAATATGGGGTGAGAAATAAGCTTGGGCCGCTTTGCAGTTTGGTTCAGGGCATTCCAACCAGTACTAGACCAATGTGTCTTTGGTGCAGATGGCAATGTGGTCATTTCTATAAGAAATGGCTCTCATTCTCTTCCTGCACTCCAAAATTCAGGTTTCAGTCTCCACACAGTTGAATTTTTTGAGGAATTATGGTTTTTCTTTTGTTTTTGCTGGGAGGCATTATTTAGATTGATGGCCAGGCTCATTTGAGCAGAGTTGCCGTGCTCTAATCAAATGGAAAAATCCCAGAGGAAACATTAATCAGGTGTGAGCCTTACAGATGAGAATATAGTGAGGGGCTGCAGGGTAGTAGAGGAATCAAATCTGTCTAGTATTTGCAGGATCATCAAGCCCACGAGGTCAAGTTGCCTAGCAGCTCCCCATCACTTAAGGCCAGTGCTAAGCAACAAAATGCAATCTGTCAGCCCCGCTCATCTGCATTTTCTCCTGGTTTTTCAGACATGTAGGTATTTCAGAAGCATCTCATTAGCTTCAATCTCATTCACTTCACCACCTGCATGCTTCAGGTGTTCTAGCTCAGTCTCCCCTCTTTCCTCCTCCTTCCCTCCTTCTCCCTGACATTCAAATGCTCTTCTCACATAGGAGGGGAAATATTACAGGAAAATTTTATGCATTTTAGAGGACAGAAAAAAATGATAATTTCTCCCTTTGGTTACATTAAGCACTTTCCACTTTTCATTAAGCCAGCTCTCTAAGGTTATTTTTATGGCTTCTTATTGACATACAAATTGTTAGATGTACAAAGAGAAATTTACTGATGAATGCTCTAAGGCAGGGGTCCTCAAACTATGGCCCGCGGGCCACATGCAAATACAAATATTGTATTTGTTCCCGTTTTGTTTTTTTACTTCAAAATAAGATATGTGCAGCATGCATAGGAATTTGTTCATAGTTTGTTCTTTTTTTAAACTATAGTCCAGCCTTCCAACGGTCTGAGGGACAGTGAACTGGCCCCCTGTTTAAAAAGTTTAAGGACCCCTGCTCTAAGGAAACCAGGACCCCAATTTTATTATAAGAGCAGTGTTAATGTAAGAAACATTCAAACCTGTAAAAATTTTTTATTTGAGCCAAACTGTTGACAATTGCCAGGAAGTAAAAACTCAACAGATTGAGATAATGCAGAGAATGACAGTTTTGCACATTGTTTTGTACATTACAATCAAAAGAGATGTAAATAGGTTACATGAAATCCATTCGTGATAGATTAAGGAGGCAGGAGAAAACAAAGCGGGCACACCTCTGGGACTGGATACAAAGTAAAATGATAGACACACACTTCTTTTATTTAGGTGGGTACAGGATAGTTAACAGTCAACAATTAACTCAATAACAATGAGGGGATTTGTGGTCTCCAAAGAGCAGTGTCTGTGCTTTGAGGGGTCTGGGAAAAGAAAAATTTGACATTCCAATGATATGTTATCACTGATGCTCAGTTAAGATAAAGATTGACCTTTGTCAGGGAAGATACTGGCCTACAACATGACTACCCACCATAAACTGTTTCTTAGTTTATAAAGTTTTAATTTTAGGTCAACCTTTGTGCTTAGTTTAGGTCTCTGAGTTTGCAAAGCCACCAGGCAGACCTTCCCTGAACTAGTCAGGTTAGCATGTGACCCCTTCTCGCCCCCACTGCCATTTTCCTACTTTCTTGCTTCCTCAATGAAAGGGGAGAGAACAGGGTGTGATAATTTAGGGCTCATCTGATTTCTTCAGTCAAGCAATCAATAGTCTTTTCTGTGCACTTCTTATGTGTTAGTCCTTATTTGGTTTTTAATTCTCATGATAACCTATTTTTTTGTTTGTTTGTTTCATGGTTGAGAAACAGAGGCTCACAAATCCAAGTCTCCAAAACATATAGTTTTTAGTGGCTCTAAATGGTATCTGGTGCTTCTCCAAAAGCACTGGACTTATTTGGAAAACTCTATTGGCAGTTGAGAAATTTGTAATGACTCTGAAAGTGTGTTGTTTTAAAATCCAAGACAATATAACATTTATAGGAATTCAAAAAAGGGAAGTCTGTGGTTGGGCATCTTACAAGGGATAATGCTGGAAAAGGGCTGAAAGGATTGAGGTTGCATGCACTCCTGAATTTCTCTCCAGTAAGACCACTGAAAAGCAGTGACATCAGTTGGTTCTGCAGGCCAGTCTTTAATTTTCAGATGTCAGTGCAAAAACTGGAAGCAAAGGTGAACTTAGATTGTACTCTGCCCACTGATTTTTGTTGAACTTTAGAAGTCACAGTTCACCAGCCCTGGTGCACATGCACCTACACCCACACCCACCTCTGCACATAGGTCCTGGCTGCTGAGCAAACAACAATCTATCCAGAAACTGGATTGAAAATGAGATAAATATTAATCCTTCCTGGCATTGTGGAACTAGAAAACAAACTGGGGAAATAAAATGACCAAGAGAACAGAAAGAGACAAAAACAAAAAACTCAAGAGGCTTGGTTCAAGGTCAAAAGGAGTAAGGTGAGCACTTACGAATGTACATGCTACTGCTTCATTTTTGGAATAGCCCTCTCAAAAGTTCATTGTTTTTGGAAAGGAGTTTTGTGACATTTCAAAGTTCTGCCCCCCCACCCCCCGCCACCCCTACATACACACACACTCACACATCACACCACATGAAGGCTTTGTTAAAGCTATGAATTCTCAGACTACCTATGAAGGATGTTGTTTAGGGCAATGATTCTTAAACTTTAATATGCATATAAATCATCTTGTTAAAATTCAGACTTTTGGGTGGCGTGGGTAGATTGAGGGTGAAGCCCAAGGTGCTGCATTTCTAACAAGCTACCAGATGATTCTCATGCTGCTGGTTCAAGAACCTTCCATAATTTGAGTCGCAGGCTTCCTAATTAGAGTAAGAAATTGAGCCAGAAGACCCAACAGGTCTTCCCTAGCTTTAAGATTTTATTTTGGGATCAGAGTGTGATTTAAATTAAAACCATCAAAGGTATAAACATTATCAGACCATAAAATTTTACTCTTTTTATTCTCTGAAAAACTTTCTATCAACATAACCTATTTTTCCCTAGCAGCAGTGAGATTTGAAGTGATGCTTGACACCTGGTATAAAATCTCTGTGATTTCCAGTTCTTTGAAGTAGCTATTATTCCTCTCATTTTCAAGGTGAGAGACTTGATAGTAAGTGCCAAAGTCAGGGCTAGAATCCAGATCTGGCCTGCAAGTCCTAGATGGTACCTCTAACCACATATAAACACCTCATAGCTCCCAGAGAAAGAGGTAGCAAGTGTTTATAAATTCAGATCTGATCAATCTGCTGGGGTTTTGACAGATTTTAGGAGGCTGGGGATGAGGCAGTTATATGGAGAAGCAGGGTTAGATCAGCCAACTCTGGGGGAAAATGAAAGAGGTGAGATTGTATTTAGTGTGACCATTTCCATCCCCTGCTCCACACCACCCCCCTTTTTTTGCCTGCCTTTCATTTCTACTCCCTACACAACATGCTGCTCTCAACCTTGCCACAGTGGCCTGGCTTGGCTGTTCCAGAGGAACTGGCCTAGAATTCATGGAAAATGAGATCTATTTTACTATTAATTTCCTTGTTCCAGAAATAAAGATGTTAATAACT
>NW_006297280.1:720553-730247 GCF_000327345.1 Myotis davidii | reverse complement strand
TCTTTCCAGGGTAGCAGGATTGTTTAACTTCAAGGACTGAATTTCCAACAGTGGAATTTGAGAGATTTTCTTTTGTGTGTGTGGGAATGGGGGTCTGTGATGGAGGGAAAATGTTACAGAGGGAACATCACTGCTCACAGATGCTCAAATGCATCCCCAGTAGTGCCAGCCCAGGCTGAGGGCAGAGGCCAAGGCCCCGATCAGCAGCACTACATACCATGACTTTTAAAAGAAGTTTGACATTATTCAAACATAGAGTCATATTAGGCGAGTTTATTCAAATGGGTTTGGAAATAGCCATGAAGTATGAACACAGGCTCTGCAGAAGTAAACAGTGATTAATAGCAATGTCTGCTGGGCTGCTCTAGGGATTTTTATTACATTTTATCTAGCAGCCTCATTAATGGTCTAGAAGAGATAGACGCTAACAGAACTTTAATTAAATTAATGGTGGATATTAAATTGAAAGTGATTTTAAATCTCAGGGAGGACAGAAAGACAACCTAAGAGTAGGTGAGAAATAGAAGATAAAATTTAGCATTAATGGGTAAAGAGAAATGCCTGGGAAATGACTTGCATGGAAATAATAAAGATTTCACCCTTGTGCACTGTTGGTGGGAATGCAGATTGGTGCAGCTACTGTGGAAAGCAGTATGGAGTTTCCTCAAAAAAAAAAAAAAATGGAACTGACTTATAACCCAGCAATTCCACTTCTGGGAATATATCCAAAGAAAACTGAAATACTGACTCAAAAGAATATATGCATTCCTCTGTTCATTGCAGCATTATTTACAATAGCCAAGATTTGGAAGCAGCCCAAGCGCCCATTTGTAGTTGAGTGGATAAAAAAGCTGAGGTAACATTTTCACAATGGAATACTGCTCAGCTGTAAAAAAGAAGGGAGTCTTACCTTTTGTGATGGCATGAATGGGACCTGGAGAGTATTATGCTAAGTGAAGTAAGCCAGTCAGAGAAAGACAAGTTCCATATGATTTCACTTATATATAGAATCTAATGAACAAAATAAACTAACAAACAAAATAGAAATAGACTCATAGGTACAGAGAACAACATGCTCTCAGCTCTCAGAGGGGAAGGGGTTTGGGCTTGGTGAAAAAAGGTGAAGGTATTAAGCAAAGAAAAAGAAGGAATTAAGCAAGAAAAACCCTTCATAGACAGAGACAATTACCAGAGGGGAAGGGGGATGGAGGCAGATAGAAGAGAGTAAAGGGAGGATAAATGGTGATGGAAGGAGACTTGACTTGGGGTGGTAAACACACAATACAATATACAGATGATGTATTATAGAATCGTGAATCTGAAACCTATTTAATTTTATTAACCAATGTCAACCCAATAAATTAAAAAAAAAAGAAATAAAAAAGAAATAACAAAGGTTTCAGGGAATGGTTTATTGAGAGCCAGACTTATACTAGGTACTTTAGGTTAGTTCATGTGTTCTTTCCAATAACACAACGGGGTAGATTATGTTCTAATTCTTATTTTGCAGGTAAGGAAATGGAAGCAGAAAGATGAAGTGACTTGCACAGACACACAGGTGACAAGTGGTCTACAAAATTTTTTTTAATCCCCTTGAGTCTTTCTGTCTTGTACTCCTTTTCCTCTATGGTTCCAAGGCAATAGTACATTTGTGCTGTTAAAATGTTCATGGTTATTTGTTTTAGTAGAAATGCATATTTGGTGTATTAGCCTAAGGATAACATATTTAAATAAATGCTTTCAAAAGAAAATATGTTCCTAGTGCCCATATCATCACCAACTGCTTGGGCAGCCAGTGAGGCTGCTCTGCAGCCACCAGGACTCCATCCTTTCTGAAGGCATACTGTGTGAGTGGGCATCTCATCTGCCTTGTTCACTGCTGCATCACCCACTTATAGTATAGTGCCTGAAACACAAGGGACATTCAAAAAATGATTAGTAAATGTGCTTCTACTGGGCTATATTGATTTCACATCAGACTTTTGAGCAATTAAGATTGACAGTTGGCTGGCATGTGAAGGCGGGTGGAGGCGGAGCCCAGGGAACCGTGGGAAGTTTGCTGACCACCCCTGGGCTCATGCTGCTAACAAACCAGCCTTAGAGTCCTGCTTGGCCCCTCCCATGTGCAGCCAAGTACTGCGGAGACATAAAAACTGTGGTTTGTTTGAAGCTTCAAACAAGGAGGACAGTTTCTGACAGTGGTTGGCACCTAAGTACCTCCTTAGAATTGACAGACAACACAGTCAGTTGCAGTCGTCAGAAGAGCAGCATTCAAAGGGAGCTCCCAGGAAGTACTAAATCCTGCAAAGATGAACACCACTTCACTATTTTTTCATTATTTTCTCTTTATCATCTTTATCTTTTTGCTTTATTGATTTGTTATTTTTTAGTCTCTATTTTTTTGTTTCATATACCTAATTTTTCTCTTCCTCTTTCTAACTCTATTTTTTTTCTTCGTCTGATTTCTCATCTTTTTTTCCTTTTCCTAATTTTGGTCTACCTGCATTCTCCTCTATTTTCCTTTTGAAATTTTTTTCTTTTTTTTTTATACCATTTCTTTCCCCTATTCTTTATTCCTATTTTTCTCATTTCATCTCTGCCCTTTCATATTCCTTTTTTCTCCCCCTTGTTTCTCCTTATACTTTTTTCTCTCTTTTATTCTAAAATGTTTGCATTCTTTTCTCTTTCTTAATTCTCTCTTCTTTGTGGTTGCTCTTGTTGCTGTTGTCAGGGTCTTGTGTATGTTTTTGTTTTGTTTCTTTTCTTTTGTGTTTTGTTGTGCTGTGTTTAATTCTGCTTTGTCAGCACTTCCACAAGAGCGCCTATGACATGGTTGGGAGTGAGCCTCACTGTCAGCCAGCCTGAGAGGAGACTTCATCCATGAGTGGGACAACATTGGAGACCCAATTACACCAGGAGAGCCCAGATAATTCACAGCAGGGACAATTCTAGAGCTGAGGAGATCTAAGAGACTGCATCACTGAGTCCCAGAAAACATTATATAAGGCCATCCTAGAAGACTGGGAAGCATATCAGTTTGATCTAATACATTGAAAAAAATACAAAGAGACAGCAAAAATGAGGAGACAAAAAAACAGCCCCCAAACTAAAGAAAAGGAGGTATCACCAGAAAAAGGAACTAAGTGAAATTGAGGCAAGTTATTTGTCAGATAAAGAATTCAAAATAATGGTTCCAAGAGTGCTCAAAAACAGTGTGAACTACAAACCACTTAATGGAACTAAATACAACTTAATGAAAACTATACCACCATGAGAAAAGTGGTAGAAACCATGAATAAGAATCAAAAGGAAATGATGAATGACATAGCTGAAATAAAGCTGGAAGGAAGCAACAGTAGATTAATACAAGCAGGGAACTGAAGCAGTGAATTAGAAGACAAGATAGGAAAAAACTTCCATTCAGAGCAGCAATTGGAAAAAAAATTAAAAAGCAGGAGGAGAGTCTAAAGGATCTTTGGGACAACATGAAATCTAACAACATTTGCGCAAAGAGAAACCAGAAGAATCCAAGCAAAGAATAGAGAACCTGTTTGAATAAATAATGGAAGAAAATTTCCCTAACCTGATGAAGGGGAAAGTCACTCAAGTTTAGGAAACACAGAGAGTCCCAATTAAGATGAACTCCAAAAGACCCACACTAGATACATCATAATGAAAGTGGCAAACATTAAAGACAAAGAAAGAATCTTAAAGGATGTCAGAGAGAGACAGAAAATTACCTACAAGGGAGCTCACATTAGACTGCCAGCTTATTTCTCAATAGAAACACTTCAGGCACAAAACACTTAAGGCATGAAGTATACAGAGTAACGAAAAGCCAGGGGCTGAATCCACAACTACTCTATCAAGCAAGACTATCATTCAAAACCAAAAGTAAAATATAGAGCTTTTCAGACAAAAAAAAAAAAGGCTAAAACAGTTTATTACCACCAAGCCAGCACTATAAGAAATGCTAAAGGGACTGTTGTAAGAAGAAGAAATAGAAAAAAGAGAAAAGTAAATAGACACAATGAATAAAAGTGGCAACAAATAAGTACCTAACAATAATAACCTTAAATGCAAATGGCTTAAATGCTCCAATCAAAAGACATAGAGTTGCTGAAGAGAAAAAAAAATGACCCATATGTATGTTATCTATAAGAAACCCACTTCAGAAAAAAAGACTCACACAGGATGTAAGTGATGAAAGAATGGGAAAAAATGTTCCATGCAAATGGAAATGAGTAAAAAAGCTAGGGTAGCAATATTCATATCTGACAAAATAGTCTTCAAAATTAAAGCTATAAAAAGAGACAATGAAGGCCACTACATAATACTAAAGGGGTCAATTCAATAATCAGATATAACACTGGTAAACTTATATGCACTCAATATAGGAGCACATAAATATATAAAAATTCCCTTGGAGGACTTCAAGGGAGAGGTTGACAACAGTACAATCATAGTAGGGGACTTTAACACCCCACTGACATCACTGCATAGATCCTCCAGACAAAAAATTAGAAAGGAAACAGCAAACCTAAATGCCCAAATAGATCAAATGGGTTTAAATGACATTTACAGACCATTTCACACCAAAGTTGCAGAACATGCATTCTTCTCAAATTTACATGGGGCATTCTCAAAAATAGACCACATGTTAGGATACAAATGAAGCCTCTACAAATTAAAGAAGATTGAAGTCATATCAAGTATCTTCTCAGACCACAATGGCATGAAACTAGAAATCAACCAGCATAAAAACACCACAAAACATTCAAACACATGGAGGCTAAATAGCATGTTCCTAAACAAAGAATGAGTTAACAATGAGATCAAATAAGAAATAAAAAACTACTTGGAAACAAATGAAAAAAAATACACAACAACCAAAAATCTATGGGACACACTGAAAACAGTCCTAAAAGGGAAATTTATAGCACTACAGTCATGCCTAAAAAATTAGGAAAATTTCTAATAAACTATCTAACTTACAACATAAAGAATTAGAAAAAGAACAACAGGAAAAGCACAAAGTAAGTAGAAGGAAAGAAATAATAAAGATCAGAGTGGAAATAAATGACATAGAGACTAACAAATATATATAAAAGATATAAAAGATCTATGAAACCAAGAGAAGATTCCTTGAAAAGATAAAGAAGATTGATGAACCTTTATCTATACTCATCAAGAAACAAAGAGAGAAGACCCAAATAAATAGAATCAGAAATTAAGTAATAACTGACACCACAGAAATACAAATGATTGTAAGAAAATATTACAAACAACTATATTCCAACAAGCTGTACAATCTGGATGAAATGGATAAATTCGTAGAAAAATACGATCTTTCAACACTCAATCAGGAAGAATCAGAAAATCCTGACTAGGTCAATAACAGTTGATGAAATTGAAATAGTAATAATAAAAAAACTCCCAGCAAACAAAAGCCCTGGCCTGGACAGCTTCATAGGGTAGATTTACCAAACATTCAAAGAAGAACTAAACCTATCCTTCTCAAACTATTCCAAAAAATCCAAGAAGAAGGAACACTTCCAAGTTTTTTCTATGAGGTCAGCATTACCCTAATTCCAAAATCAGATAAAGACACTACAAAGAAAGAAAATTTCAGGCCATTATTCCTGATGAACATAAATGCCAAGCTCCTCAACAAAATATTAGCAAATTGGATCCAGCGATATATTAAAAAGAACATACACCATGACCAAATGGGATTTATTCCAGGGATGCGTGACTGGTACAATATTTTCAAAACAATAAATATGATGTATCACATAAACAAATTGAAAGACAAAAATCACATGATTATATTAATAGTTGCAGTAAAAGCATTCAACAAATCGAACACCCATTTTTTATAAAAACTCTCAGCAAAGTAGGAATAGAGGGATCAAACCTTAAAATAATAAAGGCCATATATGACAAATCTACAGCCAACATCATGCTCAATGTGCAAAAGCTAAAACCTTTTGCAGTAAGAACAGGAACAAGACATGGTTGTCCGCTTTCACCCCATTTAGTAAACATAGTACTGGAAGTTCTAGCCACAGTGATCAGACAATAGAAAACATAAAAAGCATCTGAATTGGAAAGGAGGATTTAAAACTGTCATTACTTACAGGTTACATGATATTGTACATAGAAAACACTAAAACTCCAACAAAAAAAACTACTGGATTTACTAAATGAATTTGGCAATGTAGCAGGATACAAAATTAACGCCCAGAAATCGATAGCATTTTTATACACCAATAATGAACTCTTAGAAAGAGAAACTAAAATACCAATATCATTTGCCATTGTAACAAAATATAAGGATACTTAGAAATAAACTTATCCAAGGAGGTAAAAGACCTATATTTGGAAAACTAAAGAATGTTGAAAAAAGAGATAGAAGAAGATACAAACAAGTGGAAAAATATACCATGTTCATGGATTGGTAGAATTAACATCATTAAAATATCCATACTACTCAAAGCAATCTATAGATTCAGTGCAATCCCTATATGATAAAATACAATCTGCATATTTCGCAGATCTAGAACAAATACTCCAAAAATATATATGGAGCCAAAAAAGACCCCTGAATAGCTGCAACAATCTTGAGAAAGACGACAAAGTTAGAGGGATCACAATACCAGATATCAAGCTATAGTGCAAAGCCACTGAAATCAAAACAGCCTGGTACTGGCACAACAACAGGTATATAGATTAATGGAACAGAGCAAAGATCCCAGAAATTGCCCCGAGCCATTATGCTCAATTGATATTTGACAAAGGAGGCAATAGAATACAATTGAGTGAAGATAGTCTCTTTGATAAACAGTGCTGAGAAAATTGGACAGGTACATGCAAAATTAAATGCAATTAAATCACCAACTTACACCACACACAAGAATAAACTAAAAATGGAAAAAGACTTAAATGACTTAAATTAAAGTCGTGAAACCATAAAATTCCAAGAGGGAAACTTAGGCAGCAAAGTATCAGAATTTTCACTGGTATATGTTCTAGGTCAAGAGAAACAAAAAAACAAATAAACAAAGTGGAACTATATCAAACTAAAAAGCTCAGCACAGCAAAAGAAACCAGCATCAAAATGAAAAAGGAACCCACTGTATGGGAGAACATATTTGCCCATGATACATCTGAAAAGGGATTAATTTCTAAGATATATGAAGTATTCCTACAACTCAACAAAAGGAAGATGAACAATCAAATAAAAAAATGGGCTGAGGCCCTAAATAAACACTTCTCCAAAGAGGACATACAAATGGCCAAGAGACATGAAAAAATGCTCACCATTAATAATCATCAGAGAAATGCAAATTAAAATGACAATTAGGTATCACCTCACACCTGCCACAATGGCTACCATTAATAAATCAACAAAAAAGAAGTGTTGTGGAGGATGTGGGGAAAAAGGAACCCTAGTTCACTGCTGTTGGGAATGTAGACTGGTACAACTACTATGGAAAACAGTGTGCTGTTTCCTCAAAAAATTAAATATGGAATTGCAATTTAACTCCATGATCCCACTTCTAGGAATATATCCTCAGAAGCCTGAAATAGCAATCAGAAAGAAAATATGCACCCCTATATTTGTAGCAGCATTATTTACAATAGCTAAGATCTGGAAACCATGCAAGTGCTCATCAGTAGTTGACTGGATAAAAAAAGATGTGGTCCATTTATACAATGGAATACTATGCAGCTGGAAAAAGGGAGGATCTCTCACCCTTTGAAACAACATGGAGGGACCTGAAGAATATTATGGTAAACAAAATAAGCCAGTCAGAGAATGACAAATATCACATGATCTTACTTATATGTGGAATCTAATGAACAAAAGAAACTGACAAACAAAATAGATCCAGAGACATGGAAGCATACAACAGAGTGTTCTGGATGGAGAAAGAAACTATGATTCTCAGAGGGAGGAGGAGGTCGGAAGAGATTAACCAAAGAACTTATATGCATATATGCATAACCCATGGATATAGACAATAGTCTGGTGAAGGCCTGGGGAGGGGGAGGAGTGGAGGAGGGGGTGAATGGAGGAAAAAAAGGGACAATATTTTCAACAATAAAGATAAATGTAACAAAAAATAAAAAAGAACAAATGGCAACAGACTATGCTTTCTTTCCAGGTGAACTTCAAAATCTTTGTGAGCTTCAGGAATATTGTTATTAAAATGATTTCATGTGACTGTGATGCTCTGACAAGCTTAAGAATAGCTTCCTTCAAGAGAAAAGCTTCCTCTTATGGGGATAGTAGAAAGAGATAGGACTTGGACTACAAATGGTCAGAAGGCTGGGAAGTGGCCAAAGGATGCCAAGGCTTGGGGAATTCTGAGGAACCGTGATTGTTAGTGGGGAAGAGGTCATAGGAAATGGTGTCAAAGTCAAGGTCAGAGACTATGCCTTACAGGATGAAAGCAGAACTTCCTATTGACCAGCTGAGGGCCATTGCCCAGTTGTATTGTTTTAGTGTCTGTACTGGGAAAGAAAGCAGAATCAGTAATTACTAATTCCTGTCATGGAAGATCATTCTTGCAAATAGAGACAGCTGTTTCTATGGTTAGCATTCATGCCACTGACTGAGCTCCCTCCTATACCTAGAGCTGTTCATTTGTTCTTTTCACTGTACATTGTGACCCATCCATTTTCCCCAAGACCTGCTGTGGGTATAAATTGTGGTCACTCATTGACTCAAAAATTGCTCATTACATGCCAGACTATCTGTGAGGACCTGGGGACAAAACAGACATGGTCCCTGCCCTCTTAGAGCTCATGATGAAGTGGGGGACATGAATGAAATAATCAAATAAATGCATATACAGTTTTTAAAAGTCTATAAATGCCATAAAGAGCATGTCTGGCTTCCGTGAAAGCTTATGGAAGGGTCTGCTGTAGTGAAAATGTCTGGTATAATATTCTTAAAGAAATGATGTGTGAACTGGTATGGAAGGGCTATTGGAAACTGACTAGATTAGGAGAGAACACAAGAGTGTTCTGGATGGACTAGGGAACAGTGACTAGGGAACAGAGATGAAGTGTGTGTATGGGACTGGAATGTAGGTAATTAATTTAAAGAGGTAATTCCTCTGAGGCTTCTCTCCTTGACTTGTAGAATGCTGTCTTCTCCTTATGTCCTCACATAGCTTATTCTCTGTGTGTATCTGTTCTCATGTCCCTTTTTTTTTAATAAGCAGACCAGTAATATTGGATTAGGGCCCACTCTAATCACTTCATGTTAAATTAATTACCTCTTTAAAGACCTTATCTCCAAATAAAGTTCACATTCTGAGGTTATGTGGATTAGGACTTCAGAATAGAAATTTGGGGCAGACGACACAATTCAGCCCATAACAGAAATATAAGCAGATTTATTTCTTAAAAGGTTTCTCTGGCTACTGGGTTAAGAATGAATGTAAGTGACAATATTGACAGCCAGAGGCCCAATTGAAGCTCTTGTCATAGCCCATGCTTGGCTTCAACCACACACTGTGATACGTAATACCTCTCCCAGGCAAGGTTTCTTTTTTAAAAAATTAAATCTTTATTGTTCAGATTATTACATTTGTTCCTCTTTTTTGCCCCCATAACTCCCCTCCACCCAGAGCCCACCCCACCCTCTGCCCTCACTCCCCACCCACTGTCCTCATCCATA
>NW_006297280.1:716914-720024 GCF_000327345.1 Myotis davidii | reverse complement strand
GCATAATATTCTTTATTTCAGTCAGTGTATGCTTAATTTCTAGTTGGTTCTTTATCACAACATCGAGGGCCTCATTAGATTTCTTGAGGATCTCACTATATTTATCAGCGGTCTCACCAGTCTTTTCGAGGGCCTTACTAAATTTATCGGCGGCTTCTAGACAGTTCTTGAGAGACCTTAAAAGTGTGGTTTTGAACTCTATATCCAGCATTTTTCTTTCCTCCATTTCTGTCATTTGTGTCCTGTTTCTTTGTCTCTGCATTTTTTATGCTTTCTTGGTGCACCCCCAGTGGTGTTTGTGCGCAGTCTTGTTGTAGTTAAGCCTTGATTGTTGTAGGTAACACTGGGGGGGATTTGACCTCCAGGCCAACTGGCTGTGAGAATCAGCTGTGTGTGCAGTGGGAGAACTTCTGTCCTCTAGGGAGGTGCTAATCTAGCCTCTCCCTGAGGCTATCGAGCAAATGCCTCTGTGCTAGGCTTGGGCAGGGCGGGTCCCAGTGGATCAAGAGGGCGGACAGGACGAGCAGTTACGGCTGCTCTCAGTCCTGTCCCCAGAGGCTCTGCCTCTCAGTGTCCCAGCAACCTCTGCAAGTACCTCAGAGAGAAAGCTGCCCTCGAGTTCTGACCGATGCCAGACAATCCTGCTTCTCCCTTTTGAGCCTGAGACTCCCTCCCGATTGAAAACGACAACCACACCCTCAGCCGCCAGCCCGCTCCGCACGCACCTCTGCATCTTTGTATTTTACTTCTGCCCCACACCTCCTCTCAGTATGCTTTTCTCATTCCTTCTAGTTGTAGAATTTCCCCTCAGCCAGCCTTCTTGTGGTTCTGGGTGATGTCTGTTCCGTCTTTTAGCTGTATTTTTGAAGTGGTTGTGCAAAGCAGCAATCTCCGGTGTTTACCTATGCTGCCATCTTGGTTTTCCAGGCAAGGTTTCAACACTCTTCTGTCTTCTATTATAAATTTATTGCATTTTCATGAGGAACATTCTAATGCTATGAAAATCTAAACACTGTGTTATAAGCTATACTTTTTAAAATAGTCAAATGAAACACTACAAAATTTTGCATTGGAGCAGGACTTCCAAGTTAGAGTTTAAAACAAACACTCAAAGAAATAAAAATCTCCCAGTCAGCTAAAGGCAAAAGAGAATGAAAACACCAATAAGTAAAATAATTTTAGATATTGCATTTTTATGAAATGCTGCTTGAAAAAAATAAATGAACAGATACTAGCTGTCTTTTAAAATATGCTTCTCTGACTTGTCAGTGTTTCAGAGAATGAGAGGTAAAAGAAAAGGATTATTTAGCTATTGAAATTTTATTTAATTTTCTAGTGTGTGATAATATAAGAAAATCTGAATCAGAACAAATCAGAATCATCTCTCAATTCTAATTATAATAATTATATTCATCATAAGGAAATGCTCTGTAAAGTTTTAAAATGCAGTAATATTGAAGAAGCACATCCAGGAAATAAGTTGTGCCTAGAATAGAGGCAATGATGGATATCAGAACCATTAGTCATTCACCAGTGTGGATTTGTGCCCACTATGCACAATAGCAGATCTCAACTATGGTTAATGGGAATCACCTGGGAAACTTGATCATTGATGCAAAGCTGGGGTTTATTGATCCAAGATCACATCCAAATATGTGAACAAAAGGTCAAAGAATCAATAACTCTTAGCACTAGAAATGACTGAAGTTGAGTCTTGAGCCCAACAGTTTAAAGACTGCTGTCAAAGCCAAATGTATGCTGTACTACGTAGACAGAGAGAAGGGAAATCTATTTATTCCACGTGTCTACCCTGAGGGCTTATTGGGTGGGGAAGCCTAAATGAAAATATGAAATCATGAGGAAACACCATAGTGTAGGATTTCTCCACTTCCAGAGACCATTGCTGTCATTTAGCCTAAACCTTTCATTTTGCAATGAGCAACTAACACAGAGAAGACTGACTAACCCTGGTCACAGGCTTAGGGGGCATGCTGGTATTTGAATCTGGGTCTCTGGTTCAGCATTTGGTCCATTCTGTGGGGACATGTTGACTCCTACCCTTTCATTGCCTCAAATATGTTCAGGTAGATACATAGCACATGACCCTGGCAAAGAGAGTGTGTGTGTGGGAGTTGCTTTCTATTTAAGGTATTTGGTTTTGTTTTGTAATAGGACACATAATTCTTGCTCTTGTGCAAGTTTCAAATCATAGATCCTGCCAGCATTCTGCAAACCATGGCCATGGAAAAAATCTCACCATCTATGCTGGTTGTTGACTAGAACATTGACTAGAAAAAACACAAGGTCACCTGGGCAGTAAATATGGCCTTTTGAGCTTCACTGATTCCTGGAATTCTGAAGTAGTCTCCTGGAATTAATTTTTAACTTTTCTAGGTATGTTTCTTGAAATAAAATTTGATCTTGCTGAAGAAAAAAATAAAGGCATTAAAGATTCTTTTGCCTTAAAAAGTTGAAAGGGGATTAATATAATCAAGAATACAAAGTGTTTTATATGTTAGAACTAGGGGAAAAAATGATTATTCTACATCATGAAGAATTTAGGCTCTAAGAAGGGAACAGCTGCCAAGAGCAGAGATAAACAACATAGAGACCAAAAAAATAATACAAAAGATCAACAAAACCAAGAGCTGGTTCTTTGAAAGGATAAACAAGATTGATACACCTCTAGCCAGGCTCACCAAGAAACAGAGAGGACCCAAATAAACAAAATCAGAAATGAAAGAGGAGAAATAACAACAGACCCCACAAAAATACAAAGGATTGTTAAAAATTACTATGAACAACTCTACTCCAACAAACTAGACAACCTGGAGGAAATGGACATAGTCCTAGAAAAATACAACCTTCCAAAACTTAATCACGAAGAATCCAAAAATCTCAATAGGCCAATAACTAGGGAAGAAATTGAAGCAGTAATCAAAAAGCTTCCAGCAAACAAAACCCCGGGGCCAGATGGCTTCACACTGGAATTTTACCAAAGATTCAAGGAAGAACTAAAACCTATCCTCCTCAGACTATTCCAAAAGATTCAAGAGGAAGGAACACTTCCAAGCTCATTCTATGAAACCGGCATCACCAAAACCAGATAA
>NW_006297280.1:711089-715465 GCF_000327345.1 Myotis davidii | reverse complement strand
AACAAAACTACAATGTGGTATCATCTCACACCTGCCAGAATGGCTATCATCAACAAATCAACAAAGAACAAGTGTTGGAGAGGATGTGGAGAAAAAGGAACCCTTCTGCACTGCTGGTGGGAATGCAGACTCGTGCAGCCACTGTGGGGAACTGTATAGAGTTTCCTTAAAATACTAAAAATGGAACTCCCATTTGACCCTGTGATCCCACTACTAGGAATATATCCCAAGAAACCAGAAACACAAATAAGAAAGGATATATGCACTCCTATGTTCATAGCAGCACAATTCACCATAGCTAAGGTGTGGAAACAGCCTAAATGCCCATCAGCAGATGAGTGGATTAGAAAACTGTTGTACATCTACACAATGGAATAACTACGCTGTGGTAAAAAAGAAGGAACTCTTGACATTTGCAACAGCATGGATGGAACTGGAGAGCATTATGGTAAGTGAAATAAGCCAGTCAGAGAAAGATAAATACCACATGATCTCACTCATTTGTGGAATATAAAGAACAACATAGACTGATGAACAAGGACGGGTCCAAAGACAGAGAAACAGTGATCAGACTATCAATCCCCAGAGGGAAAGTAGGGGAGGGTGGGGGTAAGGGGAAGAGAGCAACCAAAGGACTTGTATGCGTGCATAGAAGCCTAACCAATGGACATGGACAACAGGAGGATGAGAGCATGAGTGGGGGGGGAGGGAGGTTAGGACTTAATGGGGGGGGGGATGAGGACAGACTTGTAATACCTTAACCAATAAAGAAATTAAAGATTAAAAAAACACCTTTGTGAACTATGAATGGGGGAGAAGTAGCTGGAAATATAGGAGCAATAGTCAGCAAAAGGGGGGATGAACACTGTGCCCCAAACCAACCAAAGAAACCACAAACCCAAACATTGGGTGTCTACATTAAGAATCTTGGTTTTGTTTTTTAACCTTCAAGACATAGTATCATGTAAAGCAAACACAGTTTGTTCAATGACTAAATGAACAAATAAATAAAAGAATGAATTAATGAGTGAATGAATGATAGAATGAATGATAAAGGGCTGGAAAATGATCCAGATAATCTCCTGAGGACCTTCTAACCCTACAATTTTACACATCTCCTGTGGAATTATACTCTGAAGATTGTATTTGTGTGTGTGTGTGGGGGGGGCATTAAGCAGTTAGGAGGATGGTGACAATGACTTGGGAGGTGGCACTTTAGAAGCCACCACAGTCAAAGGGGGGTGGTATCACTGAGAAGATCAACCTGGGGCTAAGACTAACATGGAAGATAAAATGGGCTGGAAGATGGGCAGTGGCAGCAGCAGCTTGTCCACTGTCCACTCCACCCTCTTCCCCATCAAGGAATGAGCATAATCAGTCAGAAAGCCAAACGACTGGTGGGAAGAAGCTAAGCAACCTAAAGCAACTCTGAAGAGGAGGTACAGGAAAAAACACGGCTGTGTATGATATTTAAAAATGACATCACATCATGCCCTGTGACCACTGGAGCACTCATTCTAAGCTGGACTTTCCCACCCAACCCCCTCCATGAATAAACTTAGCTATTACAGATGCTAGTCAGTGTCTTATAGTAAAAGCAATTAAAAGTTTGGATAGACAAGTGCAATAGTCTGAATACATGTGTCCCCTCCAAATTTATATGTTGAAATCCTAACCCCCAAATCCTAATAGGAGGTGGGGCCTTGGTGGGTGATTAGGTCATGAGGGTCAATTCTTCTTGAGTGGAATTGGTGCCCTTAAAACAGAGACTCCACAGAGCTCCCATGACCCTTCCATTATGTACAGACACAATGACTAGCTATGGACTGGCTATGAACCAGAAAGAGAGCCCTCACTAGAATGTGATCAAGGTGGTGTCCTGATCTTGGACTTCCCAGCCTCCTGAACTGTGAGAAATAAATTTCTGCTGTTTATAAGCTTTAAAAAATGACATGGCAAGTACATGGGACAGTGAGCTACAGTTATGCATTTAGGAATTGCCTTTTGGAAGTGATTAGATATGTTGCCTGCATATCTGCATATAAGAGATACATATTTGGGGATGAATTTACAGGGACTCAGAAAAGAGTACAACTAATAGAGCCCTTTAGGACCTGGGTGGATTCCAAATAGTTATGGTGTGTGTGTGTGTGTGTGTGTGTGTGTGTGTGTGTGTGTGTGTGTGTTGTGTGTGTAGGATGATAGAAATACTTTTAATAAGTAATTGCACTGTGGGTGCCCAGGGCTGCAAGACAGATGGTGTCAGAACCAGGCCAAGAAGATTTACATGAGTCTGCTGATCACATCTCAACTCAAAGCTTGCCTCACTGGTGCTCCTGTTGACACCTGAGAAAGTCAGCACCACATAGAAATGGATTTCCTCTCCTTTCTGTGAGAGAAGGCCTAAAATAAAAATGTGTGAAATTGGCTATTGCTTGCAAATTTACTGAAACCCAGCAAAGTGTTTTAAAATTCTAGTAAGGACTTTGTCACCCACTAGAGATAGGCGGCTCTGACAGAGATGGCTCACATCACAGAACCCAGGAGGAGAAGGTGAAGGTATCATGGACTGGGCTCTTAGGGAACATGATGTCTGCAGCTGTGTGGCCTCACAATCTGAAAGGACTGGAGCTTGATATTGAAATGAGCAATGAGATGAAAATGGCAAGATGATATTTCTCACCTTGATCTGTCCTCAAAGAGGAATTGTTTACCACTTGAGATGAGGAGGAAATATATACAAATATACAGGTTCATAAAGTGAAAGTCACCTGGGGGACCAGTATCTCATTAGAAAATAACTGCCTGGAGGACAAGCTCTTTGAACTGGAATTTAGACTTGAAATCTAGGAATACCCTATATTCTCAAATTACCTGTCACTGCTGCCCCCCCCCTCCATAAGACCTTTTCTTTAAAATGATGGGTAGACACCTTTCTGTATGTTTATATATGTGTATATATTTATTTATTTAAAAATCTAAATTCAATTTATTTCAACTAAAACAAAACAAACCACTTCACCCATTTATCTCATCCCACCCCCTCCCTGCATCTGACAACCACTAATATATTCTCTGTATCTATAGGCTTGGGTTTCTTTCTTTATTTTATTATTTATTCTTAGATTCTACTTATAAGAGAAATGATATGGCATTTGGCTTTCTCTGTCTGATTTATCTCACTTAGCATAATGTCCTCGAGGTCCATCCATGTTGTTATAAATGGCAAGATTTAACTCTTTTTTAAATGGCTGAAAAATATTCCATATATATACAACCTGGGTATGTCCCTGACCAGGAAGCAAACCCATGATCCTTCAGTGTACATGACAATGATGTTCCAACCAACTGAGCCATACCAACTAGGAAAAACCACATTTTCTTTATTCACTCACTCATCAATGGACATAGGTTTTCTCCACATCTTGGCTATTATAATAATGCTGTAATAAACATGGTGGTATATATAATTTTTAAAATTTGTGTTTTCATTTTTCGTTTGTTTATTTGTTTGTTTTTGATAAATACCCAGAAGTGGAATAGGTGAGTCATACAGTAGTTCTACTTTTAATTTTTTGAGGAACTTCCATACTGTTTTCCATAATGGTGCACCAATTTATATTTTCATCAATAGTTTACAAGAGTTCCTTTTTCTCCTCATTTTCACCAATAGATGTTCTCTGTTATCTTTTTGATAATAGTCATTCTAAGAGGTGTGAACTGATACCTTATTGTGGTTTAAATTTGTATTTCCCTGATGACTAATAACATAGAACATCTTTTCATGTACCATTGGCCATTTGTATGTCTTCTTTGGAAAAATGTCTATTATGATCTTATGCCTATTCCTTAACTGATTTTTTTGTTATTGAGTTGTATGAGTTCTTTGTATGTTTGGGATTTTAGCCTTTTTAAAAATTTTATTTTATTGTTTAAAGTATTACAAATAGTAGTACATATGTCTCCTTTTTTATCCCCTCCATTGACTTCCCTTGGCCTCCCCTACCTCCCAGCGCATGCCCTAACCCCCCTCGCCCCCCGGGTCTTGTTTCCATTGGTTATGCTTATATGCATGCATACAAGTCCTTAGGTTGATCTGTTACCTCCCTCCCAACTCTCCCCAGTCTTCCTGCTGTAATTTGACAGTCTGTTCGATGCTTCTCTGTCTTTGTATCTATCTTTTCATTCATCAGGTTATAATCTTTATTATCCATAAATGAGTGAGATCATGTGGTATTTTTCTTTCACTGCTTGGCTTATTTCACTTAGCATAATGCTCTCCAGTTCCATCCATGCTGCTGCAAATCGTAAGAATTCATTCTTTATTATAGCAGCATAGTATTCCATTGTGTAGATGTACCACAGTTTTCTAATCC
>NW_006297280.1:707920-709228 GCF_000327345.1 Myotis davidii | reverse complement strand
TCTCCTGTAAAGCCATCCAGACCAGAGCTTTTGTTTGCTGGAAGATTTTTCGTCGCTGTTTCAATTTCTTTGGTAGTTATTAGCCTATTCATGTTTTTTTATTCTTCTTGGTTGAGTTTTGGGAGCTTGTATTTTTCTAGGAATATGTCCATTTCATCTAGGTTGTCCATTTTGTTGAAATACAGTTGTTCATATTATTTTTTCATAATTGTTTGTATTTCTGTGAGATCAGTTGTTATTTCATCTCTTTCACTTCTGACTTTGTTTATTTGGGTCCTCTGTCTTAGCTTCTTGGTGAGCTGGCCTAGAGGTTCATCAATCTTGTTTACCCTTTCAAAGAACCAGCTCTTTGTGTTGTTGATCTTTTGTATTTTTTTTTTTTTTTGGTCTCTATGTCGTTTATCTCCTCTCTGATCTTTATTATTTTCTACCTTCTGCTTACACTGGGCTTTTCTTGTTGCTCTCTTTCTAACTCTTTAAGTTGTAGGGTTAGATAATTTATTACCATTGTTTCTTGTTTTTTTGAGGTAGGCTTGTACAGCTATGAACTTCCTTCTCAAGACTGCTTTCACTGTGTCTCATAGATTTTGGATTGTTGTGTTTTCATTGTCGTTTGTTGCCATGATGCTTTTTATTTCCTTTTTGATCTCTCTGGTAACCCAGGCATTGTTTAATATCATGCTATTTAGCTGCCAGGTGTTTGATTTTTATTATTGTTTCTATAGTAGTTGATTTCTAGTTTTATGCCATTGTGATCTGAGAAGATGCTTGATATGATTTCTATCTTCTTGAATTTGAAAAGACTTTGCCAGTGACCCACTATATGGTCTATATTTGAAAATTACCCATGTGCACTTGAGAAGAATGTATATTTTGTAACTTTGGGGTGAAATGTTCTGAAGATGTCAATTAATTCCATCTGATCTAGTGAGTCATTTAGGATTGATGTGTCTTTGCTAATTTTTATTTTAGAGGATTTGTCCAATGGTGATAATGGGGTATTAAAGTCCCCTACTATGATTGTATTGCTGTCAATCTCTCCCTTGATATCCTCCAGAAGTTTTTTTAATGTATTCAGGTGCTTCTATATTGAGTGCGTATATGTTTACCAGAGTTATAGCTTCTTGTTGGATTGTTCCCTTTAGTATTATGAAGTGGCCTTCCTTATCTCTTGTTATGTCCTTCACTTTGAGATCTAATTTGTCAGATACAAGTATTGCTACCCCAGCTGTTTTTTTCATTTATTTTGCCTGAAAATTTTTTTTTCCATCCCCTTACTATCAGTCTGTGTGAGTCCTTTGTTCTGAT
>NW_006297280.1:703870-707658 GCF_000327345.1 Myotis davidii | reverse complement strand
TTTTTTTTTTTTTTTTTGTCTGTGGAGCTCCTTTTTTCACCCTTAATTTTCCTTGATAGCCTTGCTGGGTACAGTATTCTTGGATTCAGACCCTTCCTTTACATGACTTCGTATATTTCATTTCATTCCCTTTGGCCTGATGTGTTTCTGTTGAGAAATCAGTCACTAGTCTGATGGGGGATCCTTTTTAGGTAACTTTCTGTCTCTCTCTGGCAACCTTTAAGAATCTTACTTTGTCATTGGTGTTTGCCAATGTAATTATAATGTGCATTAGGATTGATCTTTTGGGGTTCATTTTGTTTGGGACTCTGTGAGCTTCTTGGATTTGTGTAAGTTTTTTCTTTCCTATATCAGGGAAGTTTTCTGTCATTATTTCTTCAAACGGGTTTTTTATTCCTTGCTCAGTATCCTCTCCTCTGGCACCCCATAATGTGGATGTTGTTTCATTTTGTGTTGTCCCAAAGTTCCCTTAGGCCAGCCGTGGGCAAACTATGGCTTGCGGGCTGGATCTGGCCCGTTTGAAATGAATAAAACTAAAAAAAAAAGACTGTACCCTTTTATGTAATGATGTTTACTTTGAATTTATATTAGTTCACACAAACACTTCATCCATGCTTTTGTTCTGGCCCTCTGGTCCAGTTTAAGAACCCATTGTGGCCCTCGAGTCAAAAAGTTTGCCCACCCCTGCCTTAGGCTCTCCTCCTGCTTTTAAGTTATTTTTCTAGATGCTGCTCTGCTTGGGTATTATTTCCTATCTTTTCTTCTAGCTCACTGATGTGGTCCTCTTCTTCTTCTAGTCTCCTGTTGATGCTTTCTATTGAGTTCTTTATAGCAGCGATGTCATTTTTCATTTCCTCTTGGTTCTTTACATATTGTTGAATATGTCTTCTATTCTTTTCAGCGACCTTATGACCATTTCTCTGAATTCTTTCTCTGACATATTCCTTGCCTCCATTTTGTTTACTTCTTTTTCTGGTGATTCCCCCTTTACTTTCATATGCGGGCTATTTGTCTCACCATGATCTCTATTCTCTGGGTGTCTGGTTATGTAGCTCTGTCTCTCCTTTCCCTAGGTGAAATCTGACCTTTCCGTGAGAAGGTGCAGAGCTCTTCCCTGTCCGCATATTCGTGCTGCTTGAGATCTAGTGTTCCTGGGTTCACAGCTGGTCTCTGGGTCTGGGATATTAGCCTTTTATCAGATATATGATTTGCAATTATTTAATCCCATTCAATAAGTTGCCTTTTTATTTTGTTGATGGTTTTCTTTGTTGTGCAAAAGCTTTTTAGTTTGATATAGTCCCACTTGCTACTTTAATTTTTGTTGCTTTGGCTTTTTATGTCATATTCAAAAAATGATTGTCAGGATCTATGCCAAAGAGCTTACTTCCCTTGATTTCTTCTAGAAGTTTTATGGTTTTAGGTCTTACATTCAAGTCTTGATTCATTTTGAGTTAATTTTTGTGAGGGCTTTAAGATAGTAGTCCAGTTTCATTCTTTAGCATTGGGTTCAATTTTCCCAACATCATTTATTAAACAGACTGTTCTTTCCACCTTGTATATTTTTGACTCCTTTGTCACAAATCAATTGACCATATATGTATAGATTTATTTCTGGGCTCTCTATTTTTCTTCATTAGTCTATGTATCTGTTTTGATGCCAATATCATACTATTTTTTATTTTTATTTTTAATTCTTTATTGTTGAAAGTACTACATATGTCTCCTTTTTTCCCCACATTTACCTCTTCCCACCTGTTCCTGCCTCCCAGCAAGGCCCTCACACCCCTATTTTCTGTGTCCACTGGTTATGCTTATATGCGTGCATACAAGTCTTTTGCTTGATCTATTACACCCCCCTTCCATCCACCCTTGCCATCTCTCTGAAGTTTGACGGTCTGGATGCTTCTATGTCCCTCAGTCTATTTTTGTTCATCAGTTTATGTTATTCATTATATGTCACAAATGAGTGAGGTCATGTAATACTTATCTTTCACCAACTGACTTATTTCACTTAACATAATGTCCTCCAGGTCCATCCATGCTGTTGCAAATGATAGAAGTTCATTCTTTTTTTAGAGCAGCATAATATTCCATTTTGTAGATGTACCATAGGTTTTTAATCCACTCATCTGCTGAGCAGCACTTAGGCATTTCCAAATTTTAGCTATTGTAATTTGTGCTTCCATGAACACAGGGGAGCATATATTCTTTCTGATTAGTATTTACTATTTCTTGGGAAATAGTCCTAAAAGTAGGATTACTGAGTCAAATGGGAGTTCCATTTTTAAATTTTTGAGGAAACTCCATACTGTTCTCCACAGTGGCTACACTAGTTTGCATTTCCACCAGCAGTGTACAAGGGTAGCTTTTTCTCCATACCCTCACCAGCCCTTGTCCTTTGTTGATTAGTTGATGATAGCCATTCTGACAGGTGTGAGATGGTACCTCATTGTCATTTTAATATGCATCTCTCAGATGATCAGTGACTTTGAGCATTTTTTTAAATGCCTATTGGCCTTCTGATTGTCCATTTTTGAAAAGTGTCTATTTAGGTCCTTTGCTCATTTTTTGAATGGATTGTTTATTTTCCTTTTGTTAAGTTGTATGAATCCCCTATAAATTTTGGACATTAAGCCCTTATTGGATGTAACATTGAAAAAAATGTTCTTCCATACAGGGAGCTCTCTTGTTTTTTTTTTTATGGTTTCTTTTGCTGTGCAGAGGCTTTTTATTTTGATGTAGCCCCATTTATTTTCTCCTTAGTTTCCATTGTTCTAGATGTATCACTAAACATATTATTATGGGATATGTATGATATTTTGCTGCCTATGAATTCTTTTAAGATTTTTATGGTTTCTTGTCTTATGTTTAATTAAGTCTTTTATCCATTTGGAATTTATTTTTGTGTATGGTGTAAATTGGTGGTCTAGTTTCATTTTTTTTGCATTTATCTGTCCAATTTTTCCAACACCATTTATTGAAGAGACTGTCTTGACTCCCTCTTATGCTCTTACTTCCTTTGTCAAATATTAATTGAGCATAATGGCTTGGGTCAATTTCTGGGTTCTCTGTCTGCTCCATTGGTCTATATATCTGTTCTTGTGCCAGTATCAGGCAGTTTTGAGAATAGTAGCTTTGTAATATAACTGGAAATCTTTTATTGTGATTCCTCCAATTTTGTTGTTCTTTCTCAGGATTGCTGGGGCTATTCAGAGTCTTTTTTTCTTCTACACTAGATGGCTGGTGCATAAAATTCATGGACTCGGGCGGCGGGGGGGATTCCCTCAGCCTGGCATGCAACCTCTTGCAGTCCAGGATCCCTTGGGGGATGTCCAACCACATCAGTCAGACATACTTAGCACTGCCACGGAGGCAGGAGAGGCTCCCACGACCGCCACTGCACTTGCCAGCTATGAGCCTGGCTTCTGGTTGAGTGGTGCTCCCCATGTGGGAGCACACTGAACACCAGGAGGCACCTCCTGTGTTGAGCATCTGCCCCCTGGTGATCAGTGAGTGTCATAGTGACTGGTCATTCTGCCATTCAGTCAATTTGCATATTGGCCTTTTATTATATAGGATAAGTTTTTAGAGAGTCTGTTGTAGGTCGTTGAAATATGCCATTGGCATTTTTTAAATTTCTTTTTATTGATTAAGTTATTACATATGTGTCCTTATCCCCACATTACCCTCCATACCCCCTACTCATGCTCTCACCCCCCCTCTGTTGTCTGTGTCCATTGGTTAGGCCTATATGCATGCATATAAGTCCTTTGGTTGATCTCTCCCCG
>NW_006297280.1:703363-703767 GCF_000327345.1 Myotis davidii | reverse complement strand
GGTGAATTGTGCTGCTATGAATATAAGGGTGCAAATATCCTTTACATTGGTGTTTCTGCTGTCTTGGGATATAGTCCTAGAAGTGGGATAACTGTGTCAAATAGAATTTCCATTTTTAATTTTTTGAGGAAACAGCATACTGTCTTCCACAGTGGTTTTGTTCTTGCTTTTCTTCGCTAAACCCAGACCGTAGAACTTTTCTTTCTTTTTTTAATTGATTAAGGTATTACATATGTGTCCTTATCCCCCGATGCCTGCCACGCCCCACTCGTGCCCTCACCCCCTACTGTTTGTGTCCATTGGTTATTCTTGTAAATTTGCATATTGGCCTTTTATTATATAGGATAAGTTTTTAGAGAGTCTGTTGTAGGTCGTTGAAATATGCCATTGGCATTTTTTAAATT
>NW_006297280.1:701935-703140 GCF_000327345.1 Myotis davidii | reverse complement strand
ATTGATAATAGCTAATATTTGGAAACAGTCTAAGTGCCCATCAGCAGACAAGTAGATTAAAAACCTGTGGTACATCTACACAATGGAATACTATGCTGGTGTAAAAAAGAAGGAACTCTTACCATTTGCAACAACATGGATGGACTTGGAGAGCATTATGCTAAGCAAAATAAGCCAGTTGGAGAAAAATAAATATCACATGATCTCACTCATATGTGGGATATAATGATCAACATAGTTTGATGAACAAGAATAGACCCAGAGACAAATGGTAGGAGAGGAGGGGTTAGAGAGCAACCCAAGGACTTATATGCATGCACATTAGCATCATTAACATAACCAATAGACACAGTCACTGAGGCAGTGGGGGCTTGCCCGGGATGGGAATGGTATGATCAATTGCAGAAAAAGAAAACATATGTAAAACTTTAGACAATAATAATAATAAAAAGACAGATGTTTAATAAATAAGTAAACAAACAAACAAATAAATAAATAGCACATAATCTTGTTAGGTATCCTGAAATCCAATCCCCACCTTTCTCTGACCTTCATTTAGTAAATTCTCTCTTTAATCCCAATTTCAGAAAAAGAGCTGCAAACTATCATTTCTTGGAAGCATTTTACTCAAACTGTTGAGATCTTGCTTCCAGGTGTAACTTCTGTTTGGCTCAAATATATTTGTATAAAAATTCTCTACAGGTTTGGATATTCTTATATTGATGACTGGACATTAGAAGTCCACAATTCTTTTCATTATTTTTTTTAAAAAATTATCTTTATTGTTGAAAGTATTACATATGTCCCCTTTGTTTGTTTCATTACTTTTTAACATTTGGAAAATATCAATTAATAGTGATCAGTTTTCAATCAACATAAGTAACAACAAAGAATTATCAAACAACTTTTAGATAGTGGGGCACATAGAATTCTGCCGGGGTCCAACCCCAGCGGGTCCAGGGGTCCCCAAAGGTGTGGACGGAGTCGGCGAAGAAGGAATGACACGGAGACAGCGTTCAGTTGATCAGCAGCCTAGGCAGGATCTCTAGCCAAGTTCTAGTCAGGATCTCCAGCGAAATTCTGGTTAGGATCTCCAGCCAGGTTCTGTGGCCATGTTCTCTTGCTAGGTTCTCCAGCCAGGTTCGGGTTAGGTTCTCCAGCCAGGTTCGGTCACCAGGTTATGTAGCCGGGTTCTCTTGCCAATT
>NW_006297280.1:699931-701769 GCF_000327345.1 Myotis davidii | reverse complement strand
GCGTTTCTTATCTCCATTCCAGGGAGTAAAGATTATGTAGCTTAAGGATGATTGTTCGTAGTTAAAGTGATTAATTACCCGCCTGGCAGTTAAGAGGTTTTATTCCCTCCCTAACTTCAGGGGAAAATCCCTACCTGGGGAAACAACCTTTCTCGGAGAGGTGACCTTGGACCGGCTCCCGGCAGAATTCAGCATTTTCCTAGAGGTGCTTATGATACTCTGCCCATTTCCTGGGTGTTGTTCTCCACCAGGAGCTCTAGGTAGAAGGTGCAACAAAAGGAAAAGAACAGTGGAAGAACAGTAAAACAAAGGTCTTAAGAAATACTGACAACAAAAATTGTTTACCAGATGGCCTGTTCACAGTGAGCTAGAAATAGTGAGAAGCATTTTTTCTTCACCAGCAATTCTTTTTCTTTCTTTTTTTTTGTCATTGTGTTAGAGTAGGCAGCTAGGTAGGTATGAGCTAGGAGAGGTGGCTGGGAGTTTGGAGGGAATATGTATGAGAAGCAACAAACTAAAAATAGATAATGGCGGTGGCAGGCCTCTATGTAAGCAGGAAAGATTCAGAGCTGCTCCAGGATTGCTCTAACTGGTAGCATAACACCTAGATAAAGGAGCCGTATAGCTTAAAAATACATTTTTTTGAGACATGAAGGAGGGTGTGACTTGCTCCTTGCCTAGGGATATTACAGCCTAGGGGTATACATCCTCTGAAATACCAAATATTGGGCACTTGGTTCAGTCTCAGCCAGCTGAGCTGACTGCTCAGGATACTTGGTTTGGTACTAGTTGGCTGAATTACCCACTCAGGTTCTATCTGAATGTATTTTTTCCCAACAAGTAAATCTTCACCTGCTTTTGCTGTTATTTGTTGTCTGTTGTTTGAGTCCATTCCTACAAGCAAGACAAAAACTGGAGATGCAGAGTACTGTCTCTGGCCGGAGGTTATCTCTAGCTAGATACCCTCTTTACCACTGATAACTGTAAATGAATGGATTATATAGGAACATTTAGAAGTTACTTCTCTGATATAGTAAACTTTGGATAATATCTATGGTGCTCAAAATGAAGCATTATTCTCTTAATATTTAAGTATATGGTATTTATCAATATGTTGAAAATATAAGTAACAGTTTTTGGCATATTTTGATTTATGGGCAATAATTTAAAATTTAAGTGTATGCAGTAATTGCAATTCTTGTTAAAAATAGGAAAATTACATCACATGAAGCAGTTTCTCTCAAATAGGAGTCAGAATCCTCCAGAGAGGGATCATAGACTGTCCCCAGGAATGAGAAGAACTCCACAGAACAGCTTTTTGACCTTGACCCTTCTTGATGCCATCCTTAGTGCTTGATCTTATATTCACTGTATTCAGCACCATCACTTACCTTTTAAAAAATATGTTTTATTGATTCTAGAGAGAGAGAAACATCAATCTGTTGCCTCCCACATGCACCCCAACTGGGGACTGAACCGGCAACCTGGGCATGTGCTCTGACTGGTATTCATACTACTTTATGGTGCATGGGACAATGTTCAACCACCGAGTCACACTGGCCAAGGCATCACTTGCCTTTTATTAGCTGGTCTTTGGTTCACACTTCTAGGTAGCTTGGAAAAGGGAGAATGATGGTGAGAAAGATTGGTGAAGGGCTTTGAGCAGTGGTTAGGAATGTGAGCCCTTTTTCCCCAAGTTAAAATTAGGCATTCCATCTTTTATACTTTTATTGTATTTTGTAATCTTATTTATTACTAGAGGCCTGGTGCCCCAAAGTTTGTGCACTCAGGGGGGGGGGGGCCCCTCAGCCTGGCCTATGCCCTCTTGGAATCTGGGA
>NW_006297280.1:697265-699565 GCF_000327345.1 Myotis davidii | reverse complement strand
TATTACCCTTTTACTATATAGGGTAGAGGCCTGGTGCATGGGTGGGTGCCAGCTGGTTTGCCCTGAAGGGTGTCCTGGATCTGGGGGAGGGTCCTCCCTGGGGTGCCTGGCCAGCCTGTGTGAGGGGCTGATGTCTGTTTTCAGACTGACCAAGTCCCCTAGCAACCAAAGCTCCCAGCCTTTCCTGCCTTTCCTTTTTTTTTTATTTGCTCCAGCTCCACGGCCATAGCAACTGGAAGCAGGTATCTAGGGTTTGTTTACCTTCTATAATTGAAACTCTGTTGCCTTGAGAGGAAGGCAGCAGCTGCTGGGAAGCTTGGCTTCTTCCATCTCAGGGGTAAGCAAGCCTCATGCTCGCTCCAGCTCCGTGGCTGACAGCCGCCATCTTGGTTGGGTTAATTTGCATATAGTCACTCTGATTGGCTGGTGGGCATGGCTTAAGGCATAGCAAAAGTACAGTCAATTTGCATGTTTGTTTATTATTAGGTAAGACTAGAGGCCTGGTGCATGAAATTCGTGCATTGGGGGATCTCCTCAGCCCAGCCTGTACCCTCTCCAAGCCGGGACCCCTCGGGGGATGTCCAACTGCTGGGATCAGGCCTAAACCGGCAGTTGGACATCCCTCTCACAATCTTGGACCACTGGCTCCTAATCGCTCACCTGCCTGCCTGCCTGGTCGCCCCAAACTGCTTCCCCTGCTGGGCTGGTCACCCTTAACTGCCCCCCATTGCTGGCAAAACTCTCTCCAACCCAGAACCCCTTGGGGGATGTCTGACTGCTGGTTTAGGCAGTTTAGGCCCGATCCCTGGGATCGGGCCTAAATCGGCAGTTGGACATCCCTTTCACAATCCTGGACCGCTGGGCCCTAATCGCTCACCTGGCTGCCTACCTGGTCACCCTTAACTGCCCCCCACTTCTGGTCTAGTTGCCTCTTACTACCCCCCCTGCCAGCCTAATCACCCCTCATTCCCCACCCCCACCAGCTTGGTTGTACCACACAGCCTGCTGTTCAGTTGTTTGGTTGTCCCTCACTAATTCCCGCCTGCCTGGTCGCCCCATGCAGCCTGTTTTCTCAGTTGTTTGGTTGTCCCTCACTTACCCCCCTGCTGGCCTGGTCATAGGCAGCCATCTTGTGAGGGTGTGAGGGTTAATTTGCATATTACTTCTTTATTATATAGGATACTTATTACCTGTATCTTCCTATCTCATTAGCTAATGCGGTTTAGGAGCACAATGTTCTGTATAATTTATCTTCTCATATTCTACAAGGCTTAACACATCCTTGTTACATATAGGGTGCTCCAGAAGCATTTGGCAGAAGACAGTTGAAATGAAATGAATTAAACTGAATTATGTTATGAAATAAATGGCAGTCCAAGGTCTGTAACAGCACAACACAATAGTTAAGGTCATAGTCTTTTCAGTAATACCCATGAAATATTCAGAATTTCTATACTGGATGGGTTTAAGAGTGTCTGCCTATGCGGAAGAGAGGACAAGGGGATTCATGTTAAAGCTGCAGAAGTCACCTTGTTTTGAGTCTGTACAAGCCAATTCTTTGTTGCTGTTGTTTGTCAATTTATTTTTTATATTATACTACAGGCCCAGTGCACGAAATTCGTGCATGAGGGGAAGTCCTTCAGCCCTGCTTGCACCCTCTCACAATCCAGGATACTTGCCTGCCAGTGTTCCTGATTTCCCCTAACCACTATGCCTGCCTGATTGCCCCAACTGCTCACCTGCCTGCCTGATCGCCCCTAATTGCCCCTGCCTGCCTGCCTGATTGCCCCTAACTGCTCGCCTACCTACCTGATTGCCCTTAATCACCTCTGCCTTGGCCTGCCACTACAGCTTCATCTGGAAGGATGTCTGGAATGATGTCCAGAAGGTCGTTTGACTATCCAGTCTAATTAGCATATTACACTTTTATTATTATAGATAGTTGCCTTGCTCTAAGCTATAAGGACCTGCTTGTCATAGAGATAGAAAACTTTTAATTTTTACTCTTGATTATGGCAATTAACTAACACAGATGGCCACCAAAAAGCTGACTTACCAAAGGGTGTATAGCAAACGGTACTGTTAGGTCCTCTTCTGCAAAAACATGCATGCTGTGCATTGTAACTGCCTTCACTCATAAAAGAGTGAAGTTTCCGTCTGTCTTTGCAATCATATGAGCAAATTGTCTGGGACCCCAGCCCAGTCTGGTTTGGTGTTCACAGAATAATAGAGGTCTTGTTTTTTTCTTTGCTCCATTGGTGGAGATTTCCTAGAAGTTGCAGGATATCTTCCTTTTACTT
>NW_006297280.1:685708-697094 GCF_000327345.1 Myotis davidii | reverse complement strand
GTTGAACGACCCTTTCACAGGTGTCACCTAAGACCATTGGAAAACACATATATAATTACATATTGTTTTTGTGATTAATCACTATGCTTTAATTATGTTCAATTTGTAACAATGAAATTGGGGGTCACTACAACATGAGGAACTGTAGTAAAGGGTCAAGGCATTAGGAAGGTTGAGAACCGCTGGTCTAGGAGATCACACAACGCGTCTGCCACCAGAACTACAACTCCCAGCATTCCTGGTGCTCTCCGTGCTCTGGGCTACTGCTTCTGGTCCAGGGGCTGCCATCAGAATTATGGTTCCCAGCTTTCCTGGTGGTCCCCATGTTCTTGGTTTCTGCTTCAGGTCCAGGAGCTGCAGAAACCAAAAGGACTTGGAACTCCAGCCACATTCTGTTCCCGGGCTTCTGTCTGCTGGGCTGGGGCATGCCCCAAGCTGTGCGGCAGTGGCTGGGGGCATGCTCCCAACCCAGCAGTCCCATGTTGTGTCCGCAGCCCTCCCTCCCTCAGCAGCCGGGGCATGGGAGGCATCATTGCCAGGGCGATGATGTTAGCGTCCTGCCCCAGCCACTATGGGTGCTGCCATCTTTTTGTTGGAGTGATGGTTAATTTGCATATTATCCTTTTATTAGATTAGATTCCACATATAAGTGGTATCAATATTTGAATTTCTCTGATTAGCTATTCCCCTTAGCATAATAATTTCCAGGTCCATCCATGGTTTTGTAAAGGGTAAGAGATCCTTCATTTTTACAGCCACTTAGTATTCCATTGTGTAAATGTATCACAGCTTTTTTATCCACTCATCTACTTATGGGAACGTGAGCTGTTTCTAGATCTTTGCTATTGTAAATAACACTGCTATGAACATAGGTGTGTATATATTTTTTTCTGGTTAGTGTTTTGGGATTCTTAGGATATAATCCCAGAAGTGGGATTGATGGGTCAAATGGCAGTTCCATTTTTAATTTTTTGAGGAAACTCCATGCTGTTTTCCATCGTGGCTGAACCAGTATACATTCCCACCAACAGTGCACTAGAGTTCTCTATTCTCCACATCCTCACCAGCACTTGTTGTTTGTTGATTTATTGATAGTACCAATTCTGGCAAGTGTGAGGTGATATCTCATTGTTGTTTTAATTTGCATCTCTCTGATTAGTGACATTGAACATGTTTTCATATGTCTATTGGGCATCTGTATGTTCTCTTTGGAGAAATGTCTATTCAGTGCCTTTGCCCATTTTTTTAATTGAATTTTTTGTCTTCCTGATGTTGAGCTGCATAGATTCTTGATTTTGGAAATTAACCCCTTATCAGATGCATCATTGGTGAATATATTCTCCTATATAGTGGCTTCCCTTTTCATTTTGATGGTTTCTTTTGCTTTGCAGAAGCTGTTTAGTTTGATGTATCCCATTTGTTTATTTTTTTCCTTTGTTTCCCTTGCCCTAGGAGATGTATCAGGAAAAATATTGCTACATGTCATGTCGAAAATTTTACTATGTTTTCTTCTAGGATTATTATAGTTTCATGACTTATATTTAATTATTTTATCCATTTCTGAGTACAGGTCTTTTACCCCCTTGGTTATGTTTATTCCTAGGTCCCTTATTTTGTTGTTGTTGTGATGGTAAATGGGAATGTGTTCTTAGTTTCTCCTTCTGAGTGTTCATTATTGGTATATAAAAATTCCACAGATTTTTTTATATTAATTTTGTATCCTGCTACTTTTCTGAATTCATTTATTAAATCTAGTAGTTATTTTGGTGGAGTCTTTAGGGTTTTCTATGTACAATATCATGTCATCTGCAAATAATGACAATTTTACTTCCTTCTTTTCAATTTGGATGCCTTTTATTTATTTTCTTGTCTGATTACTGTAGCTAGGACTTCTAGTACCATCCTAGCTAATAAAAGAGTAATATGCAAATTTACTCTCACCTTGTAACAAAGATGGTGGCACCCACAGCTAAGAAGGAGGGAATATGCAAATTGAGGGTCACTTCGCAACAAAATGGTGGTGGCCAGGCCAGGGTGCTTGCGTTGTCACCACAGCAAAGATGCAGGCATTTCGCCCCACCCCAGCCACTCCAAGCCTGTGGCAGTGTGCAGGCATTCAGGGGCAGAGAGCCTGTGGTTGCGAAGAGCCTCTGGGCGGGGGAGGTGGGCCAGCAGAGGGCAGCCTGTACTCCCCACATGACGGTGGTGTCAGCCGTGAGTGTGCCAAGTAAAGCTTGCAGGCTGAGCTGAAGTAGCACCTTCAGGCCATCAGCGCTGAGGAGTGGCTGCACAAGTCCCGCCTCCTGGCCCAGAAGGTGCATGATCACAGGGACAGCCACCGTGGTGGGCCAGATTGATGTCCTCCTGGCCGCGCTATGGGGGTTTGTGGATCTGCACAGCCACAGGCCTCCGGTGTGTGCATCCTCTCCTTCCACTCTGGTGGGCGAATGTCCCCCAGCATGCTGTACCCATGCGCACCTGCAACAATCCCAGACCATGGTACTATCAAGTCCCGCCCCCCGCCACCCTTCTGCCACACTTCCATCAATCCCAGCATGCCTACATCCCCCACAGGATGTGCGCATGTCCCCTCTGGCACACTCACGTCCTTTGGAGAGTGTCTGGGTGTTCTGGGTGCTGAGGGTGGGCACCTGTGAGATGACAATGAGAGGGCAGAGTGGTGATACCTTGTTCCCGTGGAGGCTAGTGCAGTGATGAGATCACCTCCATGGGGCTAATGCAGGTGCTGAGGCGGGAGCAGATGCAGAGAGACACACCTGATGGGTGTGGGCGGCCCTCACTGAGGTGCCTGCAGTCAGTGTTCAAGATTGGGAACCCAGAGGAGATGAGGAATTCCGTCCTCTCAGTGAAACAGTGGGATAGTCAGGACGATTGAAGAGGAGGAATGTGTACTTTGGGTGCCAGCATCCGTGAGCGAATGCTGCCCTGACTGAGCCTCACTAGCTTGGGGCCTAGCGCACTCCTGCTGGGCAGCGGGTGACAAGACATGCTTTTCCGAATTAATGAGAGAATACATTGATTCTCCTGCTGCCCGCAAAGGTGGAAAGTGGAATAAAAATATCTATGATGTTAACACCTTCAGAAAATTTGACATATGAAGTTTTGAAGCTTGCTTTCAATACAATAAAATAGCATACATATCAAATCACATATATATCAACATATGTGTAACTCCATCTATTAAAAATAAATCTGCATTATTAACCAGTACACCTATTGGTTTTTGCCCATTGAGTATGATGTTGGCTGTAGCAAGCCAATTCTTAGTGCCACCTTTACTAAAAACAGCCATAGGTTAAAATAATTTCTCCAAGCCTCAGTTCCCACATACATAAAATGGAATGCAAAACATTATAATACAGAGTGTTGTGAGAATTTATAAGATAATTTGTGCTTAGTATTTGACTTAGGCCTGCATAGAGTAAGCAGTAAATAAAAAGCTATCATTTTTATTACTAAATCTTAAGTTAGCAATATTAACAAAATGTTAAAATGTTAGAGCTAGGAGGGAGCTCAGAAACAGCAAAGATAGAGATTTGAAGTCCACAGACTTAAGTGGGAATACTGTCTCTGCTCCCTCCTAGCAGGATGACCTTGGGCAAATTACTCACCCATTGAAACCTCAGTATGTAGAATCACCTGGACTTGTTAAAATTCATATTCCAAAGCCCTCCCCCAGGTATTCTGATTAAGTGGTTTTGTGGACCCAAGGATCTGCATTTTACAGGATCCCAGCTGATTCTGATCCATGAATTCTGTGGACCACAGTTTGTAAAATGTTGACCTAATCTCCTGAAGTCTCAGGCCTTTCATCCGTACTGTGGGGCCGTGATACCTGCTTCATGATTTGTGTATGGGAGCATCTGGCCTCAATTCTGGTTTATTGTCCATGCTCAGAAATGTTGGTTCCCTTCCTCTAATACCTTATCCAACCGTGTGTATCCAGTACCAGAAAAGAGGACAAAATCTTTAGAATGTATTAGAAGTTGACACAAATCAGTTAACAAATTAAGGAGCATCAAACTGTAAAGGCTGGGAAAAAAACCTAAAAAGCCTGAGAGTCTGTGAAGCACATTAGACATATTTTGAAAAATATAGGCCAGTAATAGAATGAATTCCCATTCTTTCCCCCAATTAGCCATGTTTGGAAATAAAAAATCCCACTCTGATGAGCACATTTCCCTGCTTTCAAATGCCAGAAACCAAGTGAGCAAGGAGCAGGACCTGAACCCCTACCATTGGCAGTGAGCAGTTTCATAATGAGTTTGGATATTTGACTTCTTGCCCACCTCTGGTTCATTAATGTAATAGAAGAAAATTAACAGATTATTATGACATCAGAAGACATTTGGGGAGAAGGTCAACGCCATGCAGGACTGAGTCAGCTACAAAGAAAATGAAACTTCAGTTTGCCCATAAACATTGTCTTAGCTGATGATTGTGCCCTGCTATTGCTATAGCGTGGGAACTTTGAAGCTGTAGAGTCTATAATAAGCTAGATCTGCTCACTTGTTAATGCTTTTCCTTCTTGTTATATATTTCAGTATGTTAAGCTGCTATTTAACTCTGAATTGTCATAATCCATGGCATTGTATAAAGATATAATATCTTTGCAGTATAATTGTGAAAGAAATTGGTGATACTTTTGATGGGAGGGGGTTAAAATTATATAGAAACATAAGGCTATGGTTATATAAATGTAAAATCACTCCACAAAACAAAAAACAACCCTATTCCATCAACTTTCCCCAAAGCAAATGGGCAAAATATGTGAAGACCTCTTAGCAATTTTTTCCTTTTGGGCCAAGAATTATGATCTAGGATAAAAATCTTTTTATATGTATACTAGAGGCTCAGTGCTCAAATTTGTGTATGGGTAGGGCCCGGCTGGCCCACTCTGATTGGGGGCCGATCGGGCCTGGCCGGCTGGGGGAAGAGCTGCAGGTGGTTGGCTGGCTGGCCCTGCTGATTGGGGGCCGATCGGGGTGGTGGTGGTGTTGGGGCAATCGGGGGTGGGGTCCACTGAGGAGAGGGGCCGTGAGCGATTGGTCAAACTCCCGGTTGAATTTCTGGTTGAACTCTTGGTTGAGGGGACAATTTGCATATTAGCCTTTTATTATATAGGATAAGTCATTTAGTCATTTATATTTCTTTTCCAGTGAACTATGTTATCATATTTGTTAAAATTATTTTTTTCTTTCAAAATCTTGCTAATATCCTTAATGGAACTACTTACAAAATTGAACTGTATGAGGTAGTTTTGCTTTCAGATTGTTTTAAATCATTTTTGAGGATCCTCTATATCAGTGGTTCTCAAGCTTCTGGCCCTTTAAATACAGTTCCTCATGTTGTGACCCAACCATACAATTATTTTCGTTGCTACTTCATAACTGTAATGTTGCTACTGTTATGAATCGTAATGTAAATATCTGATATGCAGGATGGTCTTAGGCGACCCTGTGAAAGGGTAGTTCGACCACCAAAGGGGTCATGACCCACAGGTTGAGAACCGCTGCTCTATATGGTTTAATATAGCAGTTGCATTGTTTTACATTAGGAGCATGTCTTTCTAATGCCACCTCTTTTTTTATATGAAAATGTAAGGCAATCAGGGTTTCTGCCCTGGAGAGAAGCTGTCACTGGATCTTTTTGGTGAGCTTATCAGTGAGTCTTCCCTTGGTGTGCAGCACAGGGGAGAAAGAAGTAAACAAATGTCATAAGGAGTTCAGGGGCCTTATTGATGCAAAGGGGCCTATCGCTCAGTCTTTATGTTAGCCACTGTTTTCACAGATTCTGCACTAGAGAGAAAGGAGAACTCCACAACACTTCCTGTGCTACATCATTAAACACTCTCTAGTACTAGAACCTCATGGTGTAACTATTACATTTTCCTGCTTACCGTTCTGGGCTCTGGTGTAAAAAAAGCTGGCAGGCCAGAAAATTAACATATTTTTTTAATAAAAAAATAGTATGGCAACATTAAATTCCATATCAATTAAAGGAAAGCTTTGCCACTCATTGGAATAGGACTCTGGGCATGGAAAATGACATAAGGAATTGAGCTGCATTCTGATTTCTACTTTAAAAAACAATGCCCCCATTTTACTTGTCCAAATGGGATGTAACACTGTGGAAATAATCATTAGAGAAGAGATTTCTATTCATCTGTAGGTTCTTTTAAAACTGAACTATTTCATCTCTTTTAAATGGAGATTCTCACCCTTCCATAAACGCCCCCATCGAGTTTCATCTACATGAGTGATTAGTTTCTTTATCTATACAGATTTTGTGTGAATTGTCACTTTTTGTCTATGAAACAAAATAAATTTGGTACAGAATATTAAAACCACATTTTGCCCATTCTAATTATAAAGATTAAAAGCATTGGGCCTCATCTCAAAGATGAACTTAGAGAATAAAATATAGGTTTGTACAGATGTTTAGCAAGCTTGAAAGAGCACATTTCACTTGTCCTAAACTCACAGAATAGTGTCTTCCATGTGCTGGGTGTGGATGACAACATGCTGCACTCATGTGCCATCCAGTGTGTGTAGAAGGTCAATTACACCTAACTTCAGAACCAGGACCCTGTGAATGTCAGGAAGCACTGGACTTGAGTGATTTAAGTGGAACAAATGATAAGCATTAAATGTGTTTTGTATATGTTTATATTTGTGTTTCATTGCACTCAGAAGAATAAGAAAACACTTTTCCATATGACTAAGTGAATGAAATAATCATGAAAAACATGTTTCACATGTGTTCAAAAGCAAAGAAAATTGCTAACTAAATTTAAGCTGCTATATACATAGTAATAGGACTGAAAACAGTTTTTCATTGGTCCAATTACTTCCAAATTATTAAGGATCCTTTTATAGTTTTTCAGTTATCTCAGTTCCTGTGATAGTTAATTTTATGTGTCTACTTGGAGGGTGTTTTTGGATGAGGTTAACTTTTAAATCACCAAACTCTGGGTATAGCAAATGGATGTCCTTATTGTGGGTGGGCCTAATCCTATCCTTTGCAGTAGTTCTCAGCCTTGGCTGCACATTAGAATCACCTGGGAATCTTTTTAAAATCCTAATTTCTGGGCCTCATCCTCCTGAAACTCTGTTTCTTTGTTACTAATGTTGTGGCCCCACCCCATAAGAAAGAAACAGAATTTCCGGAGGATGAGGCCCAGAAATCAGGATTTTAAAAAGATTCCCAGGTGATTCTAATGTGCAGCCAAGGTTGAGAACCACTGTTTTAAGGCCTGAGTAGAACAAAAGGACCATTCTCCCCAAGTAAGAGGAAATTCTCCCCCAGACTTCCTTTGCATTTTGATTGCACCACCAGCTTTTTGGGTCTCTATTTTAGTGGCCCACTGTGTAAAATTTGGACTTGTCAGCCTCCATAACCAGATGAGCCAGTTCTTTATAATCTCTCTCTCTCTCTCTCTCTCTCTCTCTCTCTCTCTTTCTCTCTCTCTCTCTCCTTCTCTCCCTCAATCTCTCCTATTGGTTCAGTTTCTATAGAGAACTGTGACTAATATGGTTTCTTTCCTATATTGACATTTTATTCCCGACCCTGAATTTCTACATTTTGTAAGGTGAACTCACAGCAGTAGTTTATGCTTTCCTTTATTTTTATGGAAAATTGAAAGAATTTGTTCTCTATAACTATAAAACCTAGATGTAGAAATAAATACATAGGAATATATCAGCCAGGATTCTAGCAAGAAATACAATTCCAGGGGATAGGGAGCGATCTTCCAGCGAGGCAGCAAGATGGACGCGGGATTCTTCCGCGGAACAAGTGCAGAACAGGATAATCGGTTTAGTAACAAACAGAAGAAGCTACTGAAGCAGCTGAAATTTGCAGAATGCCTAGAAAAAAAGGTGGATATGAGCAAAGTAAAATTGGAGGTTATAAAGCCTTGGATAACAAAACGAGTAACGGAAATCCTTGGGTTTGAAGATGATGTTGTGATTGAGTTTATATTCAACTAGCTGGAAGTGAAGAATCCAGACTCCAAAATGATGCAAATCAACCTGACTGGATGGAAAAAATGCTAGAGAATTTATGGGAGAACTGTGGCCCCTGCTCTTAAGTGCACAAGAAAACATCGCTGGAATTCCTTCTGCTTTCCTAGAACTGAAGAAAGAAGAAATAAAACAGAGACAGATAGAGCAAGAAAAATGGCATCTATGAAAAAGCAAGATGAAGACAAAGATAAGAGGGATAAGGAAGAAAAAGGAAAGCAGCAGAGAAAAAAGGGAAAGGTCTCGAAACCCACGAAGACGCAAATCCAGATCTCCTTCCCCTAAAAGACGATCTTCCCCTGTCAGGAGAGAGAGAAAGCGCAGTCATTCTCGATCTCCCCATCACAGAACCAAGAGCCGGAGTCCTTCCCCTGCTCCAGAAAAGAAGGAAAAAACTCCCGAGCACCCAGAACCATCAGCAAAGGTAAAAGAACCTTCAGTACAAGAGGCCACTTCACTAGTGATATCCTGAAAGTTCCCAAGCCTGAACCTGTACCAGAGCCCAAAGAACCTACTCCGGAGAAAAATTCCAAAAAAGAAAAGGAAAAGGAGAAGACCCGACCAAGATCTCGGTCACGTTCCAAATCGAGATCCCGGACACGTTCTCGCTCTCCTTCTCATACTCGACCTAGACAGCTCGAGAGATCCAGATCAAGATCATACTCACCTAGAAGGCGGCCAAGCCCAAGAAGGTGGCCATCTCCTTGAAGAAGAACTCCACCAAGACGAATGCCTCCTCCACCAAGGCATAGAAGGAGTAGATCTCCAGTGAGACGAAGAAGGCGTTCATCAGCATCCTTGTCTGGAAGTAGTTCATCCTCTTCTTCGTCTCGTTCCCGGTCACTGCCAAAGAAGCCTCCTAAGAGGACATCCAGCCCCCCTCGAAAAGTGCGTAGGTTGTCTCCCTCAGCAAGTCCTCCAAGGCAAAGGCATAGGCCATCACCTCTGGCAACTCCTCCGCCCAAAACTCGTCATTCCCCTACACGCCAGCAGTCAAACTGGACAAGAAAAAGTCGTGTTTCTGTCTCTCCTGGGAGAACTTCAGGTAAAGTGACAAAACATAAAGATACTGAGAAAAGAGAGTCCCCTTCACCAGCACCCAAGCCTAGAAAAGTAGAGTTATCTGAATCAGAAGAAGATAAAGGTGGCAAAATGGCTGCAGCAGATTCTGTGGAGCAGAGACACCGATACAGACGACAGAAGCAGCAGTCATCATCTGATTCTGGCTCCTCATCTTCCTCAGAAGAAGAGGGACCCAAGAGGTCCCGTGTGAAGAATGGTGAGGTAGGCAGGCGGTGGAGACATTCCCCTTCCCGGGGTGCCTCTCCATCACCTCGAAAACGCCAGAAAGAGACTTCCCCTCGTGGTCGACGCAGAAGTCCCTCCCCACCACCCACTAGAAGGCGACGTTCTCCCTCTCCTGCTCCACCTCCTCGACGGCGTAGGTCTCCCACCCGCCATCAAGACGAATGACTCCTTCTCCTCCCCCTCGTCGGCGCTCATCTTCCCCAAGAAGATACTCTCCTCCAATACAGAGGAGATATTCTCCTTCCCCACCTCTGAAGAGAAGGACGGCTTTTCCCAGACCCCCTCCTAAACGAGGGGTATCACCATCTCCACCACCAAAGCGTCACGTCTCCCATTCTCCACCTCCAAAACGAATAAGCTCCCCAGCCAACAAGAGACGTTCACCTTCATTGTCATCAAAGCATAGGAAAGGGTCTTCCCCAGGTAGGTACGGTCACCACAACCAAACAAACGGCATTCGCCCTCGCCACAGCCTCGAGCTCCTCAGACCTCCTCAAATCCTCCACCCGTTTGAAGAGGAGCCTCATCATCACGCCAAAGAAGGCAAACCCCATCTCCAAGTACTAGGCCCATTAGGAGAGTCTCCAGGACTCCGGAACCCAAAAAGACAAAAAAAAGCTGCCTCACCAGGCCCTCAATCTGTAAGGAGAGTCTCATCCTCCCGATCTGTCTCAGGATCTACTGAGCCAGCAGCTAAAACCCCCCCAGCACTTCCATCTCCTGTCCAGTCTCAGTCACCCTCTACCAACTGGTCACCAGCGGTACCGGTCAAAAAGGCTAAAAGCCCAACACCAAGCCTGTCACCGGCGAAGAATTCAGACCAAGAAGGGTGTGGAAAGAAAAAGAAGAAAAAGAAGGACAAGAAACACAAAACACACAAGAAAGAAAAGGCTATGGCTGCAGCTGCTGGAACCCCTGCCGCCATTGCTGCTCCCACCACCACATCAGCACAGGGAGAACCCGAGGCAGAGCCAGAGCCCAGGAAGGAGACTGAAAGTGAAGCTGAAGATGACCTTGAGGACTTAGAAAAGCACCTGAGGGAAAAGGCCCTGAGATTGATGAGGAAGGCTCAAGTGTCCCCACAGTCTTAGGTGGAAATGTTTGTTATGATGTAAATTTTATTTGGTTTGTACTCAATTCAATTTCAAAAAATGCTAAAATGTGTTTGAGCTTTAGACTATAACATTTGTTGTAATAATTGCTAGGTTGAAGTTCACCATGTAAAAAAAGGGCATGGATTTACATTGCAAAAGGTGTCCACAGTGTATTAGTGACATTCTTTTATTGAAAACAAAGTTCACTGCTAATATTGAACCATTTCTTTCATATTTTGACTCATAGGTTAACAAAAAGAAAAACACTGAACATCATTTAAAAAACACAAACACCCCATTTAGCTGTTTAGAGCAGGGTTTTTTATTGTGTTTTGTTTTTGTTTGTTTGTGTGTGTTTTTCTGTGTGTGTTATTAAAAGGCCTTAAGTAAAATACTTCTAAGGCAATAGTTATATATGGCAATATTGAGGACAAAATTATTGATGTAAGTAGCTGTTGGGGACCGTCATGCTGCTGGCAAAGTCTAAGCTGACCAGAGGACATGGCAAAGTCCTGGACTCTACCCTATGTCGATCCTGGAAGGTTTTAAGGTCAAAGCTCAGGAAAGGTTTGAGGCCTAATTAGAGTTTGCAGCAAAGTGGAACTAGACAAGGCTTGACCGAGGCACGACCTCTGTAGCTAAAGGTATTGTCATAGTAACTGTAACCTGATTGTCATAGTAACTGTCACACATAGATAGATCTAGGCAAAGCTTGCCCAGTCTTGCCCAGCCTGTAACAATCTGTTACTTCCCTATGAACAGGCCAAGACCTTACAGTGATCTATGAAGCATGACCAGCCACAGCTTAGCTATAAAACAGTGTGTGTAAAGAATAAAGTTGCTGGTGCCTTGTGCCAGTCCTCCCAACCCCGTCTCATGGTCTCTTGTATTTCATCCCACGCCACCTCTACCCGTCGGACCCTCTCCGAGGTGCAGGAG
>NW_006297280.1:678733-681164 GCF_000327345.1 Myotis davidii | reverse complement strand
CAAGTCTTGCCCAGTCTTGCCCAGCTTGTAACGATCTGTTACTTCCCTATGAACAGGCCGAGCCCTAGCAGTGATCTATGAGGCATGACCAGCCACAGCTTAGCTATAAAGCATTGTGTGTAAAGAATAAAGTTGCTGGTGCCTTGTGCCAGTCCTCCCAACCCCGTCTCATGGTCTCTTGTATTTCATCCCACGCCACCTCTACCCGTCGGACCCTCTCCGAGGTGCGGGTCACCGCAAGTAGCATCACACTGCATTCACTGTGATGAAAATAGAATGAACTTTCTCAGATATTTTGTGGATAAAATTTTTGAAGGCAATATGGTATTAATGAGAAATATGGAAAATAATTTAAAAATAAGTATTGTTTACATGAACACTATTCAACTCCTTATGCAAGAAAATCTCTCAACTTCAATATGACTTCATTCTCTAAATGTAAAGGGAAAATTTATACTTTAATGTTTCTAAATAAATATACCTCACAGATATTACTTATGGTTCATCAGAATACCTCAGGAATTGTTGAACTAAGAAATCTAGGTAGAAAATAACTTCATGTCACAGAATCAATTACTTTGTTTATTTATATTTAATTGATTGAGGTAAGTTTTAGAAATAAAATCTTTTTCTAGAATGGAGGAGACAAAATGGTGGTGGAATAGATGGATGTGTCCCGAGCCTTGTCACAGAGCAAATAGGATGAGCAGCTAAAACGAATAACATCCAACTCGAATTGGCGAAGGAAACTCAGCTGGGAGACAGTTTGCAGCCGGGAAGGTTAGAGGATCCTTGGAGAAAGCCCAGGGCACTACAACCAAGCGAGCAGCAGACACTTGAGCAGCCCACTCCTGTCCAAGGAGCAGCAGCCCCATGAGCAGCCTGACCTAGGCCTAAGAGCAGCAGCCCCATGTGGCCTGCCCCAGTCCAAGGACCAGTAGCTGCACGGGCAGCCTGTCCACAATTGAAGAGCAGCAGCCCTGCACAGCCTGCCCCCGTTTGAGGAGCAGCAGCTGCACGCAGCCTGCATCCTGTACCTGTCTGAGGAGCAGCAGTTGTGCAAGCAACCTGCCCCTGTCCAAGGAGCAGCAGCCGCCCAAGCAGCCTGCCCCAGTCATAGGAGCAGCAGTCACATGAGCAGACTGCACACATCTGAGGAGTGGCAACCTTGCACAGTCCACACTGGTCCAAGGAGGAACAGCCACATACAGCCTGCACATGTCTGATGAGCAGCAGCTGGGTGAGCAGCCTGCCTCCATCCAAGGAGCAGCAGCTGCACGTGCAGCTCATGCCCACCTGAGGAGCAACAGCTGTGCAAGCAGCCCACCCCCAACCAAGGAGCAGCAGCCATGTGAGCAGACCACCCCCATATGAGGAGCAGCAGCTCACTCCCGCCCAAGGAGCAGCAGCCATCTGAGCAGCTCACCCTGGTCAGAGAGCAGCAGCCACACAAGCAGACCACCCATGTCTGAGAAGCGGCAGCCCTGCGCAGCCTGCACTGGTCCGAGGAGCAGCAGCCACATGCAGCCTGCACGTGTCTGACAAGCAGTAGCTGGGTAAGAAGCCCGTTCCCATCTGAGAAGCAGCAGCTGCATGTGCAGCTCACTCCTACCCAAGGAGCAGGAGCTGTGCAAGCAGGCCGTCCCCAATTCGAGGAGCAGCAGCTGCATGAGCAGCACACCCATATGAGGAGCAGTAACCCTGGAAGCAACCTGCCCTTGTCCAAGAAGTGGCAAACTCACGAGCAGCCTGCCCCATCTGAGGAACAGCAGCAACATGCAGCCAGCATTGATCCTTGGAGCAGCAACCACATGAGCAGACCGCTCCCATCTGAGAAGCAGAAGCCATGTGAACATCCCACTGCTGAGCTGGAGCAGCAGCTGCACTCAGCCTGCCTCCATCCGAGGAGCAGCAGCCTCATGATAAGCTCACCCCTGTCCAAGGAACAATAGCTGTGTGACCAGCCTCCCCCACCAGCCAGAGAAGACACCACTGCTGCAAACAGCACCCACCAGAGGAGCTGCTGCCAACTGAGAAGCAGCCACTTCTGCGACCACCCAAGGAGCAACTGAAGCCCGAGTAGCCACTGCCACCCAAAGAGCAACCCCCTGCATGACTAGACATTAGATCAGTCAGTGAGACCAAAAATGGGTAGACAAGTCAACCCGCAAAGGAAAGAAAAGGAAGAATCGCCAGAAAAGCAGCTAAGTGAAACAGAGGCATGCATTATGTCAGAAAAAGAATTCAGAATAAGGGTCATACAGTTCATAAACCGGATGGAGGAAAAAAATCAACACTTATGTAAGAATCAAGAAGAAATGAAGAGCGATATAGCTGCAATAAAAAACACCATGGAAAGTTTCAACAGTAGACTAGGAAAAGCGGAAGACCGAATTAGTGAATTGGAAGACAGGGAAGCAAAACACACCCA
>NW_006297280.1:677188-678383 GCF_000327345.1 Myotis davidii | reverse complement strand
TACAATAAATAAGTACCTTCAGTAATAATCATAAACATAAATGGACTAAATGCTCCAATTAAAAGATATCAGGTGGCTGAATGGATAAAAAAATATTACCCATATATATGCTGTCTACAAGAGACCCACCTCAGAACAAGGGACTCACACACTGAAAGTGAAGGGATGGAAAAATATCATTCAGGCAAATGGAAATGAAAAAAAAAAGCTGGGGTAGCAATACTTATATCGGACAAAATAGACCTCAAAGTGAAGGCCATAACAAGAGCTAAGGAAGGCCACTTCATAATACTAAAGGGAATGATACAATAAGAGGATATAACCCTGATAAACATATATGCACCCAATGCAGGAGCACACAAATACATAAAAAAACTCCTGGAAGATATCAAGGGAGAGAACGACAACAATGCAATCATAGTAGGGGACTTTAATACACCACTGACATTACTGGATAAATCCCCTAGACAAAAAATCAGCAAAGAAACAGCAATCCTAAATGACTCACTATATGAAATGGACTTAATTGACATCTTCAGAACGTTTCACTCAAAGCCACGGAATATACGTTTTTCTCAAGTGCACATGGGACATTTTCAAAAATAGACCACATATTGGGTCACAAGCAAAGTCTACCCAAATTCAAGAAGATTGAAATAATATCATGCATTTTCTCAGACCATAATGGCATAATATTAGAAATAAGCTACAATAAAAACAATCCAAAAAATTCAAACACTTGGATGCTGAAAAGTATGCTATAAAATAATGATTGGGGTACCAAAGAGATCAAAGAAGAAATTAAAAACATCCTGGAAACTAATGACAATAAAAACACAAAAATACAAAATCTATGGGACACAATGAAAGCAGTCCTGAGAGAGAAGTTTACAGCTCTATAGTCCTACCTCAAAAAACAAGAAAAAAAATGATAATAAATCATCTACCTCTACAACGCAAAGAATTAGAAAAAGAGCAACAAGAAAAGCCCAGAGTGAGCAGAAGGAAGGGGATAATAAACATCAGAGCAGAAATGAATGATACAGAGACCAAAAAAACAATACAGAAGATCAATGAAACAAAGAGCTGGTTCTTTGAAAAGATAAACAACATTGATGAACCTCTCACCAAGAAACAAAGAGAGAGGACCCAAGTAAACAAAATCAGAAATCAAAGAGGTGAAATAACAACATCC
>NW_006297280.1:670487-676268 GCF_000327345.1 Myotis davidii | reverse complement strand
CTACAAAAAAATTAAGCTACCTACGAATAACCTTAACTAAAGAGGTAAAAGACCTCTACTCAGAAAACTACAGGACGTTGAAAAAAGAGATAGAGGAAGACATAAACAGATGGAAGAACATACCGTGTTCATGGATTGGTAGAATCAACATCATTAAAATGTCCATACTACCCAAAGCAATCTATAAATTCAACACACTTCCCATTAAAATACCAATGGCATACTTCACAGATCTAGAAAGAACTCTCCAAAAATTCATCTGGAATAAAAAAAGACCCCGAATAGCTGCAGCAATCCTGAGAAAGAACAATGTAGTTGGGATCTCAATACCAGATAGCAAGCTGTATTACAAAGCCACTGTTCTCAAAACAGCCTGGTACTGGCACAAGAACAGACATATAGACCAATGGAATAGAATAGAGAACCCAGAAATTGACCCAAACCACTATGCCCAATTAATATTCAACAAAGGAGACATGAACATACAATGGAGTCAAGGCAGCTCCTTCAATAAATTGTGTTGTGAAATTTGATAAGACACATGAAAAAAAATGAAACTAGACCACCCCAACTAACACCTTACACCAATGGTTCTCAACCTAATGCCGTGACCCTTTAATGCAGTTCCTCATGCTGTGGTGACACCCAATTTCATTGTTACAAATTGAACATAATTAAGCATAGTGATTAACCACAAAAACAATATGTAATTATATGTGTGTTTTCTGATTGTCTTAGGCTACCCCGTGAAAGGGTCATTCGACCCACAAAGGGGTCGCGACCCACAGGTTGAGAACTGCTGCCTTACACAAAAATAAACTCAAAATGGATAAAAGACTTAAACATAAGATGGGAAACTATAAAAACACTAGAGTAATCCACAGGCAGCAAAATCTCAGACATATGCCAAAGCAATTTCTTTACTGATACTGCTCCTAGGGCAATGGAAACTAAAGAGAAAGTAAACAAATGGGACTACATCAAAATAAAAAGATTTTTTAGTTTGTTTTTTTGCACAGCAAAGGAAACCAACAAAACAACAATAAAGCCCACTGCATGGGAGAACATATTTGCCAATGTTATTACCGATAAGGGTTTAATCTCCAACATTTACAGAGAACTCATACAACTTAACAAAAGGAAGATAAACCAATCCAAAAAGAACCAATAAAAAAATGGGCTATGAACCTAAATAATACTTTTCAAAAGAAGACTGAAGAAAGGAAGGACAAGAGACATATGAAAACATGCTCAAAGCCACTAATCATCTGAGAGATTCAAATCAAAATGACAATTCAGTACCATCTCACACCTGCCAGAATGGCTATCATCAACAAGTCAACAAATGACAAGTGCTGGTGAGGATGTGGAGAAAAAGGAACCCTCATACACTGCTGGTGAGGATGCAGTTGTGGTACATCTACACAATGATATAGTACGCTGCTATGAAAAAGGGGGGACTTTTACCACCTGCAGCAGGATGGATGGAACTTAAGAGCATATGCTAAGCTAAATAAACCAGTCAGAGAAAGATAAATATCACATGATCTCACTAATTTATGGAATATAATGAACAACTTAAACTGATGAACAAAAACAGATCCAGAGACAGAGAAGCATAGATCAGACGTCAACCCTCAGAGGGAAGGTAGGTGAGGGTGGGGGAAGTGAGAGAGATCATCCAAAGGACTTATATGCAAGGATATAGGCCTAACCAATGGACACAGTAACAGGGGTGTGAGGGGATGAGGGGGTAAAGGGGGTAATGTGGGGATAAGGACACATATGTAATAACTTAACAACCAGAAAATAGCAAGTATGGCAAAGATATGGAGAATTGAAATCTGCGTAATGCTGGTGGGATGTAAAATGGTGTAGCCACTGTGGGAAACAGTGGTGGTTCTTAAAAAACTTAAACATGGAATTACCATATGATCCAGCAGCCCAATTTCTAGGTATACACCCCAAAGAAGTAAAAGCAGGACCCTGAACTTATATTTGTACACCCATGTTCCTAACAATATTTATACTAGCCAAACAGTATAAAAATAAAAATAAATCTTTTTATTAAATGAGTCAGAAATAACCCAAGTGTTTATCAACACATGAATGTATAAACAAAATGTGGTCTAAACATTTAATGCAATATTATCAGCCTCAATAAGGAAGGAAATCCTGACACATGCTATAACATGGACAAACCTCAGAGATGTAATAAGTGAAATAAGCTAGTCACAAAATAACAAATACTGTATGACTCTATTATGAGTAGTTCCATTTATAAAGACAGAAAGTAGAATGGTTGTTTCCAGGGTTTGAGCGGGGAGGAATGGGGAGTTATTGTTCAACTAGAGGCCGGGTGCACAGAATTTGTGCACTCGGGGGATCTCTCAGCTCAGCCTGCGCCCACTCACAGTCTGGGAGCCCTCAGGGAATGTCCGACTGACGGCTTAGGCCCGCTCCCCATCAGTCGGACATCCTTATCCTGCTCAGGGCTTCTGGCTGAGCAGTGCTCCCCCTGTGGGAGTGCACTGACCACCAAGGGGCAGCTTCTGCATTGAGCGTCTGCCTCCTGGTGGTCAGTGCGCATCATAGTGACCAGTCTTTCTGCCATTTGGTCAATTCACATATTAACCTTTTATTATATAGGATGGGTACAGAGTTTGTTTTGGATTATGAAAAAGTGCTGGAGATAGATGGCAGTGATAGTTGCACAATAATGTGAATGAATTGAATGCAATGAACTGTACACTTAGAAGTGTTTAAATTCCACAATTGAAAAGCTAAAAAATAAAAAAGACACAAAACAGACAAAACATATGGTTCTGATAGTTGTAGAATAGGAGTATGATACTTTTTAAAAGGAGAGCAGAGTGTTTATGTCTTCACTTATATGAAAAAATCCAAATAACATCTAAAAATTAAGTGGTCAATGTTATGCAAAACTATGAATTATTTAAAAATATTTTTGAGAGAAAATATATTTCTGCACAAAACAATAAATAGACATTTCAATGATATTTGTAAAATGCACTAGAACATTTGGTGGATGGGGGAAAGGGAATGGCATGGCTTCAAAGATAAATGGTATAAGCAAGTAAATAGAGCAAGGTAAGGGAAAATACTAGTGACTTCTCAACTTAATTCAGTGTAATAAAAATTTACTAAGACTCTACTTTTTCCAGATACTTTATTCATATTTGCTTTTTCTGATGGTATCTGAGCCTACGTATGACTTATAAACATGAGATAATGAGAGTGTTCATTAATCTTAGTTAGAAAATTGAATATGCCACAAAAACAGAGAGAAAAATAAAAATTCATTGCTGGAAAATCTGTTTTCTAAGATAGTTAGTCTTATTTATATGATAAGATAAACTGACATAAGGAATAAGATTTTATCTTCAATATTGCTTTTATTTCAAGTGATGCTTCTAAAGCATTAGAAGCCAAAAAATATAATTAAAAATAAGCTATAACATAAAATAATATAATAAATATGGAGATTAGATGTTATTTAAGTCATTTGCATATTAGTCTTTTAAAAAAATCTTTATTGTTGAAAATATTACATATCCTCCTTTTTTCCCCATTGACCTCTTCTGGCCTGTCCCCATACCTCACCACAGGCCTTCACCACCCTTTTGTCTGTGTCCATAGGTTATACATGTATGCATGCAAGTTCTTTGGTTGATCTCTTCCCTCCCACTCACCTCTGCCTTCCCTCTAAGATTCGACAGTCTGTTCCATGCTCTGTCTCTGGATTGATTTTGTTCATCAGTTTATTTTGTTAATTAAATAACATATATGAGTCAGATCATATGGTACTTGTCTTTCTTTGACTGGTTATTTCGCTTAGCATAATACTCTCCAGGTTCCTCTAAGCTGTGTCAAAGGGTAAGAGACCCTTCTTTTTTACTGCTGCATTCCACTGTGTAGATGTACCACTTTTTAACTCACTCATCTACTGATGGGATGTTTACACAGTGTAGCTATTGTAAATTGCATATATTCTTTCTGATTGGTGTTTCAGGATTCTTAGGATATATTCCTAGAAGTGGAATCACTGGGTCAAATGGCAGTTCCATTTTTAATTTTTTGAGGAAACTCCATACTGTTTTCCATAATGGCTGCACCAGTCTGCATTCCCACCAGCAATGTACTAGGATTCTTTATCTCCACCTTGTTGCCAGCACTTGTCATTTGTTGATTTGTTGCTGATAGCCATTTTGGCAGGTGTGAGGTGATACCTCATTGTCATTTTAATTTGCATCTTTCTGACTTTGAGCATTTTTTCATATGTCTCTTGGCCATCTGTATGGTACCTTCAGAAAAGTGTCTATTTAGGTACTCTGCTCATTTTTTTTTAATCGAATTGTTTGTCTTCCTTTTGTTAAGTTGTGAGTTCCTTATGTATTTTGGATATTAACCCTTTTTCAGATGTTTATTTTCTCCTTAGTTTCCCTTTCCTTAAGACAGTGATGGCGAACCTATGACACATGTGTCAGAGGTGACACGCGAGCTGATTTTGGTTGACACACATCTACAGAGACAAAAAATTGCATAATTCAAATATTTGTCTCTCACAATGGCCAGAGTTGGGCATCACTCAAGTAATATTATTACTCACGTTACTCATGATCAATAATGCAATTCTAAAACCGGATGTAAACATGTACATCGGTGTTGTGTAGCAAAGATACATAGTGAAAACATCCAAGATACATTGTTGCAATATTGACATTAATATAAAAAGGTTAAGAATTGCACTATAAAGATTAATCTTTACTCATGACATTTTATTTTTACTCGAGGGACAAAATGCCCAATTCTGGAAACTGCCTTGTTATTGTCAACATGTGCCTTGGGTAAGCTTCCCATGCGTTTGGGCGCATTCGGCAAACGGACACATTTGATTGCCATGTTCGTTAGGAGACAGGAGTGGGAGCGTTAGAAGAAAAAGATATACAGTGCAACAGTGCTCAACGAGACATTCTGCGTGTCGGGTAATTGATTACAGCACCATATATTTGTTGGTTATACATACTATTTTTGAATTGTTTTGCACCAGGAGTCAGTGCAACAACACTGCAAAAAGTTAATAGGTAAGAAACCTATCAACCTTATATTAAAAATGCCATGATTTATATTTATTTACTTTTGCAGCCTTGTGATGGAGAATTACTACCCTTTAAAATAAATGAAGTCATCCTTCAGTTTAGTTACTAGGGTTTTAGGGAGGGTGGGGCCTACCTCACAGAGCCAATGCCAGCTGTGTTTATACTGGAAATACGGGCTGGAATGGTGGCAGATCTGTTGGCCCACAAGATATAGACAAGAGGTCATAGACAGACTATTCTTGGGGTGGGCAGGCAGCACACACAGGCACTGGGCTGAAGGTGAAGCCAGAAGCCAGGGGTGGGGCTGGAGATGGATTGACTCTGGAAGCTCATGACATACAGGCTTTGAGATCCATCACTTGCTCAGGTCCTTAGAGGAGCCCGAGCAATTTTATAGTTAAAATTGCCAAAATGCTAAGTTGATTTATTGTTTTAGAGTGGTCACCCCCAAGTTACATAAGCTTTAGGTCCTACAAAAATGTGGGTTGGCATCTGGTAGAACTCTGGTGGTTGGAGTGCCTGCCTCAAAGTAGGGCTATTCAAGCGATGGCAGCTCATCAGAAGTGCTGCCAGAGCGTCTGATTTTGCAAGAGCAGCAGGGAATCCAGGTGTTTGTACGAAATCACCTACATTTTAAATGTTGGCAACTTAAAGCAAACAC
>NW_006297280.1:661589-669596 GCF_000327345.1 Myotis davidii | reverse complement strand
GCAGTGATGGCGAACCTATGACACATGTGTCAGAGGTGACACGCGAACTCATTTTTTTGGTCGATTTTTCTTTGTTAAATGTCATTTAAATATATAAAATAAATATCAAAAATATATGTCTTTGTTTTACCATGGTTGCAAATATCAAAAGATTTCTATATGTGACATGGCACCTGAGTTAAATTAGGGTTTTTCAAAATTTTGACAAGCCGAGCTCAAAAGTTTCACCATCACTGCCCTAGAAGATGTATCCGCAACTATATTGCCTGAGAGATGTCTGCAATTTTGCTGCCTATGGTTTCTTCTAGGATTTTTATAGTTTCACAACTTCCATTTAAGTATTTTATCCATTTTGAGTTCATTCTTGCATATGGTGTAAGCTGGTAGTCTAGATTCATTTTTTGCATGTACCTATTTAATTTTCCCAACACTATTTATTGAAGAGACTCTCTTGACTTCATTGTATGCTCTTGCCTCTTTTGTCAAATATTAATTGAGTGTAATGGCTTGAGTCAATTTCTGTGGTCTTTGTTCTGTTCCATTGATCTATATGCCTATTCTTGTGCCAGAACCAGGCTGTTTTGATTATGGTGGCTTTATAGTATAACTTGAAATCTGGTATTGTGATTCCTCCAACTTTGTTCTTCTTTCTCAAGATTGCTGCAGCTATTGGAGGTCTTTTGTGGTAATAATCTGAATGGTGAGCTTAGGTTTTCTTCCCTGGGTTGTGTCTCATGATGTCAAAGAATGAGCTCAACAGGTCAGAAGATTTAAACAAAAGTGTGGAAAATTTATTACAAGCAGATTCAGACTTCCTGCACTGGGAGGGGGAACCCAATAATGGGCTGCCTGTTAAAGTCTTGTAGTCTAGGGGTATATATTTGCTACAAGTCTGTTCTATATCTACCTGTGTCATCACCTGGTTGATTCCTTTAATTGTTCTTGCCTAGCAACAGACCTGAACTTTCCCTCTTTCTATGGGTCAGTTCACCTTAGTGTTGCAGATCCTCCCTAATTTCATATGCCTCCCACTTTGAGCCCAAAAACATTTTGTTATGCCTGCTTGGTTGGTGTCTGTAATTAGGCTTGCTCAAACTCCCATGTCTGCTCCTGCCTATGTTTTCCACTGGACCCCTGCCTGTGTGCCTGCATGTCCAGCTAACCCTCTCATGAGTACAAAAAGTAATAATTTTTATATTAATAATTTTTATATTAATTACTTGTTGAAATGATAATGTAGTCCATTCTCATTGTTTGTGGCAGTTATGTTGTATGAAATTGCTCTAAACACTGAGTTAGTGACCTGAGGAAATATAAGGTTGGATTCCTGAACAGAGCATCTATTCACATTTTTATCAATGCATAATCTTATTTTATGTGAGTTTCTGTTTGAAGACACCTAACTTAATATACATTGTCTTATAACATTTAACTCATCGTCAACAGCACTGAACCTCATGCCTCCGTGAGTTTATCTAACACATGTATTTTCTTCATAAGGCACATCCCAGCCTTTTGCTCTTAGGAACAGTAAACAACATTTAAGTACTATGCTTAGGGGCCTTTATAAACAGCAAAATTGCCAATAAAAAGCACAAAAGTGCAAAAAATGTGGCTCTAATAGACTGTCCAGTACATGTCCACAAATGTGTACATGTCCACAAATGCCCACAAAAGTGCTCCAGTATTGATTTTGGGGTTACAAATAAGTTTTAGTGAGTAGGCAAATTTGTAAATGCAGAATCATACATAATGAGTGTTCATTCTATCTTGGATATATTGTATTAAATAAAAGATATTATTAAGATTAATTTCCTCTGTTTCTCTTTACTTTTTTAGTATGGCTGCTAGGAAACTTGAGGTTACATATGTGGGTCACATTACATTCTATTGGACAACACTGGGCTCAATTATCTCCTAAGAAAAGGCATCAGAAACTAGTGAGGGAGTCATAAGAGGAAATGATAAGGGTCACACAGCCTTTGGCCCTGGGTACATGGACCCCTGCAACACCTTGTAGCACCCTCCTTGAAATTTCCCAAGGCCCCACTGGTGCCTGGATACGACCAGAGCTCTAATGCTGTCTGGGTAGTGTCCCTGAGCCCCGATCAGGATCCCATGGGCCCCAGTCACTGTTTTCTTTTTTGGGGTGCTGTCAAGACCTCAACCTCATCCTCCACATGTGGAATTGACCAGATGACCTAGAAGCTCTGGGCTTGGCACCCATGGAGTTGTCCTGGGGTCCTGCAGGAGAGTAGCAGCTCTCAGGTGAATCCCTGCCACTGTCTAGCACGATATTTCTGTCATGGGTCATGTGGCATTAGGCCACGAGGATGGTGCTGACATACTGATTTGAGGTGACTCTCACTCATGTCTGACTCAGGATCAGTAATTATAACATGCACTGACTGGACAATAAAACAAGCACAATAAAAAGGCACATCTCTACCCATTGTTCTAAGTATTCACTAATAAGTCACTGTACCACAGATGAGCCTGTGAATTTGAAAACATATTTAAAAATAATGTTGTTTATATAGACAGTATTCTCAAAAAACATTAGTTGCCTATTAGGGCAGCCTTGGGTGAGGGTGTGGAATGGCCAGATACACACAAAAGGGTTGCAGTGAGGTGAAGTTTGGAGACCCAAAGCTGAGGGTTCTGGCTGAATTTACAGAGCTTCAGAAAAAAGTTAGAGAAGAAAGTCGGAGGGAAAGTATTTTTCTTCTCCTACAAACTATCTATCTTCTAAACTTTAAGTCCATTAGGAATAATTAATAACTGAGTTTGAGTCTGACTCCTATACTGGACCAAGCTTTCCCAGCTGGGCCAAATCCTCCAGGCACCTCTGGCTGTGAGAAGGTGCTGGGTCTCGATGTCTGTGCTCCTCGTGCACCTCTCAGGTGTGCTCCTAGCGGCTCAGGAATCATTAAAGACCTAAGGCTCTTTTTATGAGAAGGAATTCTGCAGCTAAAAGAAAGTTTACAGGCCATGTCCCTAGGTCCTATAAGTGAAAGCTTAGACATCATAGCAGGAAGGATTCCCAGAAGCACTGGGCTGGAGGTGTTGACAGAGTTGAGCTGAGGATAGCATCTTCTCCTGAGGCAAGATGACCTTGATTATATATGAGTAAATACTTTAGCTCTAAAGTGTTCCTGAAAATATGGTTGTTTCTTTATGTGCCTCAAGCATAAAACAGCTCTGGCCACCAACACTGGCATCAAGCTAGGATGAACTAAGGTCTATACACCTGCTTTGCCCTGACTGATATAATAGCAACACTACCAATCAAGTATCTCCTTGCCCACTGCCAGGGGGACTAAAAATATGTTTCAGTTATAGCCATTAGATACTCTAGAACAGACTAAAGTTCCAAACAAGATTCTCTTTCACTGACATTTAATCCTTGATTCTCCCTCAATGTTGCTAGAGACATATCCTACAGATGTGAGATTACCACATATGGAAGATGCTATTAATCTAAGGCTTGCTGAGCAGAAAACAAAATTAAAGAATGAAATTATGTGTTTTCTTGCATGGCTACTTTAAAACATAGATCAATACGCTTTTCCAATCCTTTCCCAGTTTTTTCCTCCTTTGGGATCTAAGTTTCTAAAAATTTTGGCTATACAGAGTAATAGTCATCATGACTTTTATTCTTCCTTGTACATCTGCAGGAAATTGCTCATTGAAAATAATTTGGGGAAGATTCCAAGATAGCGGCCAAGAGGATGACAGTGAAGGAGAGACTGTGAGTGCCAGGAGGACAGCAGTGAGGGAGAGAGTGTAAGTTAGTTAAGGAGTGAAAGGGGAGTGTGTGGACGTGTGATGTGTGTGTGTGTGTGTGTCTGAGGGAGGGACAGCTAGATCTCACAGGACCTTCGGAGGCTGGTGGGCCAGGCTCACATAGCCAGGTAGCCTCTGCTTCTGCTGTAATCTCTCAGCTCCGCTGCAGAGGATGTGCCATCTTGAAGGGAAGAGCTGCTGTGACTTGGAGCCCAGCCTCACCTCCACCCATGAACCTACAGCCACACCAGCCAGGGAACTGCTGCCTTGGCTGTGAACCCATGAACACCCAGACTCTAACCTTGTTGGCTGAGGGCTACTGTGAGTTCTGGAGGGCGTTTTCCTCCCACCAACCAGAGACTTTAGCCCCGGCATCATGACCTGCCAGTCAGCAGCCACAGCCAAGGACCTTAGAGGGAGCCAGCAGCACTGCATGATTCTACACCTAGATCCTTCAGTGACAGCAAAATGGGGAGCCAGAAGAATAACCCCAAAAGAAAGAAAAGGAGGAATCACCAGAAAAGAAACTAAATGAAATGTCAGAAAAAGAATTCAGACTAAGACTCATACAGTTCATAAACTGGTTGGGTGAGAAAATCAACAATCTATGTACAAATCAAGAAGAAATAAAGAGTAATATAGCTACAATTAAAAAATGCTATAGAATCTTTATAATAGACTAGGAGAAACGGAGGCCCGAATTAGCGAATTAGAAGACAGGGAAGCAAAACACACCCAATCTGAACTGCAACTGAAGAAAAAAATCAAAAGACAGGAGGAGAGCCTGAGGGAGCTTTGGGACAACATGAAATGAAGCAGTGTACATATAATAGGGGAGCCAGAATGACAACAAGAAGAGAAAGGTCTAAAACACCTATTTGAAGAAATAATGTCAGAAAAATTCCCTGATTTGGGGAAGAAAAAGTCACACAAGCACAGAGAGTCCCAAAGAAGATAAACCCAAAAAGACCCACACCAAGAAATGTTGTAATTACAATGGCAAATGTTAATGAAAAAGAGAGAATCTTAAAGGCTGTAAGAGAGAGAAAGTTACCGACAAGTGATCTCCCATTAGATTATAAAATGATTTCTCAACAGAAACACATCAGGCCAGAAAGAAATGGAAGAAAGTATACAAAGTGATGCAAAGCAAGGGATTGAACCCAATAATACTCTGTCCAGCAAGGCTATCATTCAAAATTGAAGGGGAAATCAGGAACTTCAAGGACAAAGAAAGGCTAAGGGAGTTTATCACTACCAAGCAAGCAATGCAAGAAATGCTAAAGGGGCTGTTGTAAAAAGAAGAAAAAAATGGAAGGAGAGGAGGGAAGAAACAAAGGCAAAATAAAATAAAAATCGCTACAAACAAGTACCTATCAATAATAACTTTAAATGTAAATGGATTAAATGCTCCCATTAAAAGACAGCAAGGGGCTGAATAGATAAGATAACATGACCCATATATTTGCTGTCTACAAGAAACCCACCTCTGAAAAAGAGACTCACACTGACTTGAAAGGGAAGGGATGGAAAAATATCATTCAGACAGCAATCCTAAATGACTCACTAACCAGATGGACTTAATTGACATCTTCAGAACATTTCACCCCAAAGTTACAAAATACACATTCTTCTCAAGTGTACATGGGACATTTTCAAAGATGGATGACATATTGGGTCACAGGCAAAGTCTCTCCAAATTCCAGATGATTGAAATCATCTGCTCATACCACAATGGCATAATATTAGAAATCAACTACAATAAAAACAATCCAAAAAATTCAAACACTTGGAGGCTGAATAGCATGCTATTAAACAATGATTGGGTTACCAAAGAGATCAAAGAAGAAATTAAAAACATCCTGGAAATGAATGCCAAAGAAAATACAACAATCCAAAACCCATGGGACACAGTGAAAGCAGTCCTGAGAGGGAAGTTCATAGCATTACAGGCCTACCTCAAAAAAACAACAACAAGAAAAAATGGCAATAAATTATCTAACTCCACAGCTTAAAAAATTAGAAAAAGAGCAATAAGAAAAGCCCAGAGTGTGCAAAAGGAAAGAGATAATAAAGATCAGCACAGAAATAAATGGCATAGAGACCAAGAAAAAAAAAAAGATCAATGAAACCAAGAGCTGGTTCTTTGAGAGGATGAACAAGATGAATGAACCTCTATTGGCTCACCAAGAAGCAAAGAGAGAGGACCGAAATAAACAAAATCAGAAATAAAAGAGAAGAAATAACAACAGACCCTACAGAAATACAAAGGATCATTAAAATAATAATATGGACAACCCAACTCCAACAAACTAAACAACCTAGAGAAAATGGACAAATTTCTAGAAAAATATGATCTTCCAAAACTCAACCAAGAAGAATCAAAAAATCTCAACAGGCCAACAACTAAGGAGGAAATTGAAGCAGTCATCAAAAAACTTCCAGCAAACAAATGCCTGGGGCCAGAGGGCTTCACCAGAGAGTTTTACCACACATTCAAAGAACTAAAACCTACCTTTCTCAGACTATTCTAAAAAATTCAAGAGGAAGGCACACTTCCAAGCTCTTTCTATGAAGCCAGCATTATCCTAATCTCAAAACCAGATAAAGACACCACAAAGAAAGAGAATTACAGGCCTGATGAACAGAGGTAATAAAATCCTCAACAAAATTCTAGCAAATCAGATCCTGCATTACATTAGAAAGATCATACACCATGACAAAGTGGGATTTATTCCAGGGATGCAAGGCTGGTACCATATCTGCAAATCAATAAACATGATACATCACATAAACAAATTGAGAGACAAAAATCACATAATCATATCCATTGATGCAGAAAAGGCATTTGACAAAATCCAATACTCTTTCCTGATAAAAACTCTCAGCAAAATGGGAATAGAGGGATCATACCTCAACATAATAAAAGCCTTATATGACAAACCTACAACAAACATCACACTCAATGGGCAAAAACTAAAACCATTTCTCCTAAGAACAGGAATGAGACAGGGACGCCCACTTTCACCACTCTTGTTTTATATAGTAGTGGAAGTGCTAGCCATAGCAATTAGACAAGAAGAAGAAATAAAAGGCCTCAAAATTTGAAAAGTAAAAGTAAAATTGTCATTATTTGCAGATGACATGATATTGTACATAGAAAATCCTAAAGACTCCATCAAAAAACTACTAGGCTTAATAAATGAAGTAGAATATAAAATTAACACCCAGAAATCTATGGCACTTTTATATACCAACAGTGACCTCACAGAAAGTGAAACTAAAAAAAAACAACAACACCATTTACCATTGCAACACAAAAATTATGGTACTTAGGAATAAATTTAACCAAGGAAGTAAATTACCTGTACTCAGAAAATTACAGGATGATGAAAAAAAAAGAGAGATAGAGGTAGACATAAACAAATGGAAGAATATACTGTGTTCATGCATTGGTAGAATCAACATCATTAAAATGTCCATACTACCCAGAGCAATCTATAAATTCAATGCAATTCCCATTAAAATACCAATGGTATACTTCAAAGATCTAGAACAACTCTCCAAAAATTCATCTGGGATACAAAAAGACCCCAAATAACTGCAGCAATCTTGAGAAAGAAGAACAAAGTTGGAGGGATCACAATACCAGATGTCAAGCTATACTACAAAGCCACTGTTCTCAAAACTGCCTGGTACTGGCACAAGAACAGACATATAGACCAATGGAATAGAACAGAGAACCCAGAGATCGACTCAAGCCATCATGCTCAATTAATATTTGACAAAGGAGGCAAGAGCATACATGGAGCCAACACAGTCCCTTCCATAAATGGTGTTGGGAAAATTGGACGAATACATGCAAAAAAATGAAACTAGAACACCATATACAAAAATAAACTCAAAATGGATAAAGGAGTTAAACATAAGGAAAGAAATTATAAAAATCTTAGAGGAAGCCATAGGCAGCTATTAGCAGACATTTGTTGTAGCAATATCTTTACCCATACAGCTCATAGGGCAATGGAAACAAAGGAGAAAATAAACAAATGGGACTACATCAAAATAAAAAGCTTCTGCACAGCAAAAGAAACCATTAACAAAACAACAAGAAAGTCCACTACATGGGAGAATATTGTTTGCCAATGTTATCTCTGATAAGCATTTAATCTCCAAAATTTATAGGGAACTCATACAACTTAACACAGGGAAGATAAACAA
>NW_006297280.1:656627-661489 GCF_000327345.1 Myotis davidii | reverse complement strand
ACTGGTACATCTACACAATGGAATACTACACTGCTATTAAAAAGAAGGAACTCTTACCATTTGCAGCAGCATGGATGGAACTGGAGATCATTATGCTAAGCGAAATAAGCCAGTCAGAGAAAGATAAATATCACATGATCTCACTCATATGTGGGATATAACGATCAACATAAACTGATGAACAAAAACAGAACCAGAGACATAGAATCATGGAATAGACTGTCCAACCTATGAGGGGAGGCAGGGGGTAGGGGGTCAGAGATCAACCAAAGGACTTGTATGCATGCATATGAGCATAACCAATGGATACAGACAGGGAGGGATTAGGGCATGTGCTGGGGGCGGGGATGCGGCTGGGGAGATGTCAATGAGGGAAAAAGGAGACTTATGTAATACTTTAAACAATAAAAAACTTAAATTTAAAAAAAGTAGTTTGTAACCCTCGCCAGTGTTCTTAGTGGATAGAGCATCAGCCTGCACACTGAAGGGTCTCGAGTTTGATTCCCAGCCCTGGTCGGGGTATGTGTGGGAGATAACCAATCAATGTGCCTCTCAGACACATCAATGTTTCTCTCTCTCTACCACTCCCTCTATGGAAAAAAATATCCTTGGGTGATGATTAACAACAATAAAAGTTTGTCATTTCTTTATATTTTTATTTTTATAAGTGGCTTTTCATAACAATAGTGCAAATACTGAATTTAACAAGTGGTAACCTTATAAAAAAGAATTCACTTCTCATGAGATTTAAATAAATAAGCCTGATGTCTTATTAGATGCTGTTGTGTTCTTTTTGTACTACAGGAAAATTTTTTCTCTGGTATACATAATTTTATACACATCCATCTTTACAATCTGTAATTCTATACTTTTTAAAGCAAATTTACCATATTCTTGCTGAATTATTATTTAATGGACACATCACAACCTTGGTTTCTTGGTGCTTATTTTCCAGGGAAACACAAAACAAACCTGACCCACACTTTCCTTATTTGAACATATACTAGTACAGATCATCTTTAATTTAAAAGTAACTTTAAAGTTTTTCATGAACTCTATTATTACTTTAAAAACCCATTTACCGTCCTAACTGGTTTAGCTCACTGGATAGCGCATCGGCCTGTGTACCGAAGGGTCCCAGGTTCGATTCTCGTCAAGGACACATGCCTTGGTTGCAGGCTCCTCCCTGCCTGGGCCCTGGTTGGGGCGTGTGCAGGAGGCAACCAATATATGTGTTTCTCTCACATGAATGTCTCTCTCTTGCATTCTTTCTAAAAATCAACGGAAAAATATCCTCAGGTGAGGATTACCAAACAAACAAACAAACAAACAAACAAAAAACAACAATTTACCTTCATATGCTTCTGCTGCTTCAGGCAGTCCCTGCTTTAGCACACAATAGTTAATTTTTCCAAAGCAATTCTCTATTTTCTCTTTGTAATGTGGTCTGATATCTTATTAAGTTTCTAGCCAACTTTCTCTGTTTGGCAGATTTCTTCATTAGGCTGCCCCTGACCACGCCTATGAGGTTTCAGTTAATTCCAAAGCTATTGGTACATGTGGATGTGTTATAATTTTTCCCCCCTATAACAAACTTTCTTGTCTTTATGAATCTTGAGTTGCACCAAGAAATTAGTCAACCAGCAGTCAGTTCTACTGTGTGCTCTTCACTCAAAATGAAGTAAAATAATGGTAAAATGAGATCAACCCTGCAATGCTAACACCACCACATTCACCCCATGGCTTTCTCATTCTGTTCTATGACTTCTGCTGGGGCTGTTCACAAGAACAGCTCCATGGCTATCTTGCAAACTTGACACATATATTTTTAATCAACATTTCTTTTTCTTATTATAAAACTAATAATCTAGAAAATTTGGAAAATATTTAAAAACACAGAAAAGCTAAAATTACTTGTAATCTTATCCTAACACGGTTGACTGGAGTATTGTCCTGTACATCAGATTCTCAGTCAGGGCACATATCCAAGTTGTGGGTTCCATCCCCAGTTGGAGCGCATATAGGAGGGAACTGATCAATGTTTCTCTCTCATCTCTCTCTCTCTCTCTCTCTCTCTCTCTCTCTCCAATAAAAACATGTCCTTGAGGGACTATTTAAAAAATTATTTGTAATCTCACCATATAGACAGAACTATCATTCACATTTTGGTGCATTTCTTTTTAGTCTTTTGTTGGAACACACATATAAGTACACCCATACATCTAACAGTGTGTCCTAGTGGAACCTAAACTGAGTCCTGAGTTTGGAAATTGATTGGGCTGCTGACCCCTTAGGGCATGACTATATGTTCAATATGTTTTGTGGTCTAGTTCTCTGGCAGGTGTTTTGGGGAGAGGGATGTGCGGATTGTTGCTGTGTTTCTGAAGGCCCAAGTGAAAGTAAAGACAAGGATGGAGGCAGTCGGGAGAGAGAAATGTTATCTCTTTTCCATCTGGTCCTCTGGATGGGGCGCAGCCTATGTGGAGAAAGGAATTGGAACAGCAGGGGAATGACTTGGTTTTATGGATTTTTCCGTGTAGAGACACAGAGTGGGTCTATCTGGACAACAGCATATTGGAGCTGGAGCTGTAGAGAGGGCCGTTCTCCCCATTGTTGGCACCCCCTGATGGTTCCAGGGACTGAGCCCACCTCGGGCAGATGTTGGCACTTCCTGCTGGGTATTATTACCTCTTTATGCGACTTCACCAGCAGTGGACAACATTTGGGAAGCAGGAGCAGGTGAATATGCTAGTTGACAGGTAGTGACTACATCTGAGAGTTAGATAAGAGCACAGATAAGGGTCTCTTTTGGGGGGACTATTAAAGTGGAGTAGCAGGTTCTGCCTTTGCAGCTGGAAGCAAGAACAGAAACTTTGCTACAAAAACACTAGCATGAAGGTGTTTGTATTATGTTTTATCTCTCTTGTATTCTCTATTAAAATTGGAATATATCCTGTGTGTACTCTTTTGTATCCTGCTATTTTTTTTCCATGATAGTGTAATTTTCCAATGCCATAAATAATATTTTTAAAAGGCTTAAGCTTGTAAAGAGAAAAAAAGGGAGACCATCCCTGCCAGCAACCTCTCCAGACACAAATATACCAATATTTAGTATATAGGGAAGGTAAGATCAGAAGAAGAGAGAGCATAGATATCTGTTTATTTGAAAGTAGTTGCCATTTGTAATCAGTGAACACATATTGTGTTCCCACTCCATAGGCACTGGTGTAAGGGAAGCAACAAAGGGAAGAACAGACTTTGTCTTAAGAAATTTAAATCTAGTTTGGAATAGAACATTCAAACTTATGAAAAAAACAATATTTAATAGTAGCATGAATTATTTCATAGGAAAACTTGTGTTAATAAATGGTGCAGACAATGGTGAATCATGATATAATCATTACTGGAAAGAATCTGCAATCATGTTACCAAACTTCTCATTTCTCTAACCTTGCACACACAACATTTTTGGTACTAGTTTGTTTGTTTCTTTACTCCCCTATCCATGTCCTCTCATCCAATCCCTTGAGGATGAGGACTTGGCCTGGGCCAAGGTCAGGTCTACTTCACATATGAAAAAAAAAACAAAAACATTTTAAGCACTCAATAAAGTTTGTGGAAATAAAAATGAACATGTCATGCCCAGCCCAGCATTGACCTATAAATCAGGAAGTCCTGTTTTGATTCCCAGGCAGGGCACAAGCCTGGGTTGCAGGCTTGATTCCTGGTGTGGGGCATGCAGGAGGCAGCCAATCAATGATTCTCTCTCATCATTGATGTTTCAATCTCTCTCTCTCCCTCTCTTCCCTTCTGATACCAAGAAAAAATATATCTAAAAAAATAAGTAAGTAAATAAATAAATAAATATTTTTAAAAAAATGAACATGGCATGTGCATCTGTGTACCCACAGTGCTTTATAGTAATACTAGAGACTGATGCACAAAGATTTGTGCAAGAATATGCCTTCCTTCCCCTGGATGCCAGCACTGGCTTTCCTCCGGCACCCGGAACCCAGGCCTTCACTCTGACCTCTGTCTTCTGCCTTTGCTCTGGGCCAGAGCCACCTCCCGCCCACTCCAGCTAGCTCCGTGGCCGCTGCCCAGAGGCTGGGGCTTGCAGGAGGCTTGGCTTCCTTTGTCACTGGAGTGACAAAGGAAGTCAACTGTCCTGCCTGAAGGAAACCAAGAGTCCTGCCTGCTCCGACCAGCTCCATGGCTCCAACTGGCACCGCCATCTTTGTGGCTATGAGTGCTGCCATCTTTATTGTGGAATGATGGTTAATTTGCATATTACCCTTTTATTAGTATAGATGTGATTACTGAATGAAGAGAGAACAATGACAGCTGCTGTGGCTTAATTCATTATTTAATTATCAATTCAATTTATGTCATCAGTAAAGTTCTTTAATACTTTGAAGATGTTTTGAACTTGGGTGACCCTGAGATTACAGGTCACAATAAATGAAAATAGGGGGGCCAGAGGATAAACTGTTTTTTTAAAGTAAATCTTTATTGTTCAGATTATTACAGGCTCCTCTTTTTCCCCCCATAGCTCTCCTCCACCCAGTTCCTACTCTACCCTCTGCCCTTACTCCTCCCACTGTCCTCATCCATAGGTGTACGATTTTTGTCCAGTCTCTTCCTGCACCCCCTCCACCCTCTTCCCCTGAGAATTGGCAGTCCACTCCCTTTCTATGCCCCTGCTTCTATTATATTCACCAGTTTATTCTGACTTAATTTTTAGATTCACTTGTTGATAGATATTTATTTGTTGTCACTTTGTTGTTCATAATTTTTATCTTTACCTTTTTCTTCTTCCTCTTCTTCAAGAATACCTTTCAGCATTTCATATAATACTGGTT
>NW_006297280.1:647784-655747 GCF_000327345.1 Myotis davidii | reverse complement strand
CCCCAATCCCCTGAGGTGGACACTCTTGGTGCACCCCTTTGTGGGCTTTGTGCACAGTCTTGTTGTAGTTAAGTCTTGATTGCTGTAGGTATCACTGGGAGGAATTGACCGCCAGGCCCATTGGCTGTGAGAGTTAGCTGTGTCTATGGAGGGAGAACTTCTGTGCTGGAGACACCCTTATGAAGCAAGACTTGCTTCAGTGGGGCTTTGGTACTCACTGAGTCTGTCCACTGAGTGTGTCCCTTATGGATGTGAGGAGCTGTAATTGGTATGGTCCCACTCTGACTACTGGATACACTGGCTCTTGGATCTCTAAGAAGGTGCAAAGTTCGCAACTGCCTGAGGCCACCCAGCAGGAGCTACAGAGACATCTGCAGATTCTCCTCTTTGTTTGGGGTTTGGAAGTGCCCAGATGAGGCCCAGCTGTGCAGCAATGCAGGCTGCTGTTGAGCCTTAGGCCTTCTTTTGGAAGCTTTGGCAGTCTTTGATCTAGCAGCAGTTAGTTATGTTTTAGATTGCAAAAGAACAGGCCATTCATATGCAAAAGCCTCTGCTCACAGCTTGGGTGGGGTTGTAAATTCGGTGGGGCAGGGTCTCAGGGAATCATCTGGGCAGAGCAAACTGCAATGGCTGCTAGCCTTCTCTGCCTCGAAGAGGTCCCTGGGACTCTGTTCCCCACGGCCCTGCACAGGAACAATGATAGTTGCAAGCACCTCTGTGAGAAAGCTGCCCTTGCGGTCCTGTGCCGATGCCAGACAGTCCAGTTTCTCCCCATATGAGTCTGGGTCCCCAGAGTCTCGCCTAGAACTGGTGTTCAGAGCAATCGGACGCTTATATCTCCCTCCTGATTGAAAAAGACAATAGTGTGCCCAGTTGCCAGCTCATTTCTATGTATGCCTCTATACCTCCGCTCTTCTGCACCTCCTACCAGTTTCAACGCGCTTTTCTCTTTCCTTCTAGTTGTAGAACTTCCACTCAGGCAGCCTTCTCATGGTTCTGGATGATATCCATTTTGTCTTTTAGTTGTAGTTTTGATGTGGTTGTGCGAGGCAGCAAGTACAAGTGTGTAACTATGCCGCCATCTTGGTTCCTCTCAAATGTCACTCAGGATAAACTGGTTTTGCAGTAAGATTATATCTTGCATCTGAGTTAGTTTGTCAAGGCTGTCGTAACAAGAACTGGCTCCTAACAAGAAAAGTGTCCTGAACAAACCTGAACCCATCCTGGGCTTTCATGCCCCTTTAGGCTTCACTCCTCTCTCCTCTCTCACGGTGCATGTTTTGTATATACTGGCTTGTGTTTTCCAAATTGTTCACGTCATATCTTGCTTCTTCAACTAGATAACAAGCTACCTGTGCTTTTTCTTCTTTTTGAACTTCTTTTCTTGTCTTCAGAGGACACCATGGAGTACTGTAAAGAACTGCCTCACTGGGTGAGTATGGGAAGCTGACCCCAACTTGGCCCTCCCCGCAATAAAGGAAGGATGATTTTGATAACCGAAACAATGAGCCGTGGTGTTTTTTCCAGGGTCGTGTCTTGCAACACCGAAGAAAAAGCTCCGTGAACCAGAAGATTTAAGCAAAAGTGTGGAAAATTTATTGCAAGCAGATTCAGACTCCCTGCAAGGGAAGGGGGATCCAATAATGGGCTGCCCGTTAAAGCCCTGTAGTCCAGGGGTATATATTTGCTACAAGCCTGCTCTATGTCTACCTGTGTTGTCACCTGATTGATTCCCTCAATTGTTTTTGCCCAGCAATGGACCTAAACTTTCCTTGTTTCTATGTGTTTTTTTCTCTGCTCCAGTGCTGAACTTTTAATGTGTCTATGCCTTCGTACACCTTGTTGGTGCACGCCCTTCCTTGTTTTCCCATGCCTTCCACTTTGAGACCAGAGACATTTCATTTTTTCTGCATGGTTGGTTCCTGTGATTAGGCTTGCTCAAACTGCAGTGTCTGCCCCTGTCTATGTTCCACCTGCCTTTCTTTTCCACTGGACCCCTATCTGCCTGTGTTTCAAGTTAACCCTCTCAATTTCAAGGGTTTTGCCTTCAAATATATATATATATTTTTTTCTAAAAGGAGAAAGTGGTCAGTTACATTAAAAGCTGCTCAAAAGTAGTGTATAAATGCACATTTTCCTGAACTTTAACACTAAATGTTAATTTTTTCCCTTTTTAGATGAAAATTCTAAATATCTTTAAAATTATTATTATTACTGGAGGCCCAGTGCACGAAATTCATGCATGGGGGGTCGGGGGTACGTGCCCCTCAGCCCAGCCTTCACCCTCTCCAATCTGGGACCCCTCGATTGGATTGTGAGAGGCAGTCGGACATCCCTCTCACAATCCAGGACTGCTGGCTCCCAACCACTCACCTGCCTGCCTGCCTGATGGCCCCTAACCACTCCCCTGCCAGCCTGATTGAGGCCTAACTTCTCTCTGCTGGCCAAATTCCCCCTAACTGCCCTCCTCTGCCAGCCTGGTCACGCCCAAATGCCCTCCCTTGCCAGCCTGATCACTCCTTAACCACTTCCTTGCCAGCCAGATTGCCCCAACTGCCCTCCCCTGCCAGCCTGGTTGCCCCCAACTGCCTTCCCCTGCTGGCCATCTTGTATCCACATGGGGGCGGCCATCTTTGACCACAAGGGGGTGGCTATCTTGTGTGTTGGAGTGATGGTCAATTTGCATATTACCTCTTTATTATATAGGAAAATTATTATTATTATTACTTTCTGCCTGGTAGCTCCTGTTTGCTTATTTATTGAACTTTTTTTCTTTGTGACATCCCTTTTCATATCGTTGGTTGATTTTTGTACTGAGTTTTTATCTTTATTTCTTCATGGTAGGAAAAGCTTTCTTCACAAGATTATGAAAATATTCTCCTACAGTTTTTTTCTAGTATTCTTGTACATTTTCAGTTAGCTACCTAATCCATTAGGAATATTTTGTTAGTATGGTGTGCATTTGTAATCTAACAATTTTTTCCCAAATGAATGACCATTTTCCCCAGTCTTTAAAAACTTACTTTTCCCACATTTTAGCTTATGTTAAATTTATCTATCTATCTATCTATCTATCTATCCAGAGCTGTTTTGTATATGCTAATATGTTTTACTGCTCTTTCACTATTCCTATTCCAGTAACATATTGCTTTGATTATATTAGTGTAAATTCTTCCCTTAGTCTTCCTTTCACAATTTTCTTAACAATTTTTGTGCAATTTACACAAATTATGTTGAATATTTTTAATGTTTATACTATATCTGATTTGTTCTCATGTTGTCTTAGTTTGTGTTTGCATGCTTTGTCAATGTAAGCGTGTTAACTTTGAGACTGGTGCTTGAAATTTCCCAGTGGAAATGCTAGCAGGCACTGAAGGTGGAAGTGAAAGGTTAAGGATGAGATCACGATGAAGAGATTCAAATTTAGTTGAAAACCGAGAGTTAGTAGAGAGCACTCAGAAGGGCATATAAAGGGCCAAAGACTAGGAGATGGAGATAGTAAGTAAGAGGAAGCAGAGCTAAGTCAGAATCACAAATTTGGTTATGAAAGCAAGCTATAGGTTTCAAATGTCAGCTTTAGATGAAAAAACAAAAGAAAACAAACAAACAAAAACTCCACCAGGCTCTCTAAAGAGAAATGACTAAAATAGTGCAGGTAAAACATCAACATTGTGGGGCTAAAGATTTGTAGGCAACTCTGCCATCACTTGATCAAGGTCTCAGACCCTACAACCAAATTTTATTAGTCACACTTGAAGAGGGATGCATTTTGTATGATTTTTCTATGTGGGTCATATATTCAAAATAATTAATTCATTTTCTGCTTCAAATAATGACCCCGATGACTTGGGAGACCAATTTCAAATTTGTGGCTAGGAGCAGAGAAGCAATCTGTGAGAGTGGGTCAGATGAATGCTGATTGGGACATGCAAGCTCTGAAATGTTGACCTTGGTTCTAATCAACAAAAGAGACTGACAATATTCAAGGAAACCAGAAACTTGTTGTTTTTTTTATATTATATGAAAGTGCCCAATTGGTTGGGTGTCCTCCAGTGCACCGAAAGGTTGGTGGTTTGATTCCTGGTTAGGACACATGCCCGGGTTACAGGTTCTATCCCCAGTAGGCAGACAATTGATGTTTTATTCTCACATTGATATTCTCTCTCTCTCTCTCTCTCTCTCTCTCTCTCTCTCTCTCTCTCTCCATTCCTTTCTCAAAAATTCAATAAAAATCTTTAAAAAATTCTCCCCATGCCTGTCACTTGATGTGGCTCAGTGGTTGAGTGTTGACCTATGCACCAGGAGGTCACAGTTTGATTCCCAGTGTGGGGCATGCAGGAGGCAGCTGATTAATGATTCTCTCTCATCATTGATGTTTCTATCTCTCTCTCCCTCTCCCTTCCTCTCTGAAATCAATAAAAATATTTAAAAATCATTTTCCCCAATTCCTTAATAGCATTAAATATTTAATTAAACAAAATGTAACTGTTTTGTTATCTCAGTGAGAAATAAGTCACAAATTATGTATTTTAAATGCAAATAGGCAACCTGAAATACCACATCAAATATTTTCAATAAGTGTGGGTATTTTAGATAGTTACTTTAAAAATTCATGCTGTGTAGCTTCAGTCTTGCTGTTCAGTGATGTTTCAATCATCTTTTGTTGACATTCAGCCAATTCACTATAGTGATTCTTTTACTTTTTCATACTCACCCAGCTCCTTCACACTCAGCCTTGACTTAATCTTCTATGCTACTAGAATGTATAAATCATCAGTTTTAAGTTTCATGTCATTCCCCTAACCCCTGTCAGCCTCTCACCTCAAAATATATTTGTCTGCACCTCCATCTTTGTCTTTGAATTTCTCTCTAGTGCCACCCACTTCTCTTTCTCCACTCAAGAAGATATAATCCATTCTCACTATGGACCAAAACTTATTGTCATGTACTTTCTTTAATTTGCATACAAGTTAAAAAGTCAAATACTGTTGAAAAGTTTTATTAAAAAATCTTCAATGCCATGATTTCTTCCCTTTCAACCATTTTAGCTGTTTTTGCTTGGTATTTCACCTCAACATTTTAAATCAATATGCATGTAATGCTTTCTCTTGAATCATTTACACAATTTCCTAATATAGTTATAATAATTCTCTTACATTCATATTAAGTATAAATATGTAAAGTTCATTCATAGCTGAGCCAAGTAGTTTACTATGAGAACATTTCTTTTATCATACAATTTTTTTTTCTTGGAGAAGTGATTGCCTCCTTTTTTTTTTCTTTCTGGTTTTAATGCTTGATTTATCTCTCCAGACTGTGTTTTTGTTCTTTTCTTTTAGCATGCTTTGTAATTTTTGTTAAAAGATGGACATAATGTATCAGGTAAAGGAACTAAGGTAGATAGGACTTTATTGTGAGAGTCTATGTTTATCTGGCTGTGTTTATTGTTCCTTGTATCTGTGCTATCAGAGGCTAAAATTTCCTCTAGTGATTTTGTTTTTTGTCTGTCCGTTGTCTTTGGATTTCCCTAGAGAATTCTTCTTAAATAGGGTCTGAGGCTTGTAGTTCTTTTAGATATAATCCCATTATACAGGAGCCCTCTTGAAGTGGTGATGAGATGGGGGAAAAGGGGACATTCTGTAGTCCTGTGATTGAGTCTATTAGTGAACCTGAATTGGATATTTCTCTTGCTCCATGTCAAAGTGTAGGGGGAACTAGAGTTGGGTGTTTCCTGTCCTTCAGGCTAGCTGGGCTTTGGTAAAACCCCATTTGGTCAGGCTCTGGTACAATAATTTTCTTTGAGGAAACGAGCTTGTTAAAGAGAAGAGAGCAAGCTACAGGTGTATTTCAGAATGCTTACTTTTTCTCTTTTGCCAGGAGCATGAGGAAATTTTTCTTCCCTCTTTATAGTGAGAATCTTGTAGGGTTCATGGAGTTAAATTCACAGAAATGTGTGGGTCCCCTAAGGCTGGGTTCTCAGAGTTTTTAATTCTCAAGCTTGTTTACACTGAATCTTCAGCAATCTGTCAACCACAATTTAAAGTTATCCTGCTGGGATTGTCTCCAGCTATGGGCTTCTGCACATGGTATGCTGTGATTCTATGTATTGACCTATCTTTTCAGTTTTGGGAGGACAACAACTTGCCATGCAATTTCACTTCTTTTATGTGTCTAAGAAAATTTGATTTTCAGTTTGTTCAATTTCTTTTTTTTCTTTTGAGGATGAAAGTGTACTTCCAAGAGCCTAACATGTTGGACCAGAAACCTGAAATCCTTTACTTCAAACCTCTAGCTTAGTTTTCTTTTTCGCTCCTAAAGTCCTATAAAATCTCTTTCAACAAAGTTAATCAGATATCTACCTGTCCCTTTTGTGTGACTGTTTTCTGGGGACATCCCTCTTGAAGCCCTGTGTTCTCCTGTCAACCTGGAATGCTTATGCTCTAAATTGGCTGCATCCTGAGGCTTCCTTTTGCTACAATCCTATGACTTCCTGTTATATTTCTTCTGCCTTTTAGCCTCTGTTACATGCAGCCCATGTTTCCTCTGTTTTGTTTTTGTTTACTTCCTCATGTTAGTGGAACATATATTTCTACAGCTTCACATAAAAAAAAGGTTCATGGATAACACCTTTTGAAAAATCTTTAATGTCTGAAATAGTATATACTACTATTACACTTAATTATTAGTTTGGTGGAATATACTAGTAGAATACTAGGTTGAAAATAATTTTCCCTCAGAATATTAAAGATATGGCTCCACTGATCTCTAATGTTCAATGTTACTTTTGAGGAGCCCAATGCTACCTTGGTTCTTGTTTTATTATTATTACTAGGGATCCAGTACATGAATTTGTGCACCTTGAAAGGAACTGTGGGCTGTGAGGCTGCAGTGGGCACAGGGGCATGTTTCGGCCCATACTCCTCACTCCTGCCTGGCCCCTCCCACTGCAGCCCTGGTCCCATTCACCAGGCGGCCTGGCTCCCACTGCCACCGCTCCCATGTGCTGAGGGTGCTGGCCCCACTCGTGCTCGCAAAGTGGCAGCTGCTGCTCTGATCTCCCCTCAGGAGTAGAGGGAGGTGGAGAAGCCCTCAGGGGCAATTGGGACTGGTGCCAGGCACTGGCAGCAGGTGTGAGAGGTGGCTGCCAGCCCCAATCACCTCTCAGGAGCAAGGGAAGGTGGAGAAGCCCAGAGAGGCGATTGGGGCCAGCAGTCACTGCTCACACCCACTGACAACGCTGGGCGCTGACAGTGGGTGCAAGTGGTGGCTCCGGTGCTGGCAGCAGGTGTGAGTACCAGGCGGGACAGCAGTGCATGGGAGCAAAGAATTTTCAGTAACTACCAGAGGCTCGCTCTGATGACAGCAACTGGCGCCCCACCTTGCTCTGGCACCCCTTCTCACCTGCTCCACCATCCCACCACAGCCAATGCCCGCCATGTTCCGCACGCACACCCTGGTGGTGAGCACACATCATAGCGACTGGTTGTTCAGTTGTTCCATCGTTTGGTCTATTTGCATATTAGCCTTTTATTATATAGGACTAGAGGCCCAGTGCACAAAAATTTGTGCACTTGGAGGGGGAGATGGGTCCCTAGCCCGGCCTGTACCCTCTCGCAGTCTGGGACCCTTCGGGAGATAACAACCTGCTGGCTTAGGCCTGCTCCCTGGTGGCAGAGGGCAGGCCCAATTCCTAGGTGCAGCCCCTGGTCGGGCTGAGAGCAGGGTTGATTGGGGAGTTGGGGCGCCGACCCCTGTCATGCACAGAGCAGGGCGGATCAGGAGGTTGCGATGCCACCCTCGGTCACGCTCAGGGTAGGGCTGATTGGGGGGTTGGGGCACAGCCCCCTGTCACACTCAAGGCAGGGTCGATGGGGAGGGTGTGGCGCCACCCCTGTCACACACAGAGCAGGGCCAATAAGGGGGTTGGGGCGCTGCCCCCTGTCACTCACAGAGCAGGACCCTA
>NW_006297280.1:643881-647357 GCF_000327345.1 Myotis davidii | reverse complement strand
CACACTGAAGCAAGCAAGCCTCATGTTAGTTTCAAGCTGCCTGGCTGCTGGCCGCCATCTTGGCTGGCAGTTGATTTTCATATCTCGCTGATGAGCCAATGGGAAGAGTAGCGGATGTACGCTAATTACCATGTTTCTCTTTTATTAGATAGGATGTTTTCCTTCTGGAAGCTTTAGGATTTTATCTTTATCTTTAGGATTCTAAAATTCCACAATGATGTGCCTTACTTTGTTTTTTTTTAAAATCATAATTGTGCTACTTAGATCCATTTAAATGGAAACTCATCTTTCAATTATGAAATTTTTTGTGTTCTCTCTTGAACTCTTATAAGTTGGATTTTGATTTTCTGAATTTTCCTTAACCTTTCTCTCTTATTTTCTAATGGTTTACTGTTTGTACTAGTTCCTAACAGATTTTCTTATCTTCCAAGAATTTAACAATTTTTAAATTTTATTTTTGTTATATCTTAACAATGTGCTTTGGCCATTTCTTACCAATTCATTCATTTATTCATTCATTCATTCCACAAATATGTATGGAATACATGCAATATGCAAGCACTGTTCTAGTTCTCAAGGTCTTAGAGCAGGGGTCCTCAAACTACAGCCCCTGGGCCACATGCAAATACAAATATTGTATTTGTTCCTGTTTTGTTCTTTTACTTCAAAAATAAGATATGTGCAGTGTGCATAGGAATTTGTTCATAGTTTTTTTTTTTTTTAAACTGTAGTCTGGCCCTCCAACGGTCTGAGGGACAGTGAACTGGCCCCCTGTTTAAAAAATTTGAGGACCCTTGTCTTAGAGATACTGTAAAGAAAAAGCCAGATGCCTATTCTCATAGAGCTTATATTTTGAGTTGGGGATGAAGAAAATAAATAAATAAACAAAGATAACCTGAGATACTCAAACTCAGTGAGAAAGATAAAACAGGGCATTGTAGTTGACAGTGATTGACTAACTGCTTTCAGTGGAGAGGAAAAAAAATGCTGCCATCAGAATGTGGCTTTTGTTCTAAAACCTGACTGGGGAGAAACAGGCAGTCCTGTGAAGAACATTCCAGAGAGAGCAAAGAGCCAGTCAAAGGCCCTGAGGCCAGGAACCAGTTTGGCATGTTTCAAGAACAACCAGGAGGTAACTGTGCCTGCAAAGGAGTAGAGTGGAAGAGTGGTATGAGAGAAGGGCAGGTGTTGTTGTTCTTTTTTGTTAACTGCTGCCTTCCCAGTGCCTAGAATAGCACTCAGCACAATACAAACATTTGTTTAAGGAGTACAGAAAGGTAAAGGCTCTGATGCGATATAATGATAAAACTTTAATATTAAATACTCTTTAAGGTCTGACCCCTGCCTATCTTTTCAGTTCACTATTTCCTTGCACAAATAGATTCATTTTTAATTAAATATTTATTTTTACCACAAATATGCTACAAATATTTTTTCTTTCATATTTTGCTTCCCTATTATCTTTGCCTCCAGGTCTCCTTGCAAGTTTTACTCTTTTAAACCCCAGATATTATCAGATATTATCACATCTTTGTGAAACTTTTCCAGCTGCTGAAAATGAGATAATTTCTCCTTCCCCTAAATTCCTCTAACACCTATCATGTGTGTCATTTGTTAATACTCAACACAATTTATTTATTTATTTTTAAATACGTTTTATTGATTTTTTACAGAGAGAAAGGGAGAGGGATAGAGAGTTAGAAACATCAATGAGAGAGAAATATCAATCAGCTGCATCCTGCACACCTCCTACTGGGGATGTGCCCGAAACCAAGGTACATGTCCTTGACCGGAATTGAACCTGGGACCTTTCAGTCCATAGGCTGGCACTCTACTCACTGAGCCAAACCGGTTAGGGCAACACAAACAACTTATTTATTGTCACTTCCTTTATCCTGGTTCTCTAATCCAGTATTGCCTTTGAGGGCAGCAGTTGCCTTCTATATTTTGAAGTCTTAAGCTTCTCATGGTGGTTTTGCCCATGATTGTTGCTCAGTATTGGTGATGATGTCAGTAACTTCTCAGTGAGGCCAAGTGTCTGTGGCTGGTGAGGTGTGAGGTTGGAGATGTAATTTGGCCTATGTAGGTCAGTGAGCCTCCTTCTATTACCTTGGCCAGGGAGGCCTCTGGGTCTCAAGAACAGGAGAAGAACTGGTCAGAAAGGATTGATGAAGAAATATTTCAGCTCGATGACCACATTTAGGTTGTTGAAAATCATCACCCTGGCAAAAGTCAGTAAGTAAATTTAAAATTTTCCTTTCCTTCAATGCATCAAGAACTTTATCTTCATTTTTAAAGCACAACAAGTATTAAAAGTCTTATTTGTGGGAGAACAAAGCATTGAATAAAAGCCACATTTTAGATGTTCAAAGGTGGCTGTGAAAAGTAAGAACCAAAATAAAACAGAACAAATGAGGAGTAAGTAGTAGCCGTTAGTCACACTTCAGGAATCTAGAACATAACTGTCAACAAAACCTTGATAACATGGAGTTCTGGGAAGAAAGTTTAATTATCATCTAATCTTTATCATTGGATTAAATTAACTATCACCTTGGAACATCTCTGCAAATTCTGAAATCATTAGGGGATATATGTCTTCCCCCACACCCACAGGGAGGCATAAACTTTAAATGTGAAGAATTTACTCAACTTAGTCCTTTTTGTAAATCACTGTTCTAAAAAATAAAAATTAAAAAAGCCTTAACATTTGTTTTTTACTGTTGGTTAAATAAAAGTAGCAAGATACAATCTGTCCTGAGCAAACAGACCACACATCAATAAGTGAACACTTTGCCTAAGCTATTTTCCACGAAACCCATGAAGCATTTCTAATAGAAACTTAACAAGCTACAAAGCAGCAAACACTCCAATCGTCAGCTCTAGAAAGGAAATATGATCCTGCATGCAGACATACTAGTAGAAGCTTTTTAATTTAGCTGGAAGAGAGTGTGACTGTGCAGTTGAGTGATGTAATTTTTTTTAATTGCTGAAGTGTCATTGTTTTTTATTTTATCTTTATTGAAAAGTAGGGGAGTCAGAAGATGGCGGCGATATAGGCAGCCGCGTCCCAGGTCGTGTCCCGGAGCAAATGGAGTGAGCAGCTGAAACTAATAACACCCACCCCGAATTGGCGAGATTGCTCAGCTGGTGAGATGGTTTGCAGCCGGGAAGGGCAGAACTCCCCTGGAAAGGTAAAAAAACAACAACAGGGATTTGGGCAGGAAAGTCGCCAGACCTCTGAACCCAGAGGGTCGGAGGGAGACCGAGTGGCAGACAGCCGCGTTCCTTGGGACAGGCACAGCCCCTGACTGGGGGGGAGGAGATCCGCGGGATTCTTGGCGCCGCCCGGGGGATTTGAGAGCTGGGTTCTGTGAGCACGGAGGACTGAGCCTAAAAGGGGCAGATCTGACTATGCAGTGCCCATAATTGAAGAGTTTACAGAAACCAAGCCTTCCCCGTTTCCGCGGCCGGCGCTT
>NW_006297280.1:635097-637568 GCF_000327345.1 Myotis davidii | reverse complement strand
GCGCATGCATATAAGCATAACCAATGGACATAAGACACTGGGGAATAGGGGAGGCTAGGGGACTGTCTAGGGCGGGGGAAAAAATGGACACATATGTAATGTCCTTTGTAATACTTTAAGCAATAAAAAAAATAAACTAAATGTTCCTAAGTGGACACCTCATCAAAAAAAAAAAAGAAAAAGAAAAAAAAAGAAAAATAGAAATGCCACATGTAAGAATGGCAATAATTCTTGTTCTAGTCTGATGGCTTAATCTTACTAACTATGAAAATATATGCTATATGCTAGTTGCAGTTGGGAGTATTTAATACAATATTGAAATACATTTCTTGTGCTTTCATTTTAAGAGGATTAATAAAAGTACCTTAATCTGTAATATTTAAGACTTTATTGATTTTAAGTGTGTATGAAACAGCGCAGGGATGATCAATGGACAAATGGAGGTACCTCTGTGAGGTTCTTCATCATTCAACACAGTGCCAGTGTGTGGAGACTGGGGCACAAGGTCCTGGAATGGGAGGTAAAGTTATTTAATAGTAAGATCTTACACTTGTCTGGATGCTTCATGTTTGAATCATCTGTGTGCACATTTTTCATTTGAGCTCCACGAGCCTTTAAGGTGGCAGGACCAACATGTCAGCTGTCTCCATTTGATAGATGAGGATCCTAAAGTTTGTCCTGGCCAAGATCACAAAGGTGGAGACTAGGCTTCACATACACACATACTCAAATGGACAAAGTGTCTCCACAACTGTCCAAAGGCCTCTTTGGCAACTGGAAAGATGTCCTGATCCTATTTTGTTGCAGAGGGAGTGGATGCTTGTGCTAAATCCCTCCTTCTCTCTCCCTTCACAGCTCAGAGACATTTTGGGATCCAGGAACCTCTGGCTCCAGCAAAACTTTACATAGACAAGTTCCCTGCTAACTTTAAGATGACTAGGCCTCACTTCCCACAGTTCTTCTCAGCCAGAGAGGAGGGCCAACCCGGTGCTGGTGGACCCACATGGGTGCCACAGACTGGACGCCACCTCTGTAGGTCGGGAGGGAGCCTGCAGCGACGATCCTTATTGCTCTCTGGATGCGTTTGGAGAACCACACTCCTAGCAAGCAAGGGAAGGCCTTCATGCGGTGGGCAGAGCTGTCCGCACTCAGAAGGAAGATTGTCCTGCGGTTTTTCTTAATTTATTTCACCCAGTTCTCCAGATGTGTCCTCGGTCTTCGGACGAAATTCGCATAGGAGACGCTGAGGACTTCTGCAGCCATGTGCAATTGGGGGTCCAGTGGGCTCTGCCCGTGTCCCCTCAGCCCCTCTCGCCAGCTGTCCCATGTTGTCATCTCTCCCTGCACAGCCAGAGGCACCAGAAGCAACCCTGTTGTGGCATGCTGGCCCGGCCCCCTCTCTCTCCGTGGGGCCAAGTGGCAGTCCCAAGGCGGGCTAGGCTGAGGCTGGCCGAGCAGGAGTAGGCTGAGCCCGTCGCTGTATATGATGCTGTTCATGTGCATTTGGGGCTAATCTTAGAGAAGAACCCCCACTCTCTCCTCCCTCCCCGATGCTTCCCCTGGTAGCGCCTTCTCCTGGAAGCTTCTCTCCTGCTGCCCAGTCTGCGCCCTGGAGGGGCAGTCCTTGTGCCCTCCGCCTCCTGGCCAGGCACTGCGCTGCACCATTGCGTTTTTTTTTACATTCAACTTTAGTATTTTTACTATTATGAGACTTTCCCTCCAAATTCCTCAATAAGAATGACTTTCCAACCAAAATAAATAAATAACAGTAAAAGGGAGATTCCCAAGACAACCATACAGCTCCTATGTCTTCCTCCAGGGCTTCCTAGAGTCGGGCCTGGAGGACAGCCATTGGCCCTGCGCAAGTGCCTGGTTCTCACATAAAGGCTTTAAGGAAAGTCCACCTCCATTCCTTGTCTTGCAACATTCAAAGTTCCGACATAAGTCTTCCCACCTTGCCGTTCCAAAATGGCTTCAGCCAATTCCTAATTGGCTCTATCACGTCAATCTAAAGCTTTTCTTGGCCTCCCAGGGGTAGAAAAGAGAAAGTTGGTGCCTCCAGGTCGGCGGACCCATGAGGCTGGCAAAGAACCCGCGCCAGACTCAGGGAAAGTTGGTTGGCTGCCTTTACCTCCCGGACCAACACCCACTCCTTGGCTTCTTCCTGGAGCGCGAGGAGGTGGGAAAGAGAAGGCAGCGCGCAGAGAACTTAGGTCGCCCAAACATCCTCCGTGGCTCCCAGGCGCAGCGAGGAACAGGTGCCTTTTCTCTGACGTCCGGGAGCGGAGCTTGCTGCCCCTTGCAGGCGGTCGCGTCCCTTCCCCTGGCAACTGCTGGTCTTTGCGCCCTTGTCTCTCCCCTCCGCCCTTTGCCGGGCAGGCGCCGGCTCTCAGGTAATTATTGCCAACCCGGCCCCCCGGGAAGCGGGGGTGGGCGCGCCGGCGCGGGGTGGGCGGCGGGGTGGGGCGCGA
>NW_006297280.1:631989-635079 GCF_000327345.1 Myotis davidii | reverse complement strand
AGACGGTGTGCAGACTTGGGGCCGCTTCGCGCGCCCTCTGGCCCCCGAGGATGCTGGCCTCCTCCACGACACCTTCCCCGACGGCTTCTTCTGGGCTGTGGGCACCGCTGCCTACCAGATAGAAGGCGGCTGGCGGCAGCACGGCAAGGGCGAGTCCATCTGGGACACGTTCACCCACTCACCCCCAACACTCCCAGGAGACCCCCCGGTAGCTGGTCTGCCGTCGGGTGCCCTGTCACAGTCCTTGCCCGCCACCGGGGACGTGGCCAGCGACAGCTACAACAATGTCTTTCGCGACACGGAGGGACTGCGTGAGCTCGGGGTCACCCACTACCGCTTCTCCATCTCGTGGGCGCGAGTGCTCCCCAATGGCAGTGCGGGCACCCCCAACCGCGAAGGGCTGCGCTACTACCGACGCCTGCTGGAGCGGCTGCGGGAGCTGGGAGTGCAGCCTGTGGTCACCCTGTACCATTGGGACCTGCCCCAGCGTCTGCAAGACGCCTATGGCGGCTGGGCCAACCGCACCTTGGCGGACCACTTCAGGGATTTCGCCGAGCTCTGCTTCCGCCACTTTGGCGGCCAGGTCAAGTACTGGATCACTGTCGACAATCCCTACGTGGTGGCCTGGCATGGCTACGCCACTGGGCGCTTGGCCCCAGGCGTCCAGGGTAGCGCTCGGCTCGGGTACCTGGTGGCGCACAACCTCCTGTTGGTGAGTTCGAGGGGCCAGGCGGAGGGCCACGCCGGGGACAGGGCCTCTGGAGACTCCAGGGTCAAGAGGGGTGCCTGAGATGTTTGTGTGACCACTCGGGAGTCGCAGGAGGCGTGTCGGGCGGTGCAGGGCGGTGCGGGGGATTTGGGAGTGTGTGAAGGGTTGGGGGAAGAGACCAAGCAGTTTAGGCTTTCTTTGGAGGGTGTGAAGTTTGGAATGGGAAGGAAACTCCGCAGTGGGAGCGCCAGTGAGTGCCTAGAGTGAGTGCCCTTTGGAGACCATTTGTCAGGAAGATAATGGAATCAGTTTCTCCCGGAGAAAAGGGAGCTCCTTTCTCTGGGTATAGAAAAATCTCCCAATGTATGGCGGGAGGATTTATTAATAGTTGCTATGGGGAGGATGAGGAGGGTGAATGAAAGACCAAGTTTGTTCAGAAGCTGTGGAGACAGCTTTACTCTGCTAGGGTTTGTGGAGGTGGCAGGAGTTCAATGTTAATCCAGTAAGATCTGTGTTGCTTGTGACTCAGTGCACAGCACAGCAATGCAGAGGTGTCAAAATCGCATATCGTGGAGAGCTGGGTTTACATGTCTTTGGAAGTTCTTTCTGTCAAACCTTATTTAATTGGCAGGGGTGTGAAAAACCCTAAAACAATTTTAAACAAAGCTAGCCATAAAAGCAAATAACTACAGATGTCCTCCAAGTGTATTTCCATGATGCTCTCATCAATTGGAAGGATTCCTCCAGAAGATATTCTTAATCTGAAAAAAAAAATGATTTGAACACTATTGTACAAAAAGCTTCATAATATTTGACAGTACAAAGTGTTGATATGCTACGATCAAGTTGTCTCCCAAAAAATTCTTCCTCCTTTTTCTTCTTTACTTAGTGTTCAAGATTAGGTCTCATTGATTTGAGCGTTCATTCATAATGATGTCAGTTGTTGGTACACTTTGTATAGTTTTGTATGAAGAAAATATTTCATGTGTATGTACAAACATTTTAATAAAAGTGTTTAAAAGTTTAACTTTTGGTACTGTATTTTGGTGACTCACTAAGAATTAAGCCAAGCATTTTGAACAAATTCAAGACAGAACACTTCTGAATACTTTTAATTGAAGCTGTAGATAATAGAGGCATCACATATGGGTTATTGAGTTGGCTTAGTGCTCTGAGCTTCCAGTGATGTTGTAATAATGACTAAATACATTGTATGTCAGCTCCACAGAATCTGCTACCACAGATCATAAAAGCATGCTGGATTTGTTTGAAAAAAATTGAGATGTTAGTGATTTCATATTGATATATATCTTTTCATTAACATACTTCAGAACAATGCTAATAAACTTTTCAGTTTGGCCATCCTTTTAAGGAATCAAACAAAATATCATAAGGACCACCTGTTTATGGCTGGTGATAGAAAAATTCTGAAAAGAACTGGCCCCTCTGCCGAGGAAGACATAAGCAAATTTCAGTCCATACCAGAAAAAAATAAGAGATTTGTGGACCAGCTGGAAGACCAAATAGACCATTTCTGCAAAATCACCACTTTAGATTTAAATTACATGAGTTATATTTTTAGAGTGCATGTGATAAACTCCATATGTATACAAAAGTCATCAGTTGATATTTTAGTGACTTACATGATTATTTCATATGTAAAGTAAGGTATTGAGACAGCAGGAGCCTTCTTGTACTCTGGTATTTTACATAGTCAGCATGCTTTTGATTCTTGTGCCCACTCTCAGCCCTTTGATTAACTTTTCAGTTATATTTTTGGAACCTTACACACACACACACACACACACAAACACACACACACACAGACACTGTTGCCAAACACTAACCACCCTTCCCAGGAATGCAGTGGACTCTGAATTCATAGGAAATTAGTGACAAGGTGACAGTTGCTTTTGCTGATTCTGCAATCAAAATGCTAGTTGTTGTAAAACATTACTTTTGCTTTCAAATTTCTTTGGTTTGGAATTTAGTCACTTTTGTATCTTATGAAGTAAGTTGTCATTATCAAAGAATATCTTAAATTAATTTTTTCATTAGATATTTTAATTCTGTTTTTAATATTCTTTCTTGCTGTAGTGTTGCAGAGAGGGGGGATAGTTAAGTTTTGACCTTACTAGAAGAGATAAAACATATTCTGCAAGTTTTGTTAATAGAATATTTCAGCTGGGGCTTAAATATTGCTGTTAGGGGCCACTGAATTCCTCACATTTCATATGCATTTGGGGATCTGATGCTGCTGAAGGATAAAGTTGTCCAGCACCCCTCCCCTTCGGTTCTGTACTGTGCTTCCACTCCTTTAAAAATTAGGTAAGGATACCCCCTGGGGACACTGGAAATTTTACATGTGCGACCTTCCCCCC
>NW_006297280.1:622037-631976 GCF_000327345.1 Myotis davidii | reverse complement strand
CCCCCCCCCCCCCCCCCCGCTCCCTGCCCCAAGATTTAAGAGTTATTGTTGGGCTGGAGGACAGAGGCAGGCCACACTATAGAATGAATAAAGGGGGGGATCTTTTGTGGGTTCCTGATACTGGGATTAACCTTGACAGAAAGAGAGAGGAGAAGAGAGAAGAGAGAAGAGAGGAGAAAGAAGAAAGAAGAGAGAAGAGAGAAGAGAGAAGAGACACAGCACTTAGAACTGAAAGAATTTCCCTGAAGAGCTCTGGGAGGCTGGACTGCTTTGCTCATCTGTGTATAACACAGAAAAAGAACACACCTCTCTCTCAGACTTGAAGAGGGACTGTGTGCCTTCACAGATCTTGAAAGATTTTCTTGAGGACCTCTGCAAAACTAGCATTGAGGTCTGTAGTTGGGAATTCAGCCTCTGAGTTTTTTGTTTTGCCCATGGGTTTCTGAGAGGACCAGAAAGATACACATGGGCCTCCCATGGAGTCATGCCAATGTTCGTAGAGGGCATCTATGGAAAAAGACAACTTATTTCACTTAAGGAGGTGGGGCCAGGAGATATTACTTTGGGCACTGACTGGTATTGAAATTAATGTACACATTAACAGCCATGCTCATGTCTTAGCCGACCTGTCTGCAATATTTATGTAGCCACTCTTCTCTCTTTCTTGACACACCTCAACTTTACTTCCAGAACCCTATTCTCTCTTCTCCTCTTAGCTCACTGGTGATCCCTTCTCAGTCCCCTTTGCTTATGCCTCCTCACCTTGCCTCTAATATTGGCATGCCCAGGACTTTGCCCTGGGGCCTCTTCTCTAGGTTCACTCCAAGTGATTTCTTGAATACTCTCTATATCCTGCAAACTTTGAGTCTCCAGCCAGAACTTCTCTGAACTCTGGATATAAATAGACTACTGTCTTATCTACTTAGATGTCCAATAGGCATGTCACATTGAACACATCCAAATGCAAAACTCCTGTTTTTCCCCATCTTCGTTATGGCAACTTTGCTCTTTCAGATGGGTGGAGTCACAAACCTTACACCCTCCTTTTATCTCATGTCTTATTTTGAATCCATCAACAGCTCCAACAGCTCCAACTACTTTCAAAATATATCCAGAATCCAACCATTTCTCTCCCTATCTAAAACTACAGTTAGAGCACCCATCATATTCTCCCTGGATAATTGGAATAGTTTCCTAGCTGATGCCCTTGCTTCTGCCCTCACCTGCTGCAGTGTCCCATGATGGGTATTCTCAAGGATACTGTTATATGGGTGTTAGGTTTGATCAAGCAATTGAACTGATACCCCTCCCCTGGGAACTGGCTTTTCAGGTCATTTCACTATGGACATTCCCTTAGCTGAAGACCACATTTCACTTGTGGTGACCACATTTTATTATCTCCCCTCCGGGTATGCATAAAGAAGTCTCTGCCCAGAAAAAAAAAGCCTGCTAAAAGTTCTTTAAAAGCTGCTGACTCCATTTACGTGGTGCTGGAGCCATCCAGGATCAGCCACCTGGTGTGCGGATGATTGAATAAATTTGTGATCCTTCACCACCCTGGTCTCGAGCGTTCCTCCTTCGGCAACCTAACATTTGGTGCCAGAAATCCGGGAGGGTTCCATGGGGAGAGGAGCCATCATCCTGGCTTCGGTCACCCCAAGTTTGCTACTCAGAGAGCAGTAGGCAGCAGCAGCTCATCCTGGGCTTACCTCCAAATCCTACTCGGGTGACTCGATTGCCAGCCTCGATCAGGTCTCCCTCCCTTATGGGTCCCCTCCAGCCAGCCAAGGAGGACACTGGACCTGGAATCTCTCCTCCTTTGCTGACCCTCCATCCCACACCGGCCAATCTTCTCTAGGTGAGTGACGTTCCACAATTCCCCTCATCTCGGGTCTTCTGCCCACTCTCTCTCACTGACTTCTTAGAAGTCTCTCATCTTGAAAGTTCTAGCACTAGGCCAGAAGATTCCTCAGCCGTTTGGCTTTGGGTCCTTCTGGATTGGGGACCCCCAGTCCAGAGGGTCACCTCTCATTTCTAATGGTGATTTGTTTAGCAGCAGGGACACCTGCCCTAAACAGTCACCTTTGGGTTTGTGGCCTGTCACTCACCCTTCCTGTCGTGTGGGCCACTCGCGGGGGAGATCATGCCCAACCACCTCACTTTATTTTGTGACACTGTTTGGCCACAACATAAACTAGATAATAAGTCTCAATGGCCTGAAAACAGCACTTCCAATTTTAACACACTGAACAGTTTAGATAATTGCTGTCACTGCAAGGAAAATGGTCAGAGATTCCAGGCCTTTTTTCACCCTTCAGTCCCAATCATCTCTCTCAGTCCTGCTCTACCCATCAGAGCTTTCTCCTTCACACAAAACATCTTAACCCTAACACTTCTGATTCTGAATCTACTCTTGACCTAGCAGACCACCAACCTCCACTCCCTCTCCTACCTCCCCCCTGCAGTAGATTCCCTAACCAGCAACCACCTTCTCCCCGAGTCCGAGAGCCCAAATCCGGAGAACATGAGCTCCAACACAGCCTTTTCCTATCTAACACTTATTCTCAGGCCACCCAAATACTGCCTTCCTCAACAACCTCTTCTATTCCCACGATGCATAAAGAAGTCTCTGCCCAGAAAAAAAAAGCCTGCTAAAAGTTCTTTAAAAGCTGCTGACTCCAGTTACTTGGTGCTGGAGCCATCCAGGAAATCATCTCTCTCAGTCCTGCTCTACCCATCAGAGCTTTCTCCTTCACACAAAACATCTTAACCCTAACACTTCTGATTCTGAATCTACTCTTGACCTAGCAGACCACCAACCTCCACTCCCTCTCCTACCTCCCCCCTGCAGTAGATTCCCTAACCAGCAACCACCTTCTCCCCGAGTCCGAGAGCCCAAATCCGGAGAACATGAGCTCCAACACAGCCTTTTCCTATCTAACACTTATTCTCAGGCCACCCAAATACTGCCTTCCTCAACAACCTCTTCTATTCCCACGACAATTCCACCCCTGAGGGAGGCAGCAGGAACTGAGGGCATAGTCTGAGTCTGCGCCCCATTCTCTGTGTCCGACCTTGCACAGATTGAGAGATATCTCAGATCTTTTTCCACTGACCCGATCATCTTTACTAAGGAATTTGACAAACTTAATGAAATCACTCAGGGCCCTGACAAAAACCCAGCTCTCCTTCTCTCCTGCCTCATGGAGGCCTTACAGAAATTTACCACCTTAGACTCCACCTCTCTAGAAGAAGCCCTTCTTCTGAACACCCATTTTATATCCCAATCAGCCCCTGACACACACCATAAACTTTGAAAAATAGACACAGGTCCACAAACCCCTCAAAAAGACCTCGTTAACCTGACCTTTAAGGTCTTTAATAATAGAGACTAGGAGACCCAAATCCAAAAACAAAGGTGAGATCAGGCCAAGGCTGAGGCCCAGAATGAGGCCTTCCAGCTCCTAGCCACAACTCTCGTAAACCCCAAACTTAGTGCCAGTCCTCCAACTGCAGGTAAGTCAGGGGCTAAGCCTCTTCCAGGCCCATGCTTCAAATGCAATAAGGAAGGACACTGAACCAAGTCCTGCTCAACTCCAAGACTCCTGCCTGGGCCCTGCCCAAGTTGTGGAAGGGAAGGCCACTGGAAATCAGACTTTAGTCTGGCCCCGCTGGGTCGGACCTCAGCCAGTCCAGCAAGGCTGCACCCTGGATCCGGTTTGGAGCTCCCAGACCTCCTGGGACTGGTCACCAAAGAAGCTGCCCAGGCCCTGACAGGGCCCACAGACTTACATCACCAGGACAGAACCTTGGGTAATAACTGTGTTGGCAGGTAAGCCAATCTCCTTTTCAATTTGCACTGAGGCCACTTATTCTGCCCTCTCTGAATTTGCTGGGACCCTTGTCCCCTCCTCAGTCTCTATTATGGGGGTTGACAGATTAGTCTCACAGCCATTAGCCACCTTGCCTCTACACTGCAGCTTACTAAATTCCCCCATTCACTCTTTTCTCATTCTATCTCAGTGCCTGGCCAGGGCTACCATACATTCCCCCATAAAACCCAGTTGTCCCAAACCACAGTCACCTACCTCAATTTCACACTGTCACCCTACAAGGCTGAGTCATTCCTTGGACTCTAAACACCTTATCTCCTCCATGTTCCCTCCTCTGAACAAGAAATTTTCTCCTTTCTCAGGCTCAGTGGATGCTCTCGCCTCCAGGTTCACAACTTTAGTCTTCTTGCAAAGCTCCTCTATGACATGACATGACAAAGGAACCCCCTCACTGAGCCTTTAGTTACCAAGGCCAACATTCTCACCCCTTTAATGCTCTGAAAACTGCTCTGACCTCAGTGCCTTCTCATCCCCCCCCCCCCCCCCAACCCCCACCTTTCTCAGAGAACAACTTTCTGCACATGCTTACTTAACAGTCCGGTTATTATCAGAAACTGAGCTAATTATCTACCAAACCTTAGCATTTTATCTCTAAGGAAAAATCCAGCAGTTTTGAATCCAAGCAGCTAGAGATCTAGGAACAGGCTGCAGGGCCTGCTCCCTCCTCCCTCTGCCTTTTCTCCAGCCTCATATACCTATACATAATTTTCCAAAGTTTTATTAACTTAAAGACTTTGGAGCATTGCTAGGTTAAATGATAAACATCTAAATATTTTAAAATAGCATACAGTACTGAAACTGCTCTTATTTTTTATTACAGAAGGTCTCTTGTACTTTGTTGAATGTATATTTTCTTGAAAGTAAGAGTGTGTTTAAAGTGTGTTGATAAATGTCAATCTAAGAAATGTTGACTGTTTACTTTTTGGTTATCATTGAAAAATTAAGGTTTCTAAGAGTGAAGAATTCTAATACATTAAAAGAAAGAAAGAAAAGGTCTGTACAAGTTGCTGAAGGTATGACAGAAAGAAGGAATATTAGAGTAAAAATACTTAACAGAAGGTCTGAGGCATGTTTTGCATTTTTGAAGGACATAGAAGGTTTGAAGGCTAATTTAAAAGTGTGAAATTTGTGAAGGTTGCATATGTGATGAGAAGGAAAAGAGAAATGTTGAAAGAAAGAAATAAGTTCTAAACTTAACTATTTACAAGAATTGTAAAAGGGCCATTTTACTCTGAGCAAGAAAGCCTAAGGTTTCAGTCTCTAAGCCTGGCAGGACAAGGTTGCTGGGTACTTCTTAAGCTAAACCAGAATATTCAGCAGCGGAATTTTAAGACAGAAGCATACATAATGCCTCAGACTCCCACCCAGCCTGCTCTTCAGATTGGCTAGGAGGATGGGGGCAGGGGTGGCATCTGTACTTCATGGGTTAAATATATAGGTTTGCTTACTTTGCTTTTTCAGTAAAGGAGCATACTCTAATTACTTGGGTAAGTTAGCTTTTCACAATATAATCAAGGTCTCATATAAACTCATTTATATGAGAAGCCAATATTTTATGAGCAACTGGTTCTAGTAAAGTCCAAAGTAAAATTTGCCTGTATATGCAAATGAGCTCTAGCCAAAAAAGAATGCTGTTTAGAAGTAAATTTAAGCTTAAAAAAGAAGGAATTTAAAAATCTCTTCCACTACTATTTACAGAATAAACTAAAAGTTATTATTTAAACATTAAATCTCACCATTAATGAGACACCATAAGTAAAAAGAAAGTTACTTTTACTTGAGATGTATGCATTGCAGTATTGGCCAGCATGTCTCTGTCCTACCAGTTTTTTCTGGAAGGTAACCAAGTTGGTTGCTCTATTTGAAGGAAAGTAAATTTTTTAATGTAGCAATTTGAGGTTTAAAAGTAAAACAGCAAGGATTAAGGTTCAGTAAAAATAAGAAGTTAAGCCAGGGAGTGGTAGATTATAACCTCAGGAAATTTAAAGTACTAAATTTGGCTGGTCTGAATGCAGTGGTGTCTTACAACTAATTGATCACAGACAGTCTGTCTTACTTCTTATCCAACCATCCAGGCTCCTGGCTTCAACTGCTCCTTTCCTTCCCCTTTTCTTTTCCCTTGAATAACAGCCCATTCTAGTGTTCCTGCCCGCTTGTACTGCAATAAAATCTCAACCACTCATCTGTCACCCCTTATTGGTAGTGCCATGGTGACTACCCTTTCAGCTTGGAGCGTGGAACCAGGAAAGGGGATCTCATACCCTTTAGTCCACCTCTCCTCTTACACTTTTCAGCTTGTCTCCATGATCAGGGATTTTTCTTCCTCTGTGGGGAAAACACATACATCTATCTCCCTATCAGCTGGACAGAAACCTGTACTCTTGTCTCTCACCCAATGTAGATGTAGCCCTCAATAATCAGTCTTTGCCTATCCCCGTAACCCATCATATCTGACACAAAAGAGGAGTCCAGATAATCCCTCTCCTAATAAACCTGGGCATCACATCAGGGGTTGGAACTGCCACAGGGAGCTTAACCACTGCTCTACCTATTTTGAAACCCTGTCTCAGGACCTACAATAAAACTGTGGATGCCCAGCAAGGGGGTGGGGGTGGGGGGGCAAAACTGGGAAAACAAGGACCTCACCCCCAGGGCAACCTATCTTCCTCTTTCATATGACTAGTCAGGCAACTGAGACCCCTAATCTTCCCCACCCTCCTTAAAGATAACATCTAGGTCTCAGTTGTATTCAGCTCCAGGCCTAGAAAAGCAGCAAAACTAGACAAGTGACACTGTGGTAGCCTCAGGACCAGCTTTTACCTCCCCAGTCACTCAACAGGACCATTTTCAAGACTTCACCAACCAGTCTCTTGGGGAAATCATGCTGCTGCGACCCCTCATCCAGCCCACTACTATCAAAGTCCATTTCCCTGTGACCTCAACATCCCACCTCAGCGGGAAGTTATTACAGAAGATATGACCTTCATCCCTATTCCATAAAATAAAAAGGCTGGAATGTTAGGTTTGATCGAGCAATTGAACTGATACCCTTCCCCCAGGAACTGGCTTTTCAAGTCATTTCACTATGGACATTCACTTTGCTGAAGACCACATTTTACTTGTGGTGACCACATTCCATTATCTCCCCTCCGGGTATGCATAAAGAAGTCTCCACCCAGAAAAAACCCCACCAGAAGTCCTTTAAAAGCCATTGATTCCAGTCACTGCGTGCTGGACCCATCCAGGCTCAGCCACCTGGTGTGTGGATGATCGAATAAATTTGTAATCCCTCACCACTCTGGTCTCGTGCTTTCCTCCTTCAGTGACCTAACAATAGGAGCAAGATAAAGATCCTTGTTTATGAAAATCTCACCTTTTCTTCAAGAACCAGCAAATTTGCTGCCTTTGACCCCACACCTGAATGTTATTTCTTTCTTCTATGGATTCCCATAATGCTTCATTGTGATGGCTCCTACCACATTACATTGTTCCTTTATTTAACCATTTGCCTCCTTACACCACTCCACTTGCTAGGCAATTCCTTAAGTGAGGAAATCATGTTCACTTCATCTATTCTAAAATTCCCTCTTGGAGGAACCAACATGGCGTCATAGGTACACACCTGTACTTCCTGCCTCGCACAACTACATCAAAACTACAACTAAAAGATAAAATGGATATCATCCAGAACCACGAGAAGGCTGGCTGAGTGAAAGTTCTACTACAAGAAGGAAAGAGAAAAACCCATTTGAGTCTGGTAGGAGGTATAGAGGCACACGCAAAATGGGCCAGCAACTGGGTGCGCTGTTCTCTTTTTTAATCCCGAGGCAGATACAAGCTCCCAATTGCTCTGAACTCCAGTTCTGGGTGAGACTCTGGGGACCCAGACTCATACAGGGAGAAACTGGACTGTCTGGCATCAGGCAGGAACACGAGGGCGGCTTTCTCTCAGAGGTGCTTGCAGTGATCATTGTTCCTACACAGGGCACGGAACACGGACACTCAGAGACCACAGGGACCTCTCCAATGCAGGGCTTACTGGCAGCCACTGATGTTTGTTCTGCCCTGGTGATTCCATGAGACCCCGCCCCACCCAATTTACAACCCCACCCAGCTGTGCACAGCGGCTTTTGCATATGAATGGCCTGTGTTCTCACTGCCTAAAACAGCCGTGGTCAAACTACGGCCCGCAGGCAGGATCTGGCCCATTTGAAATGAATAAAACTATTGAAAAAAAAGACCGTACCCTTTTCTGTAATGATGTTTACTTTGAATTTATATTAGTTCACACAAACACTTCATCCATGCTTTTGTTCCGGCCCTCCGGTCCAGTTTAAGAACCCATTGTGGCCCGCTGGGTCAGAGAGCCCCAGAGCTTCCAAAAGACGGCCTAAGGCTTGACAGCAGCCTGCACTGCTACACAGCCGGGCCTCATCTGGGCACCTCCAAACCCCAAACAAAGAGGAGGAATCTGCAGATGTCTCTGAAGCTTCTGCTGGGTGGCCTGAGGCAGTGGCTGACTTTGCACCTCCTTGGAGATCCAAGAGCCTGTGTACCCAGGAGTCAGTGTGAGACCATAGCAGATTATAACTCTTCATATCCATAAGAGACACACTCAAGGGACAGACTCAGTGAGCACCAAAGCCCCAATGAAGCAAGACCTGCCCCATAAGGGTGTCTTCAGCACAGCAGTTCTCCCATTATAGACATGGCTGGTCCTCACAGCCAATTGGCCTGCTGGTCAATTCCTCCCAGTGATACCAACAGCAATCAAGGCTTAACTACAGAAAGACTAGTAGTCCACAAAGGGGTGTACCAAGAGTGGCAACCTCAGGTAATTGGGGAGGCTGAGCCACTGGGCCCTATAGGACACCTAGCACACAAAGCCACTCTATCAACACAGGGAAGCAGCCAAAATGTGGAGACAAAAAATATGTCACAAATGAAAGTAATGGAGGAAAACAAAATACTGGATATAGAGTTCAAAACTATGGTTATAAGGTTACTCAAGAATCTTCTAGAAACCTCCAAGAAATTTACTGAGACCCTCAAGGATATGAGAAAGGACCAATTAGAAATTAAGCATACACTGACTGAAATAAAGAATAATATACAGAGATCCAATAGCAGACTAGAGGATCCCAAGAATCAAGTCAAAGATTTGAAATACGAAGAAGTAAAAAACACCCAACTGGAAATGCATAAAGAAAAATGAATCCAAAAATATGAAGATAGTGTAAGGAGCCTCTGGGACAACTTCAAGCATACCAACATTCACATTATGGAAGTGTCAGAAGAAGAGAGAGAGCATGATATTGAAAGCCTATTTGAAGACAGTAGTTACCTACAAGGGAATACCCATATGACTGTCAGCTGATTTCTCAACAGAAACTATGCATGAAATGCTGAAAGGTATTCTTTAGGAAGAGAAAGAAGAAGAAAAAGGTAAAGATAAAAATTATGAACAACAAAGTGACAACAAATACATATCTATCAACAAGTGAATCTAAAAATCAAGTGAATAAAAAATCTGATGAACAGAATAAGCTGGTGAATATAATAGAATCAGGGGCTGGACTGACAATTCTCGGGGGGAAGGGAATGTGGGGTGTGCGGGAAGAGACTGGACAAAAATCGTACACCTATGAATGAGGACAGTGGGTGGGTGGGTAAGGGCATGGGGTGGAGTGGGAACCCGGTGGCAGGGAGCTATGGGGGAAAAAAGAGGAACAATAAAGATTTATTTTTTCAAAAATAAAATTCCCTCTTGCTCTTGGTAGGTGCTCAGTGAATGACTTCTAACTATTTAATAACCTGACTCTGGCTTTGTGAAGGATGCTTCCAGGATTTGCTCTCTTTCTCAGTCTTTTTGGCTACTTTCTATTGGGAAGTACTAAATCCTAACCAGAAAGGAAAATCAATAAACATAATGGGGCAGAATTTGATATTTTCAGTAAAAGCTTTAGGTTCATCATCAAATTGATGATTCCATTGTAAAAATTTCCAAATAATTATAAAACTATCTATAATCAGTATAGAACTTTAT
>NW_006297280.1:621613-621976 GCF_000327345.1 Myotis davidii | reverse complement strand
GGAAAGTCTTCTGGCTGGCTTTATGAACATGAATTGGAAGTGGCTTTGTTACCTGGTTGAATTTTCATTCCCCAAGTAATAGGAAAGGCAATTTACCTGCTAGATACATGCTCAAATTATATATGCTATGTACTTTTGGGAAGCACTATACCAATTTTCTTTTTTCCCCAAATATATTTTATTGATTTCAGAGAGGAAGGAAGAGGGAGAGAGAGAGAGAAATATCAATGATGAAAGAGAATGATTGATTGGCTGCCTCCTGCATGCCCCTTACTGGGGATGGAGCCCACAACACGGGCATGTGCCCTTGACCAGAATCAAACCCAGGACCCTTCAGTCTGCAGGCTGACGCTCTATCCATTG
>NW_006297280.1:616106-621100 GCF_000327345.1 Myotis davidii | reverse complement strand
AAATATATTTTATTGATTTCAGAGAGGAAGGAAGAGGGAGAGAGAGAGAGAAATATCAATGATGAAAGAGAATGATTGATTGGCTGCCTCCTGCATGCCCCTTACTGGGGATGGAGCCTGCAACCCAGGCATGTGCCCTTGACTGGAAATAAACCTGGGACTCTTCATTCTGCAGGCTGACAATTTATCCACTGAGCCAAATTGGCAAGGGCTATACCAATTTTCTTTTAATTAAAATGTATTTAGTACATGGATGGAATAATCAACTGAGTTGAAACAATGTATTTTACAGAATACTACAAAATTCAATTGTATGTTTAATCAGAAATAGATAAAATATCTCCCAAAGAGCTTGACTCACTCCCCCTTGAATATCTGATTGAACATAGTGTTTTTTGAAGGTTACAGTCAAGTCTAAGAAAAAAATTAAGAATAGAAAAGAATAATAAAATGATTTTAAAATCGTAGCAATATTTAACAATGTCAATTATTTTGAGTTGAAGAAAAGAGGCAATATACAGACTACTAAGCATTCAAATAATGTCAATGTGCACTGCTTAAGTATAAATTTAATGAATGTACAGCTACGTTACCTGGATATGTTATTAGTCATGACTTTTGCACACAAACGTCTTCTGATTTATCTTAATTTTTCAAACAATACAATGCTCTAAGTCAGAATTTTATTATAATTATTTTGTATAAAAGGTGCCTTTCTTTCATTGAATATTATCTTTTAAAGCATAACAAATTTTGGCTGTAGGAGGATAATAGAATACATATCTATTAGAAGGACAAGAAATAAAAGAATGAGTAAATAAAAATACATACTGTTACTGAATCCTCCAAGATAAAATCTTCTGAGGAAACTGATATTTGCAATTTCTAGTTAAACAGATAAGCATATTCTACCTTTTATATACTCTTATCTTGATATATCTTGGTACAAAATTAATCCAAAGGTTCACTATACCTCTTCTCCCTGCTATCTAGGGATAAACTCATTTATCCTCCAAAGAGTTGACATAAATACTTCCATTTTGTGATAACAGCAGGAAGAGCAGATCATGTGCTCATTTGTAATTCATTGAGATCAGAGAGGAATAAATAATATCATTTTTTAAAAAAAATTTTAAGTGTTTATCTCAGCCCTGGGAACAGAGTAAATGTTCAATATAAATTTTAATGAAGGAATAAATGTAATGTAAAATAATCTGTACTTGTTTTAATATGCCCTTTTTCTTTCTTGCAAATTGGATAGTTACAGTCTGCTTTCTCACATATGTCTAGGAAGGAATTTCAGAGTGAGGAAGAATGGAAAAAATTCCTGCCTAGATAGGTATATGACCTTTGTGCATCCCCAGGGCAAATAATATCCCAATTTCCTCCAGTACACAGGGAAGGAGGGGAAGAGGAAGAATGTGGCTGACCTGGAGGCTGTATTATCCCTTCCACTCTCATCCTATTGGAAGGACCCAGTCACATGGTGTAAGGAGCTGGGGAATTATTGTCTGCTGTGGAGCCCTGTGCTCAGAGAATAATTCTATTATGTTGAAATCAGGTGAGAACAGCTCATTCGGGGCAACCAACCATCTCTGCCACACTACCTACCTCCCAGATATATCTTGAGAATTAAAACAAAATCATGTATGTCAACATGTTTTAGAAAACATAAAGAGCTCTACAAAAGTGAGTTGAGGTATTAATTTATTGTCAATAATAATACTACTAATAATAATGGCAAAAGTACTGGAAAAATTATCCTCTTAAGCTATTTTAGAAGAAATGAAATTGTTGTCTCACTTAACTTTTTCATTGCAACTTGTAGCATTCAGTGGGATGAAGTCTTTGCAATATTTTTCATAGCATTTGACCAAATACTTTAAAATAATTTTGAAATAACTGATTTTACATAAAACACAGTATTACCACGTAACTTTTCTGGATACAGCTTGATGTTGTTGTTGTTTTAATTAAAAATTTTATAAAATTAGCCGAGACCGGTTTGGCTCAGTGGATAGAGCATCGGCCTGCGGACTGAAAGGTCCCGGGTTCGATTCTGGTCAAGGGCATGTACCTGGGTTGCACGCACTTCCCCAGTGGGGGATGTGCAGGAGGCAGCTGATCGATGTTTCTAACTCTCTATTTCTATCTCTCTCCTTTCCTCTCTGCAAAAAGATCAATAAAATATATTTAAAAAAAAATAAAAATAAAAATTTTATAAAATTGGTTTTTAGAGAGAGAAAAAGAGAGAAGGAGAGACAAAAATTGATGTGAGAGAGAAACATTGATGGGCTGCCTCCTGCAAGCCTCCTACCAGGGATAGAGCCCACAACCCAGGCATGTGCCCTGACTGGGAATCAAACCAGCAGCCTTTAATGCACAGGATTTTGCGTAACCAACTGAGGCAACATGGGCCAGGGCTAGACACAACTTGATGTTTAAAAGAAGTATACTCAGTATAGGACTGATATAATTTGTTATATCAACAAAAGATAAATATTTAGTGAACTCTTATAGCCCCACTCTGAATATATATTTTTTATCAATAACATATTGTTCAGAGTATGGATGTCAGAACATCATCCATGAATCAATATCATTATACTAGGTGTACCGGTTAATAATGGCGGATTTTGTAATCAAAGAAAAGACAATAATTTCAAGAGAAACATAAAAGTGCTCTATCCAAAGTAATGCCCATCGCTAGCTACACATTTCCCCCATCTTTCAGGTAATCTGTGGATAACATTCCATTCCAATAGAACTTTTCTTGTTTTGAGACAAACCATTCAGAGACCCAATTTTCTACTTCTTCGTATGTTTTGAAGTGCTGCTCAGAAAGTCCATGTGCTATCAATCGGAACAAGTGGTAACCTGAAGGAGCAAGGTCTGGTGAATACAGCGGGTCGGTTAATACTTCCCAGGCAAGATATTTTAACGTGTCTTTAACTGGTTTTAAAGTGTGTGATGGTGCGTCATCATGAAGCAAAATTACTTTGCCTTGTCTTCTGGAACATTCTGATTGTTTCACAATCAAAGTGTAGTTCAAATTGATTATTTGTTGTCAGTAGCAATCAGTATTAATGGCTTCACCTGGTTTTAGAAGCTCATAACACACCACACCTTCCTGATCAGACCAAACACAAGGCATTGTCTTCTTTCTGAAGCGATTTGGCCTTGCAGTTGATGTTGATGGTTGACCTGGATCAACCCATGGTTTTGTGCATTTGGGATTCTCAAAATAAATCCACTTTTCATCGCCAGTCACAATTCAATTCAAAAAAAGACTTTCTTTCGTGCCGTTGAAGCAACATTTTATTGGTGACTTTTCGGTTTTCCATTTGCTTTCATTCAGTTGATGTGGCACCCATGAGGTGGAGCATGTTCACCATAAGCTTCCCAAAGTATACGATAACTTTTTCTTCAAAATAAAGTAATGAATTAAAACTTCCCGCAAATGCTGTTTTTTGGCACAAAATTCAACATTTTAAGCATAAAAATATCTATGATATTAACACTTTCAGAAAATTTGACATATGAAGTTTTAAAGCTTGTTGTCAATACAACAAAAAAGCATACATATCAAATTGCATATATATCAACATATGTGTAACTCCATCTATTGAAAAAATTGGCATTATTAACTGGTACACCTAGTAGTTAGATAAAATATTGAAAATAAACTAAAAGCAGTGATATACATTAAATTTAAATATACTTTCTAAGCAAACATTTCCATGTCTATAAGTGCACTTTTATTTGATGATTAGAATGCTAGAATTAGAAGGGTATTCCAAGTCACATTTCTTCTCAGGATAAAGTCTTTCCTTACTGTAGCCCTGGTGGGGTCCTCCAGCTTCTACTCCACTCTTTACAACAAGAGGAACTCGGGTGACATGAAAGTTCCCCACTCAGTTGATGGTTCCACTCAAGTTGCAACTTGATTCTACCTTTATATTGAATGAAAACCTGCCTCTGGTTGTCTCTTTGATTTCCTAAATCTCAAAGAATAAAACAAATTGCTTTTTGATGAGACTAATTTTCAAATAACTGAAAATGCCGCTGTGTTTTTCAGGTATGTTGTTTAATGGTGAGACAAATGTGACTCATGAGAGGCCTCTTTATCTTTGACACTTGAGGGTAAGGTGGGGAGGGAGATGGAAAACTTGACCTTTCTATCTGCCAAGTGGAGTGAGTCATGTTCTTCCAGGAACCAAGCAATCTCAGGTTGTCTGTGAGACCTACCTCTGTCCCATTTCCCATATTAAGGAGCTGCTGGTGAGTGTAGATGACTGAGGATGAGGGCCCTATGTCTCTGGTCTCTGGACCCTGAATTGGGATTCCTGTACCTGAGGTGCATTTGAAGGTTCTTTTTGTCAGGAATCAGGAGGGGCCCCAAAGCCACAACCCAGATGAGGGGTGAGGAATACCTGTCACCTTTTCCCAGCATGACTCCCCCTTCTCTTTGGATTACTCATTGAAAGGTCCTCTCCCTCAGAACCTTCCCCTCTTGGTGACATGAGTTCTTTCACAGTGTCTGGACTTCCTGCCTGCTCTGCAGAGGTGGGAGCAAGGGTGATAGGGGTCTGTCACCTTGGGCTCAGGTACATTCTCCCTGATTTATATGAGGTCAAATATAACTCTATAGCATAGTTATTTCCTTACCAAAAGCACACTGGGCTTCACCAGAGATTTGGCATCCTCCTATTTATTAATGTGAGCTGTGCTCACTGTGAACTAGTCACCTGGCCCTTTTCTTCGCTTCATAGCCAGGTCACATTGCAAAGCTCCCAGCATAGATAAAGGACAAAGGATCATCTCTGGGGAACTGTCTAGTAGTTTAGTCGGGTGAACCAGCAACCGTTCAGTGTACTGGATGCCACCCAACCAACTGAGACACACTGGCCAGGGTTGTCATTTATTTTTGAACTTTTAATCTTATTAAATTTCATCTACAATGTGCAAAGATTAGAGGAGGGCTCCTACAGATG
>NW_006297280.1:614131-615903 GCF_000327345.1 Myotis davidii | reverse complement strand
ATATATATATATATGATGAGTTAAAGAAATAGTGGAATACATGTACAAGGGAATAGTATTTGCCTATTAAAATGTCAATGTATGGTGAATAAAAAGTCACACACAAAAATGCCAGTTATGTTATGCTTCTTCCATATTTCTGCTATAGAAATTAGTGTAATTAAGTAGTGAGCACTTTACTGTTCTTCAGCTGTGCTGGGCTCTCTGCATCCTTTGCCCAATGTCCCTTCCCTGACATGTCCAGGCCCAGCTATGATATTCCTTCTTTCTGCTTCCATTAAATCTCATCCCACTCCCTCTTAGCACATTTATTGAAACGATTTATTTGTCTTACCACAACAGCCCTCAGCTTTGAGATACTAGGAACCATGCTTGTCTTGTTTACCATTTTATACTAACAACTCTCCAGGGCCTGGAGAGAGGAAACATGCAGGTATTTGTTGAATGATGAAAGAATGCACATACACCCTGGTCTATGCCCCAATACCCTACCAGCCCTCTTCTCCCACCAGGCTCTCAAATGGTGGCAGTGTGACTTCTGCTCCCAGGTAGGGATTGGGAATGTTTTCTCCAGGGTAACTGATTAGCCCCTGAGGAAAGATTAAGGTGCTGGTCCTACAAGGCTCCACACAAATAACCAAGACAGATCACACTGCAGTGAAGCTCAAAGTCAACAGATCCCATCCACATGCTCAGACCTTCCAATCGGATATTTTGTTTCTTGTTCTTAAATATGAGTAGACAATCAAGATGGAGACCCATAAAAATAAACAAAGCAAAAACACAACTTGGAGGAAACAAATTACACAGGGAGAAATATCAACTAAAACAAATAAACAAACAAAAAAAAAACACAAGACAGTCAAAGGTACAAATATCTAGTTATAAAATAAATTAAGTCATGGGATATACTGTACAGCATGGTGACTATAGTTTCTTTTATATTGTGTATTTGAAAATTGCTAAGAGAGTGGATTTTCAAAGTTCTCATCACAAGAAAAAATATCATAATTATGGTGATGGATGTAAACTTGACTTATTGCGGTGATCATTTCACAGTATATACAATGTTAAATCATTATGTTATAGACCTGAAGTTAATATAATATTATATGAAAATATGTCAGTATCTGAATAAAATAAATACTTTAAACACCCAATAAATGTTTAAAGAGAGAAGAAAAGATATTGTACCTAGAAAATAAGAATAGAAAAATATTTAAAAATGGGGTGGGGAGGAAGAACACTTGGAAATTAAATACATTATATATAAATTTAAAAAAATAGAAGGGCTAGAAAATAAAGGTGATTAAATCTCTCTAAGAACAGAGCAAGAAGGCAAAGAGATGGAAAGTAGTACAAAAGAGTACAAAATATATCATTTCCAGCATGCCTACTTCTCTCAGCTTCTTTTATTCCTTCCTCAACCAGCTGTCAGGACAACTCAAGCATTTCTGCTCACTCAGCATTGGGCATCATTTTACCTAGGGCTTCTCAAAGCCACCCAATGCAGGAGCACCAAAATACATAAAAAAACTTCTGGAAGATATCAAGGGAGAGATCGACAGCAATATGATCATAGCAGAGGATATTAATATTCCACTGACATCACTGGATAAATCCTCTAGAAAAAAATCAGCAAAGAAACAGCAATCCTAAATGACTCAGTAGATCAGATGGACTTAATCAACATCTTCAGAACATTTCACCCCAAAGCTATAGAATATACATTCTTCTCCAGAGCACATGGGACATATACAAAAATAGACCAC
>NW_006297280.1:612178-613492 GCF_000327345.1 Myotis davidii | reverse complement strand
AAAAAAATATTACAGAAAATCAATGAAACCAAGAACTGGTTCTTTGAAAGGATAAACAAGATTGATGAACCTCTAGCCAGGCTCACCAAGAAGCAAAGAGAGAGGACCCAAATAAACAAAATCAGAAATGAAAGAAATGAAGTAACAACAGACCCTACAGAAATACAAAGGATTGTAAAAGAAAAATACTATGAACAACTCTATTCCAACAAACTAAACAACCTAGAGGAACTGGACATATTTCTAGAAAAATACGACCTTCCAAAACTCAACCAAGAAGAATCAAAACATCTCAACAGGCCAAACACTAAGGAGGAAGTTAAAGCAGTCATCAAAAAACTTCCACGGAACAAAAGCCTTGGACCAGATGGCTTCATAAGGGAATTTTACCTAACATTCAAAGAAGATCTAAAACCTATGCTTTTCACACTATTACAAAAATTCAAGAGGAAGACACACTTCCAAGCTCTTTCTACGAAGCTAACATTACCCTAATCCCCAAACCAGATAAAGACACCACAAAGAAAGAGAATTACAAGCCAATATCCCTGATGAACATAGATGCTCAAATCCTCAACAAAATTCTAGTAAAGCAGATCCATCATTACATTAGAAAGATCATACACCACGACCAAGTGGGATTTATTTCAGGCATGCAAAGTTGGTACACTATCTGCAAATCAATAAACATGATACATCACATAAACAAATTGAGAGACAAAAATCACATAATAATATAAATAGATGCAGAAAAGGCATTTGACAAAATCCCACATCCTTTCCTGATAAAAAAAAAAAAAACTCAGCAAAGTGGGAATTGAGGAATCATACCTCAACATAATAAAAGCCTTATATGACAAACCTACAGCCAACATTATACCTAATAGGCAAAAACTAAAACCATTTCCAATAAGAACAGGAACAAAGATTAAGGTGATGCCTACTCTCATCACGCCTGTTCAACATAATACTGGAAGTGCTAGCCATAGTGATCAAACAAGAAGAAGAAATAAAAGACATCCAAATTGGAAAAGAAGAAGTAAAATTGTTATTTGCAGATGACATGATATTGTACATAGAAAACCCTAAAGATGCCATCAAAGAAACTGCTAAAACTAATAGATGAATTTGACAATGTAGCAGGATACAAAATTAACACCCAGAAATCCATGGCTTTTTTATACACCAATAATGAACTCACAGAAAGAGAAACTGAAAAAAAAAAATCCCATTTACCATTGCAACAAAAAAAGTAAGATACCTAGGAATAAATGTAATTAAGGAGGTAAATAACCTGTACTTAGAAAATTACAA
>NW_006297280.1:608997-610337 GCF_000327345.1 Myotis davidii | reverse complement strand
GAGCGCCCATTTGACCCAGTTATCCCACTTCAAGGAAAATATCCCAAGAAAACTAGAAACACCAATCAGAAAGGATAGTTGCATCTCTATGTTCATAGCAGCACAATTTACAATAGCTAAGATTTAGAAACAGCCTAAGTGCCCATCAGATGTACTGTGGTAAGGAATTCTTACCATTTGCAACAGCATGGATGGAACTGGAGACCATTTTGTTAAATGAAATAAGCCAGTCAGAGAAAGATAAATATCACATGATCTCACTCATTTGTGGAGTATAATGAACAACATAAATTGATGAACAGAAATAGAACCAGAGTCATAGAAGCATTGAACACTGTCCAACCTATGAGGAAAGGCGGGGGATGAGAGGGTAAGAGATCAACCAAAGGAGTTGTATGCATGCATACGAGCATGACCAATGGACACAGACAGGGGCTAGGGGGGGAGGGCATGTGCTGGGGGGTGTGGGTGCCCGGGTAGTGGTCAATGGGGAAAAAGGAGACTTATGTAATACAATAAAACATTTAAATTGTTTAAAAAAGAAACAGTACGCTTTTCCCTACCAGGGACAAGAGTTTTGAACGGACATTTCACAAGAGCATCTACACCAATTTTCAACGTCAACATTATCATGGAAATGAAAAATAAAACCACAATGTCCAATCACATCCACTGAAGTATCTGCAGTTAAAGACTGATGACAAAATCTGACATGGATGAAAAGCAACTGGAACTTCATACAGTGCTGGTAGAGATATGAATAGTACCACCATTTTTGAAAATTTTCTGGCACTTTGTTATAAATTAAGCATACTTGGGATGGGGGGTGTCCCTTAGCCCGGCCTGTGCCCTCTCGCAGTCCGGGACCTCTCCCTCCTTACCACCCACCTGCTTGCTGCTTTCTACTACTAGGCTTGCTGCTCCTTAGCGCTGCTGCAAAGGCTCCCGCCACCACCGCTGCACTCGCCAGCTGTCTTGGCCCCTGCTGTGGGTCGGAGCTCCTCTGCTACAGCAAAGGTTTGGGTTCCATTCTGCCAGGGCACCTACTTAGGTTTCGGGTTGATCCCCCGTCGGGGCTGACTGCTGCTTAAGAAGTGACTGAGGACTGTGTATTCTAGTCATTCGGTGGGGAGCTGGGGTTCCATTGCCAACCTGGCCCACTCTGATCCCCACTACCCCTGCTCCTACATCAAGGATGACTTCAACTATGGCCGCTGGGTGGCCTCCGCCAGTGAACACATCCACATGGGTAGGTCACCCTCTCTGTGGCTTGTCAGGCATGGCTGCTGCACAGTCGCCCCAGAGGTGGATTTCTGGGTTCTCAGGGAGAGCGCCCTCCA
>NW_006297280.1:607777-608973 GCF_000327345.1 Myotis davidii | reverse complement strand
GGGTCGGGGCTGACTGCGGCTCAGGAAGCGACTGAGGACCGTGTGCTCTAGTCATTCGGTGGGGAGCTGGGGTTCCATTGCCAACCTGGCCCACTGATCCCCACTACCCCCGCTCCTACATCAAGGACGACTTCAGCTATGGCAGCTGCATGGCCTCTGCCAGTGTACACATCTGCATGGGTTGGTCACCCTCTCCGTGGCTCGCCAGGCGTGGCTGCTGCACAGTCGCCCCAGAGGCGAGTTTCCAGGTTCCCAGGGAGAGCGCCCTCCATGCTGGACTCCCAGGGAGAGCTGGGTTGGAGGGAAAGCACTTTGCCTGGAGCAGAGCACCCGTCCTGTGCAGGGCTCACAGGGTTTGTGTCTCTGATCTTGCCCTCAGCAGCCCCAGCGCCGAGGAGGTGAGTTTTGAGGCTGCTTGCTGCTGGCCCCCACCCCATGCGGGTTTGTGTCTCCAATCCTGCCCCCAACAGCCCCAGCGCCATGGTGGCAGGGCTTGGGTCTGCTGGGTGCCAGGCCCTCCTGTGTGTTGTGTCTCTCATCCAGCCTCCAGCAGCCCCAGCACCGTGGTGGCTGGCCCTGGGGCTGCTGGGTCCCGGGCCTGCAGGTTTGTGTCTCTGATCCCCCCAGCAGCCCCTGTAAGAATAGGGCTTCCTCCAGTTGATGGCGCCACCAAGCCCTGCCTCCCAGGACCACACACGGGGGTTCCACCTGCCCAGGACCGCACATGGGGGTCACGGCTGGGGGTGGGGCTTAGGTGGTGTATTCATGCCGCCAAGCCCCACGCCCAGGGCCACACACAGAGGTCCTGGCTGGGGATGGGGCTTAGGCGGTGCATTTGTGCCACCAAGCCCCGCCACCCAGGGCTGCACAAGGGGGTCCAAGCTAGGGGAGGGGCTCAGGCGGCACATTTGTGCCACCAAGCCCTGCACCCAGGGCCGCACATGGGGGTCCTGGCTGGGGGCGGGACTTAGGCAGCACACGGGGGCCCAGATGGTGGCTCGCACTGGCCTGCCCTGCCTGCGGTATGCATCTTTGTTGGAAGTTAATTTGCATATCGTGCTGATTAGCCAATGGGAGGCGTAGCAAAGGTATGGTTAATTACCATGTTTGTCTATTATTAGATAGGATATATATATATATATATATACAGTGGGGCCTTGACTTATGAGTGTCCCGACGAACAAGTTTGTCGAGAA
>NW_006297280.1:605311-607738 GCF_000327345.1 Myotis davidii | reverse complement strand
TTGAAATACGAGTAATTTGAGTTACAAGCTCTGTCACAGAACAAATTAAACTCGTAAGTCAAGGCCCCACTGTATAGAGAGGGAGAGAGAGAGAGGTAATATGCAAATTAGGCCAGGATGCCATAACTAGTCATGACCTGACTATTAGCATATTAGCTCTTTATTAGCTCCTATGCACGCTGCAGGACATTGCTTCAGAGATGAGACAGAAGTGGGGAGGCATTGGGAGAATGCAGGACCAGCCTGAGGTGACTAAAGGGTGTGTGGCACCACGGGAGAAGGCACAAGGGAGAAGGTAAGAAGGCCAGCACCATGCAGGAGCAAGCAGAAGGGAGAAGGTGAGAAGGCTGGTGCCATGGGAGAAGGCAGAAAGGGAGGTGAGAAGGCCGGCACCATGCAAGAGAAGGCAGAAGGGAGAAGGCAGAAATAAGAAGGTGGCAGTTAGGCAGGGTGATCAGGCCAGGAGGGGAGAGCAGTTAGACAGTTTGGGCAATCAGGTCAGGAGGGAGAGCAGTTAGGACCATCAGGCCGGCAGGGGAGCAGTTAGGGGCATCAGGCAGGCAGGCAGGTGAGCGCGTAGGAGTCAGTTGTTCTGGATTACAAGAGGGATCCCGGATTTGGGAGGGTGCAGGCTGGGCTGAGGAACCCCCCCCCCCCACCCCGCTGCCCCCAATGCCTGAATTTCATGCATTGGGTCTCTAGTATCAAGATAAAAACTTACAAAATGATTTGTTCAATAATTTTTAAAGTAGCTTTATTCACAATAGCAAAATACTGAAAACAACACAAATGTCCATCAACAGGAGTTATGTATAAATACTGTGGTCTGTGTATATATTGCAATAAGATTCAGCTATAAAATGAATAAACTAATTTTACATCACAGAATGGATTAACCTCTAAAATATAATATAGAGCAAAAGAACCAACACACAAAAATACATGCATATGGTTATACTAGAGGCCCGGTGCACAAAATTCATCCATGGGGGGGAGGTCCCTCAACCCGACCTGCACCCTCTCCAATCTGGGATCCTTCTCATAATCTGGAACCACTGGCTCCTAAGCACTCATGTTGAAGCTTCATATTTGGTGGCACTCAGAATCGCCAGAGCAATGAAACTTCACACCATTGCTGAGGATTTACTGTTGCCAGCTGCCAAAGATATTGTTCGAGTTATGATCGGAGACAAATTTGTTATGAAATTGAGTGCAATTTCCTTCTCTAACGACACTGTCCACAGAAGAATAGATGACATGTCTGCTGATATTCTTATCAGGTAATTCAGGAAATTAAATCTGCTCCATTTCCAATATTTAGTATCCAGCTTGATGAATCTACAGACATTGCAAACTGTTCAGTTACTGGTTTATGTGAGGTATATTAATGATGGCGACTTTAAAGATGAGTTTCTTTTTTGCAAACCTCTTGAAACGACAACTACTGAATGTGATGTATTTGACACAGTTGGTTCATTTCTGAAAGAGTATAAGATCTCTTGGGAAAAGGTTTGTGGTGTTTGCACAGATGGTTCTCCAGCTTTGCTAGGATGTCAATCTGGATTTCAATGTTTGTTACTGAATGAGTCACCAAATGTCATCGGAACTCACTGTATGATTTATTGGCAAATATTAGCAATGAAGATGCTGCCACAAGAGTTACAAGAAGTAATGAAAAGCATCATAAGTTGTGTCAATTTTGTAAAGGCGAGCACTTTAAACAGTTGACTGTTTTCACAACTGTTCAATGAGTTGGATTTGCCGAACAATGCTCTGCTATTTCACACTGAAGTGAGATGGTTGTCAAGAGAAAAAACTTTGAAACGTGATTTTGAGCTTTGTGATGAACTCAAAACGTTTTTTAATCAGAAAGCAAGACCACAGTTCGAAGCATTTTTCAGCGATAAAAGCGAACTGCAGAAAATAGCTTACTTGGTTGACATCTTTGCCATCTTAAATGAGTTAAATTTATCACTGCAAGGACCAAATGCAACATGCCTCAATTTGTCTGAAAAGATCTGATCATTCCAAATGAAACTTCAGCTTTGGCAAGAAAATTTGGATGAAAATAAAATTTACATGTTGCCTACCTTATCTGCTTTCTTTGAGGAACATAACATTGAATCAGACAAAAGGATTACGATGATAATTTCTGTGAAAGAATACTTGCACATGCTTGCAGACAAAATTTCATCGTACTTTCCAAATCTACCTATTACCCCATTTGCACTTGCCAGAAGCCCATTCACAGTCAAAGTTGAAGATGTTCCTGAGACAGCACAAGAGGAATTCATTGAACTTATTAACAATAATAGAGCGAGAACTGATTTCTCTACAATGCCAGTTACAAAATTCTGGATCAAGTGTTTGCAGTCATATCCTGTTCTGTCTGTGTTGCGCCTTCTTCTTCCATTTCCCACAACATAT
>NW_006297280.1:599410-604807 GCF_000327345.1 Myotis davidii | reverse complement strand
CTCTCTCTCTCTCTCTCTCTCTCTCTATATATATATATATATATATACTAGAAGCCCATTGCATGAAGATTCACGCAATTGGCTTTCCTTTCCCTAGTTGCTGGCACTGGTTTTCTTCCAGCACCCAGGACCCAGGCTTTTGGTCCGGCCGCAACAGAGAAGCCTCTTCAGTCTTCAGTCTTCAGTTCAGTCTTCAGTCTTCACTCTGGCCGGAGCCTTCAGTCTTCGCTCCGTGCCTGCATATGCAAATTAACTGCCATCTTTGTTGGGTTAATTTGCATAGTCGTTCTGATTGGCTGGTGGATGTAGCGGAGTGACACCAATTTGCATGTTTCTCTTTATTAGTGTAGATAGATATTGTATTTGCATAAAGTTAAAAAATTATTGCATGGTGATAGACTTGTGAAGGGGGCAAAGAATCAAAGACAACAGGGAAAGCAAAAAGTAAGGGATTTTGCTTTCTGTGTCTTAAGAAGTGTTTTCCTACCCCATGATCAAAAGGCTATGTTTTGTTCTACAAGCTTAATAGTTTTAGTTTTTCCATTTGGACCTGTGATCTGTTTCAAATTAATTTTTATGAAAGGTATAAAGTTGAGTTCATTTTTCCCCCATACATTTTCCAAATACAGGACCATTTATTGAAAAAGCTTTTCTTTTGCCATATAAGTGCTTTGGTGCATTAGTTGAAAATCACTGGGCCATGGGTTTATTTTTGAATTCTCTATTCTTTTTTAAAACTCGATTTGTCTATCCTTATGCCTGTATTACACTCTATTGATTACTAGAGGCCTGGTGCATGAATTCGTGCATGGGTAGGGTCCCTCTGGGTGGCCTGCAGGAATCAGGCCAAAACCCGCAGTCCAACATTGCCTGCAGCTCCTACCTGCCACTTCCGCTCATCTCGGCCCTACTGTGCCTGTATGGGCTCACACCCAATCAGTCCCAATCGGGTGAGGTTGGTGCTGCTGCAGCAGTGCTCACCAGCCTGCATCTTGCACCCTCCAAAAGGGTGTGGCCTGCAGGATAGGGCTGAAACTGGCTCTCCGACATCCCCTGAGGGGTCCCAGATTGCGAGAGGGCACAGACCAGGCTGAGGGACCCCACTGGTGCAAGATTGGGCTGGGGAGGGACCATAGGAGGGTTCCAGGGTGTGTCCGTCTCATCTTGCTCAGTCCCAATCAGCTGGACCCTAGCAGCAAGCTAACCTACTGGTTGGAGCATTTGTCTCTGATGGTCAGTGCACATCATAGCAACTGGTTGACCAGTCAACTGTCTGCCCCTGGTGGTCAGTGCATGTCATAGTGAGTAGTTGAGCAGCCTTAGCATATCATTAGCATATTATGCTTTGATTGGTTGTTCGGTTATTTTGCTGTTTGGTCTATTTGCATATTACCCTTTTATTATATAGGATTATAGCTTTATAGTAAATCTTGAAATCAGGTAGTGTGAAAGCTTCAATTTGTTCTTCATTTTTTAAATTATTTTAACTGTTCTGTCACTTGAATTATCATATTTATTTTAAAATCAACTTGCCAATTTCTACAAAAATTTGTTGAGATATTGGATGTGATGGCATTGAATCTATAGATCATTTGGAGGGAAATGAATAGTTTAACAATATATAGTCTTCTAATCCATAAAAAATGGTATCTCTCTTCATTTATTTAGATCTTCTTAATGTTTTATAAATGTCATTGTAACAGTCTTGCACATTTTTGACTATTTTAGTTAACTTGTTCCTAGTTATTTCATGGTTTGTTATTGTAAGTGGTATTGTATCTACAATTTATTTTCCAAATGTTTATTGTGCATATATAAAAATAATATTTTTGCATGTTAACATATTTTGATAACTTGTTAAATTCATTTATTAGTTCTATATAGACAATCATGTTTTCTATGAATAATATGATTATTCATTTTCCTTTCCAATCAACATGTCTTTCATTTCTTTGATTTGCCTTACTACACTGGCAATGTAAATAAAAGTTGTCAGAGTGGTTAAATTTATTCCTAAGTGCTTTATTTTTTGAACCTATTATATTGATTTAATCTATATATTTTTGGGGTAGTTCATTGTTATTGTCTAGAAATACAATGGATTTTTGAGTATTGACATTGTACCCTGCAATTTGTTTATTAGCTCTAATAGTTCTTTTTGTGTGGATTATTTAGCATTTTCCTTATGTAAGATCATGTATTCTGTGACTAGAGAGAGTTTTACTTCTTTTCCGACCTCGATAGCTTTTATTTCCTTCTTGATTAATTGATCTGGCTGAATTTCCAATGTACTGCTGAAGAGCAATAGTGAAAGCAGAATTCTTGTCTTGATCCTTATTTTAGGAGGAAAGCTTTCAGTCTTTCACCATTGAGTAAGATGTTAGCTGTGGATTTTTCCAAAAATTTCCTTTTTCACAATAAGAAAATTGCCTTCTACTCTTAGTTTTTAAAAGCATTTTTGTCATGAAAGACTTTTGGATTCCTTCAAATGCTTTTTCTGCATTAAATGCAATGATCATGTGGGGTTTCTCTCCCTTCATTCTATTGATGTAATTGTGAGATAATAAAAACTACATATACTTCTTTGCTCCTAGTGCCTGGCACAGAGATCCTAAAATCCTCATAATTCCATAAATGATAAAAATATTAAGAGCATCGCTTGTTCTAATATTTGTCCTTGGTCTCATCCCTCACATGGGGCTCCTAAAACCATTGTAAATATCTAAGCTATAGGAACACTACAAGCATCTTTTTTTCTAATGAGGCCAACTCTCTGTGTATCCCTGGATGACTCCTGGATGGGGATAGAGTGGGTCACCAAGAAAAAACAAAACAAAACAGGCCACAATTAGAAGCTTGGAATTTTCAGCTCCACCCCAATCCTCCAGAGAGAGGAGAAGAACTGGAAATAAAGTTAATAATTGAGTTTTTTATACACCAAAATGTACCATTAGTATATTTTGAGGCAGCATAGTATTATTCTTAGAGTTCTATCATGCCTGCTTCCTTATACTTTACTAGAGGCCCAGTGCACAAATTCATGCACCAGTGGGGTCCCTCGACCTGGCCTGCGGGATTGGGCTGAAACTGGCTCTCTGACATCCCTCGAGGGGTCCCAGATTGTGAGAGGGCACAGGCTAGGCTGAGGGACCCCACCAGTGCATGATCAGGACCAAGGACAGATGCAGGAAGTTGACCAGCCAGAGAGGGATGGCATGGGGGCTCCAGGGCATATCTGTCTGGCCCATCTCGTTCAGTCCCAATCAGCCAGATCCCAGCAGCAAGCTAACCTACCAGTTGGAGCATCTGTCCCCTGGGGGTCAGTGCACGTCATAGCGAGTAGTTGAGCACCTTAGCATATCATTAGCATATTACACTTTGATTGGTTGAACTGACAACTGGACGACTGGATACTTAGCATATTAGGCTTTTATTATATAGGATTTTTAAAAAAATGATGTCTGCCTGAAAGTTCCCTGTTAAGATCTCAGAAATAAAATACAACCAGGGTTTCTTATGAGAGTTTTGCTGGTCTGGCTCAGAAAAATGTTTGCTTCTGTCTCATGCTTTTTGATCTGGCTCTTAATGCCAGTCTTCATTCTTCCATATCTGTTTATTGAATACTTACTCTGCCCCAGACACTTTGCTCGAATCTGAAAATAGAGAGATAAAAGACCTAGCCAATGTCTCAAAACACCTAAATCTAGACACTTAAATAAATGTGACATAAGATAGTTAAGATCTTTGATAGAGGCCAGATGTAGAGACACAGAAATATACATTTAGAAAGCTGTTAGAAAGGGTAGGTAGAGAGAAAATGTCAGGGAAGACTTTCTGGAGGCCATGATATATGAGCTGAGTTTTGAAGAGGGTGAGGCTGGAGAGTCTGGGAGTAGGTAAAATAGGAGAGAGCTGAACCTATAAAAGCATGGAAGTCTCGAGGGTCTCAGAACTTCACATAGGGTTCAATGTGTCTGAGAGGATTGTGGCAGGGACTATTAGGCAGGTTAGAGAACAGTTAGGCAGGGTTTATTTTAATTTTTTAATTACATCTCGGCTTTCAAATAATCATCATGGATAATTCAAGCATGGTCCGCCATTCAACTCCTATGAGCTATTTTCCTGTTTTGAATTTTATATATATATATATTAGGAAATAAAAAAATACAAATAAGCAAGATGAAAAGAATTATACCATCAATAACCCTGCTACAAAACTTCTTTTAACAATTTATAAAACCTCTGGATCTTTACATACATATTTTTCTTTAATAAAAATGCTATTAAAAATCTAAATATTACTTTGTAACCTGCTATTTTGTTCAGTTAGTATTTTAGGAACATATGTGACATGTTAATTCACATTCTTCTGTATTATTTACAATATATGAATAGTAGCATTTCTTGTATTTCTTTAGTTACACTAAAATGTATTAAAACATGCATATGATGGTATAAATTTATTTGAATACTAGAGGCGCGGTGCACAAAAATTTGTGCACTGGTTTGTGTGGGGGGTGTCCCTCAGCCCAGCTTGCCCCCTATCACATACTGGGAGCCCTAGGGGATGTCCTACTACCTGCTCCCTGCTCCCCTTGGGGAGTGGGCCTAAGCCACAGTCTGGCCTCCCTTTGTGGGAGTCAACCAGGCTGATCAGGGGAAGGCCACAGCCCCATCACCGCACTGTTGCAGCCACTGCCAGTCATGGCAGCCACCAAGATGTTTTCATCAACACGGGCTCCAGTCCCTTTACCATGAAAAAATCCATCCATCCATCCTTCCATCCTTCCTTCTTCCTTCCTTCTCCTCATCTGAGGATATGTTTCCATTGATTTTTAGAGAATGTGGAAGGGAAAGGGAAAGACAGAGAGAAACATCAAAGTGAGAGGAACTCTTTGATTGGTTGCCTCCTGCATGAGCCCTGACCTGGGCCCGGACCAGGGAGGAACCTGCAACCTAGGTACATGCCCTTGGTCAGAATTGAACCCAGAATCTGTGTTGGGCAGGCCGAGGTATTACCCACTGAGCCAAACCGGCTAGGGCAGGATATGACATTTCTTAACCCTCCAGCAGCAGACCTTCCTTTTTTTCTCCAGGAGTGTAGTGAAAAAAAACCTAGATCACCTAGTTGGACTCTCATTACTCAAGTTACTAAGAATATTACTAGTGGCATACAGGGAGCTTAGCCAATCAGCAGTCAGAAAAAGGTGTTTCCTCTGTAGTTCACCCCAATTGCTGGTATGGCCCCTGCCCAGGCCTAAAGCCTCTGCCGAGTTATTAGCCCTGGGCCAGGTCACCCCCAGCTCCCCACCGCTGCCACCATCAATGACCGCTGGCTGGCTCCTCCATGGCACAAGCTTAAAGGCTCAGGCTGAGGGATTAGGCCTGGGCTGGCAT
>NW_006297280.1:590150-598950 GCF_000327345.1 Myotis davidii | reverse complement strand
GCCCCACCCATCACTGGCTGACTCCGTCCCGGTTCCCTGCCAAAGCCACCATCAAGGATCCCTTGCTGGCTCTGCCTGAGGTGTTAGGCCTGGACTGGGGCCCCTCCCCACATGCTCCCCACCTTTGCTGCCATCAACAATCTCTGGCTGGCTCCTCCCTGGCCCAAGCCTAAAGCCTCTGGCTGAGGTATAAGGCCTGGGCCGGACCACCCCCCCCCATGCTCCCCGCCATCAAGATCGCTGGCTGACTCCTCCCTGGCCCAGGCCTAACGCCTCAGGACGAGGGTTTAGGCCTGGGCTGAGGCACCCCCAGCTCCCTGCAGCTGCCTCGGCCATCAACGATCGCTGGCTCATGATTGCTGGCTGGCTCCGCCCCAGTCCAAGCCTAAAGCCTCTGGCTGAGGTGTTAGGCCTGGGCCGGACCCTCCCCATGCTCCCCACCATCAACGACCTCTGGCTGGCATCTCCCTGACCCAGGCCTAAGGCCTCAGGCTGAGGGTTTAGGCCTGGACTGGGGCACCCCCAGCTCCCCACCACGGTTCGCTGGCTGGCTCTGCCCCGGTTCCCCGCTGCAACTGCCATCAAGGATCCCTGGTTGGCTGGACCAGCCCAAGCCTAAAGCCTCTAGCAGAGGCTTTAGGCTTGGGCCGGAGCACCCCCAGCTCCCTGCTGCTGCCGCCATCAAGCATATCTGGCTGACTCCACCTGGTTTCCTGCCGCTGCCGCCATCAATGATCGCTGGATGACTCCGCCAAGGCCCCAGCCTAAAGCCTCAATCTGAGGCTTGGGGCTGACATATTCAAATTAGCCGCCATCTTGGCTGTCGACTAATTTGCATATCTTGCTGATTAGCCAATGAAAAGGGTAGTGGTCATACGCCAATTACCATGTTTCTCTCTTATTAGTGTAGATTGGACATTTCAATTGGTTTCAATATTTTGCTATTAGAAATAGCATTTAGATGAACATTCTTGCTCATACTCTTAATTATTTCCCTGAGTCCATATCAATAGCTTTATTAAATTTCAATCTTAAGATAAAAATATTATTAGATAACCATACCAAGAATAATTAGAAGGCTATGCAAAACCATACATAACTCTCCTCAATTAATCATCATTACTTGCTAGTATCCTAAATGGTGACCTTCCTACACCTCATAGTATTTGATTATTCAAATCTACCGTTTGAAAATGAATTGAATTCATGAGGAGTTAAAGAGAAGAGTTTGGTTAAGTTTAACAGACACTGGGGCCTCCATGTACCAGGGAAAAAATGAGGGAACTCCTTAGGGAGCTCAGCTCAGGCTTAGGAGGCAAATCATTTTTGCAATAAATGATGTAAGAAAAGTTTGCCTAAGACTTGCAGGGCATCCAGAGGAAGGCCAGGCAGCTCAGCATGGCAAGTGGGATAGGAAGGGGTGAGGGGACTTCCTGGATAAGATGCCATACATGGAGTGACCTGCAATTTGGGTTGCTGTAGAGAACAATCAAATAACAGCTACATTGGGGGATTTGGAACGGGGCAAGTGGTTAAGCTAAATGGTACCAAAGATGCTTTCTATATTAGTTAGGGTTCTCCAGAGAAACAGACCAATAGGATTAAAATAGATATGTAGAAATAGATTTATTATGAGGGATTGGATCACATGTATAGAGATTGAGAAGTCCTATGATCTGCTGTCTGGAAACTGGAGGTTCAGGTAAGCTGGTGGTATAGTTTCAGTCCATTTCGGGAGGCCTAAGAACAAAGGAGCCAATGTCCAAAGATAGCAGAAGATGGATGTCTTAGTTTAATCAGAGAGCAAGTTCATTCTTCCTTTGCCTTTTCAGGCCTTGATTGGATGATGCCCAGCCACAAAGGTGAGGGTGATCTTCTTCGCAGTCTACTAATTCAAAGCTAATCTCTTCCAGAAATACCCTCTCAGACATACCCAGAAATGATGTTGCCATGGTTTTGTTAAATTAACATTTGCTAAATGGAGCATAGGGTGCAAGCCCGGGTTTAACATGAGAGAACATGAGAAACAGCACAAGATAAACTGATATAGAGAAGTTTTTTACTCACAGATTCTGGAGGCCATACAAGGCATGCCTTGGCCATACAGGGATGTCAAGGCAGAGCATTAGAGAGAGAGAGAGAGAGAGAGAGAGAGAGAGAGAGAGAGAACAAATTTGGGACACATGCCTTTATTAGGGTTTGTGAGTGGAGTGCTTTGGGGTTGGCAAAAGATGGTTTTGGTAAGCCCCATGAGAGTCTTATATAAGAGGTGCATAAGGCATACAGGCAGTGGGAGGAAGGAGAGACTGTCAATCACAAAGGCTGTTGGGAAAATCATATCAGGAACTCACAATTTCTTATGACTCTGCAGGCCGCCTTCTAGGGCATGTGTTTTTATAAGAGTCCAGTGTCAGTTTAAGGTCCCTGAGACTGAATGATTAAAAAAAACTGGGTTCTGAGGCAGCAATACCATGAGTAGCTTAGTTAAACTCTCAACAAATGTTTTACCAGCTGTATGGGGTTCCCTAATCCCAGTCAAGTTGACATAAATTAAGCATCATACCTTCCAATGTTGCAAATTTATACTTTCTAAATAATAAATACCTTGATATAAGCTTTCACTTGCATCATGTCCTTTAATCCTCACAATGTTCCTACAGGAGAATAGACATTATTTCCATTTTTACAGAGAAATAACTAAAGCTCACACTGGTCATGGATAGAGAACTTGGGATCCAAACCTGTTTCTTCTAATCCAAACCACAGGTCATGTCACTGCATCACATGATTCCTTAACAGAGGGTGTTTCCTTAGCTTCAACATCTTCCTTTTAGATTTGCGCATCCTTTAGGGGCAGAAAGAATAAATGTTCATGGAGACCCTACCATATGCAAACTTTGCATTAGGTGTTTTATTTAAATTATCCTATTTAATTCTCATAATAACCCCATGAAAGACACAGGGAAGTTAGTCTCACCTGCTCAGGTTAAGTAATGTGGTAAAAGACAGATAGCTAAACATGATGGAGCAGGAATTTTATCTGACATCAAATACCACATGTTTATTGCTATATAGCTCAGGTCTTTTGTTTTCTTGCCCAACCACCTCTGAGCCATGTCAAAGTAGTTATGGTTAGAGTAGTAGTCCATGATTGTAAACGATTCTATTATATGACTGTTGCTTCAGCTGCCTGAAAAACTCCCTCAGATTAGGAAGTTATTGGGTTGCTCTCACTCTTGCCTGATGCCCACCCTACCCATTACAGCATTTATTTTGTAGAAGTATGTAAAATTTAAGGCATAATTGTCGTGGGCCTCCAATTGGGCCAAACTAATAAAGTCCCCTGATCTGAAGCCCTGAGTACTAGTGTGTACGGCTCTCTTTCTTTTTTGTTTAACTGTTAAATGTCAGGCTGAGATTTCTTGTCAAGTGGAAAAGAAGAGTTGGGTGTCAAAAGAGAGGAAGACAGAGAAGGGTAGGAGACATCAGAAAGCCAGCAGTAAAGTACAATTAATCTCCAGGTTTTGAATCACATGGACAAATGTCACTATTATTTGGATCAACATTTTATTCTCCATTTTCTTCTTAACATATAGATAGCTGCTTTGGGTCACACACACACAAAATACATTCAATGAAATGAAACATAGATATTTACTAAGACACTAAAAATGAAAGTTCAACATAAACTATTTTAGTCCACTGAAATGTTTGGCTGAACTCATAAGAATAGTAATTATGCCATTCTTGGACACCCACACTGAAATAATCAGGAGAAGATTATTCCAAAAAAAATAAAGAGGATATTAGGCATACTGAGTGAAAGAACCTAGACCTAGAGAGTAGAATGAAAACCGGCATGACCATTTTGCAGAATTTGGGTCAAACAGAGTTAGAATAAGTTTTTAAAGATGATATACTAAGAGAGTAAAAGGCTGCTAAACAGCACTTGTATTGCCCTAACAGGTTTGGCTCAGGAACATCGGCCTGCGGACTGAAAGGTCCCAGGTTCGATTCCGGTCAAGGGCATGTACCTTGGTTGCGGGCACATCCCCAGTAGGAGGTGTGCAGGAGGCAGCTGATCAATGTTTCTCTCTCATTGATGTTTCTACCTCTCTATCCCTCTCTCTTCCTCTCTGTAAAAAATCAATAAAATATATTAAAAACAAACAGCACTTGTATTTTTAGCAAAATAGACTAAATTGAGGAATTCAAAAGTAAAGAGAAACATAATTCAAGTAAGGCAGGAAACCTCATATCATTCTCACTATTCTTTATCAATAAAAAGGAAACAAATTAAAATAAGAAATCAGAAGTCAATAAGATTTTATGGGAATATAAAGTAGGTATTATGGAAGCAAAGCCCATTTCTTTGCTGCAGGAAACTCCAGGCTGAGTGCTGACTAACTACAGACATCAGATCTCCTAAAGCTGTATTTTGGTGTGTCTTTTTGTTTTTGTGGGTTTTCTTTTTTGCTTTGCTTGTACCTTGAATGCTGGGTCTTGTGGGAAGTCAGCACTGTTCTGGAGTTCTGGTGGGTGAGCTAAGGTTAGATATTGGAGTTGATCCTTTAATTTATGCACTGATTCTTCTTAGTGAAAAACAAAGATTGTGAGAACATGTGTTAGAAGTTTAGCTCTGAGAGATGGGTACATAATATAAAATTGACTCCAACAATTGAGTCAACCTGAAAACTCCCAGTCTCTTAGGATAAAAAAATATAATCCTGTTTAGAGATTTCTGATTTGATCACATTTTTGGGATTGGTTCTTTTCACCAAGCCTATTAATTAAAAAGTACATAATATAAAGTTAATTAAACAGCAAGATATTATAACATTTTTATTTCATTAATTTTTCAAAGTATTAATAGTAACTACACATTCAATACCAGATATACACATTTTTCCACTGGCTGCTGAAAAACAATGGAAATAATTCCAGTCAGGGTAGCAGCTCACTGGTGGCTGACCTGCCTCTGAAGTATTTACTAATTCCTGGTGACTTTTACATTGTGGAGTTAGTCATTAGGTTAAGTTTGATAAGAAACAGATACAACTAGGATTGGGAATTCAAATATGTATTATATGTCTCCTCACAATCATAAAAAAGTTTATCATTTTTTTTCTTTTTCTTTTTTAGGCTCATGCCAAAATCTGGCATCTCTACAATACTTCTTTCCGTCCAATTCAGGGGGGCCAGGTGTCCATTGCCCTAAGTTCCCACTGGATCAATCCGAGAAGAATGACAGACCACAATATCAAAGAATGTCAAAAATCTCTTGACTTTGTTCTAGGCTGGTTTGCCAAACCCATATTTATTGATGGTGACTATCCTGAAAGCATGAAGAATAATCTTTCATCTCTTCTGCCTGCTTTTACTGAACCTGAGAAAAAGTTCATCAAAGGCACAGCTGACTTTTTTGCTCTTTCCTTTGGACCAACCTTGAGTTTTCAACTATTGGACCCTCATATGAAGTTCCGCCAATTAGAATCTCCCAGCCTAAGGCAATTGCTTTCCTGGATTGACCTTGAATATAACCATCCTCAAATATTTATTGTGGAAAACAGCTGGTTTGTCTCAGGGACCACCAAGAGAGATGATGCCAAATATATGTATTACCTCAAAACATTTATAATGGAAACTTTAAAAGGTAGGACTTGGGATAAAATTCTAATTCCTACCAAAATCCACTGGTAAAACAATCTTTAAGATGATCTGAAATAAACTATGTGAATTTATAGTTTTTAATCGTAATATAGAAATTCATTTTGGCAATAATAAGAATACATTTATGTAACACCTTTCTCATTTGGGGCCTTAAGAAACTTATATAATTTTTAAACCATTTTGAAAATCAAAAACTGGGTTATAATGTGTAAAATTACTTGACTTTCAGAGTTACTACTATAGATTTTTATATTACACTAGGGGCCCGGTGCACGAAATTCGTGCACTGGGTGTGTGTGGGGGGGATGTCCCTCAGCCCAGCCTGCCCCCTCTCACATACTGGGAGCCCTCAGGCGTTGACCCCCATCACCCTCCAATCGCAGGATCGGCCCCTTGCCCAGGCCTGACGCCTCCGCCAGAGGGGTCCGGCTTCGACATGGGACCCCCCTCTCCCCCCGATCACTGACTCTGACCCCCGCCCAAGCCTGATGCCTCTGACCCAGGCTTCAGGCCTGGGCAAGGGGACCATCATATCCCCCCTATCCCCGGCTCCACCTCCCACCCAGGCCTGATGCCTCGGCCAGACGCGTGACCCTCATCACCCTCTGATCACCAATCACTGGATCGGACCCTTGACCAGGCCTAAGGCCTCCGGCAGAGGTGTCAGGCCTGGGCAGGGGACCCCCAGCTCCCTGTGGTTGCAGGCTCCGCCCCTGTCCATGCAGGACGTCTCTGGCTGACGCATCCGGCCAGGGCAGCGGGGACCCGCAGCTGCAGCGGCCCCACGATTGTGGGCTTCGCTTTAGGCCCAGGCAAGGGACCCCTAGCTCCTGGGACTGCCAGCTTCGACCGTGCCCAGCTCCCATCGCTGGCTCACCCCTAATTCCTACTATCACTGGCCAGGGCGGAAAACGCACCTGATTCTCCCATCATGGCTGGGGGGCAGGGCAAAGGCATCCCCAGGGCCGCCTTTGCCCTGCCCCCCAGCTCTTAGCTCCCCCCTGGGTTTCTGATCACTGTCAGTGGCAGGGGGCTTCTTCCTGCTTTCCCTTTCGCCTCCCTGCATTGTGCTTACATATGCAAATTAACCGCCATCTTGTTGGCAGTTAACTGCCAATCTTAGTTGGCAGTTAATTTGCATATAGCCCTGATTAGCCAATGAAAAGGGTAGCGTCATATGCCAATTACCATTTTTCTCTTTTATTAGTGTAGATTAAGGATTAAGTAAATCCCAGAGTATCTAGCTCCCTTTAAATGTTTTTGGGTTCTTATTGCTTGTACTGAGTGAAACACTTAAAAATTTTTTTAATTGATTTCAGAGAGGAAGGGAGAGGGAGAGAGAGATAGAAACATCAATGATGAGAGAGAATCATTGATCAGCTGCCTCTGCACCCCCTGTTAGGGATCAAGCCTGCATCCTGGGCATGTGCCCTAGATTGGAATCAAACCTGGGACCCATCAGTCTGCAGGCTGACACTCTATCCACTGAACCAAACTGGCTAGGGCCTGAATGAAACACTTTTTAAAGAAATAAGAGTATCAACATTTTCTGGAGAAAATAGTAAGTAGTTCCTGCTTTTAAAAACTGTCTTCGTTTTATTGCATCAGGCACAATGTTAGGTGCCTAGGATAGAAAGGGGAACATCCAAAGAGCACCCACTGGAAATAAAATAAATCCAAATAAAAATTTATTGGAGATAAATCTATTTGTGAAGACATTTATTTGTAGAGTTATATAGGTTTGATTAGATTCTTTTGTAGGTCATTGCTCTACCAAACAATGAGCACACTACATAACTTATTCATTACTTAGTAAAAACCTCAAATCTCTTGTCCTCTCCTCCCTTTGCAGCCATCAGGCTGGACGGGGTGGACATCATTGGGTACACAGCGTGGTCCCTCATGGACGGCTTTGAGTGGCACAGAGGCTACAGCATCAGGCGTGGACTCTTCTATGTCGACTTTTTGAGCCAGGATAAGAAGTTGTTGCCGAAGTCTTCAGCTTTGTTCTACCAACAGCTGATAGAGAAAAACGGCTTCCCCCCTTTACCTGAAAATCAACCCCTAGAAGGCACATTTCCCTGTGACTTTGCTTGGGGAATTGTTGACAACTACATTCAAGTAAGTCAGTTGATAAAAACCAATGAACAGTCTCACAAGCCCTATCATTAGTAAGTAGAACCTCCTTATTAGGTTGTCATGCACATTGTTCTTTGGACCAAACACAGCTCCGTAAGAGTATTTTTTGGAATGCTGCATCCTTCTTTCCAAAAATCTTCCGAGCATCGCCTTACACTTTAAATCAGCCCCTAAAGGGGAACAAATAAAAAAAGTATAATATTTAAGATCTGATAAGATAAAATACTCTTTTTTTAACACAGAAACTTTCAAACCTTTTTAAAGCAGTTGAGTTCTTCCATAAATGAGATGTAATACCGAACTCCAAATTATCTGATATCTCAGTGAAGCTGCTAAAAATGAGGCAGGCAGAGCCCTACTGAGATATAGCTTTGGATCCCACAATCTTGCTGAAATATGTAGAGAATGGAAACCCTTGCTCAAAATCATTTTGAGCAATGGTCATTGAGATGGTAAGTAAGTTCCATATGGCCAACCAATATTTATTGAGTGCATACTATGTAGTAAGTTTTCAATATTATTATAATTTTAAAATATTTTAATTTACTTCCTTAAATTAAAAAATTAAGATTTAATTTTTCTTTTAATTTTAAAGAAATTTGTTTTCTGGAGTTTAATTGAATAGTAAGCACTGATTGGATACTTAACATATATAAATATGCTACTATGTTTGAGAGGAGCATACAATGAGATGAGTAAGATATGATTCCTGCCTTGAAAGGAGTCTTGAGTGAAAATGATAGATAAAAAATAATATAACATATGCAGAGAGTAGAGTATGAACATAGACAAAGTTCAGTATCCACAGCAATGAGATTTTTAAAAAATAATTAAATCTTTATTGTTCAGATTATTACATTTGTTCCTCTTTCCCCCCCCCCATAACTCCCCTCCTTCCAGTTCCCACCCCACCTTCCGCCCTCACTCTCCACCCACTGTCCTCATCCATAGGCGCACGATTTTTATTCAGTCTCTTCCCCCAGCCCACACA
>NW_006297280.1:577057-588902 GCF_000327345.1 Myotis davidii | reverse complement strand
GCGCGTACCTCCGCACGTTTGTATTTTCTGCACTGCGCCTCCTCTGAGTCTCGTATGCTGTTCTCTTTCCTTCTAGTTGAAGAATTTCCCCTCAGCCAGCTTTCCTGTGGTTCTGGGTGATGTCCCTTCCGTCTTTTAGTTATATTTTTGAAGTGGTTGTTCGAGGCAGCAAACTCCGGTGTTTACCTATGCCGCAGCAATGGATTAAGCATGTTGATTGCTTCTAGCCAATTCATTGGTTCTGTAGGCGAGGAACATTAACTTTTTCTCTACTCTTCTGAGTTCTTAGCTGAGAACCCTGTTATAAAAGTCAGATTAACAAGAGAAGAACAAACAGAAGTTTATTAACATGTATACCTCATATATACTACATGGGAGATACTCAGTGAAAAATGAATAACTCCAGGGGTGGCTTAGAATTCAGGCTTAAATACCATGTTAATAGGGAAAGGGGTCTCTTAAGGGAGAGTAAATGATTTTTAGAAAACATAACTGGGCCCTTATAAGAATAGATGAGAACTATGATAGTTTGTGACAAAGTTTGTCTGAGTATGTTGTTGACTTCTAGGCTCTTCTGTGACAAGAGTCAATCTTCCCTGGTTGATGAAACTCTGGGGAGGGGATTTATGACCTTCAGTTCCTATTGGAGGATCCATCTTCAGGCAGATAAAGAGAGTGCTGAGGAAGCCTCTCCCTGCATTTGATGTTTTTCAAGTGCCTGCAGCTCAAAATAATCAATACACCAAAGGGGCATATTTTGGGGCAGCATATTCTATTACCCTTCAGTTCAAAAGTATTTGGAAGAATGTTTGGAAGAATGTTTCAACTAGAAGGACTGAGGAAAGTCCTTCTAGTTGAAATGGTTTGCTCTTTTCTTGTAAATATCAAATTATAATGTTTTATTTATAAGAAAATATATCAACCCTATACTTAATACTTTTTTTTCCTGGTTTGTATTATTCTTATGTCTTTTTCAGACCTCCCATTAGTTTTAGGGGCAGTCTCAGAGATAAATTCCTTCCTTACAGGTTAGCAAGGATATCAGGAGCAAAACAGCAAATCTTCTCAGCTCCACCCACTCAGCGGGGTGTTTTCCAGCCTCTTTCCTCTCTCCTACCTCAGCCGACTGATATTTGCAACCTCCCTATTCTAATTCCCCTCCTGCAAGGGGGATAAACAGTGGAGATTAAGTTAGATGTTAAGGGGCAGGAGTGGTGAAAGTGAGATAGAAGGAGAGAAGGAAAAGGACAAGGGAGGAAGGTAGACTCACAGTCTTTCCTTCCTCCCCTTCAATAATGGGGCTGGGTGATAATGGTCCCTGACCCTTGTTCCATCTCTTGACCTCCTGCTTTGCCTAGCTCACTACTGGGCCCTGCATCCCTTGTCATTGAGGGCTCACGCTCCTCTCAGATCTCGGATGATAGCCTGAGCCTGGGCAGGTAATTCTCAGTTCAGTCCTTTGTGGAGAGACGTCTCCACCAGCATCTCTGAGCTCAGAGACATTGGGAGCCCTTTCATTCTGCTCATTCCCCACCCAAGAGCTGTGTTTGCCTTGGGGACTGGTAAGGAGTGACAAAGTCTTAAGAATATATCTTATTTCCTCAAAAGGGAAGAGAAACATCTGATCAGCTGCAACAAGCATGTCAGTGAGGAGGAATGGAGATGAGGAGAGAATCCCTTTTTCTACTCCCAGAAGCACTTGTTTTGGAATTTGGTCTAATGCCAGACACTCATCAGCCATGGACCTTTCTTCTCAGGTCATTAGCTCAGGATCCCTACTCCTCCATCCAGCAGAGCTCCCCAGTACTCTCCTATGCAGAATCAGCCAAACAAAAAATTAAGTCACTTTCAACCCCACGGTGAACTTGAACTCCAAAAGCTCTTTAGTAGAAAAAAGCTGCAATTGCCATTTTATTTTTTTGCTGTTCACCATGAGCTATGCATTATTTTGGTAGTGCCATTCCCAAGCTGGCTTCTTAATTGACAAAGTAAAATAAGGATTTTGTTAGGGCAGTTCAGAGGAATGTGGGAGTATGTTTTAATTTACTCTATCCTTTTACTACATTATATTAAAGTCCTGAGAAGTGACTTTTAAACCATTGAAATTTATCTTTTCTTCCTGTCTAGCATTTCAAAATCCTAATATTAATGAGGCATACATTTTACTTGAAAAACTTAAAACATCATTAAGCACACAACCTGTCTGAAATCTGACTTTAGGTTTATTCATATGGATTGTCATTGTGTTTGGACCAAATGTTTCACAACTACTAATTCTCATAGTGAATTAGGTATGGAACATGCTACATTCTGAGAATATACGGCTTCTTTAGCAGTGGTTATGTTAGAAGAAAGTTTCTTCCATAACATATGAAATATGTACTGTATACCTATTCCTTCTGATTCAGCTTTATTTCATTTTTTATTAAGAAACTAGAGGCCGAGTGCATGAAATTCATGCACTGGTAGGGCCACTACCACCTGGGGTCTCCTTCCCTTCCCGCAGCCAGCCCCACACCCTGGTCGAACTCCCAGAAGAACTCCTGGTAGAGGGGACAATTTGCATACTATGCTTTTATTATATAGGATAAGTCAACTAATTTAAAGGAGATTAGATATAATTGTGCCTAAATTTTATTGTTTCTAAATGTTCTGTATTTTATTTATTTATTTTAAATCTATCTTTATTGTTGAGAGTAATAAAGATGACCCCCTTTTAAAACCTTATTGTTCTCCTCCACTTGGTTTCCACCCCACCCTAGGCTTTTACCACCCTATTGTCTTTGTCCATAGGCCATGCATATATGCATGTAAGTTCTTTGGTTAATATTTTCCCACCCACCCCAATTTCCTCTGAGATTAATCAGTCTGCTTCATGTTTCCATGCCTCTGGTTCTATTTTATTGATCATTTTATTTTGTTTTATTCATTTATTTTGATTTTTAGATTCAATTCTTGATAGATATTTATTGCCATTTTATTGTTCATAGTTTCTTCTTCCTCTTCCTCTTCTTTTTTTTAATATATTTTATTATTATTATTGTTATTTTTTACAGAGAGGAAGGGAAAGGGATAGAGACTTAGAAACATCGATGAGAGAGAAACATCGATCAGCTGCTCCCTTGTAGGTAACTAACTGATTTTCTCTTGCTCCTTTTAAGATATTCTCTTTGCCATTTAAATCATAATGTGTGTTGGTGTGGGCCTCTTTGGGTTCATCTTGTTTGGGACTCTCTGTGCTTCCTGGACTTGTAAGTCTATTTCTTTCACCAGATAGAGGAAGGTTTCTGTAATTATTTCTACAAATAGATTTTCAATGTCTTGCTCTCTCTCTTTTTCTTCTGGCACCCTCATAATGCGAATGTTGGTACACCTGAAGTTGTCCCAGAGGTTCCTTACACTATCTTCATATTTTTTTTGGATTATTTTTTCTTTTTGATGTTCTGATTGGGTGTTTTTTGTTTCCTCATATTCCAAATTCTTGATTTTATTCTTGGAATCTTCTACTGTTGAATTCCTATAAATTATTCTTTATTTCAGTTAGTGTAGGCTTATTTTCTGTTTGTTCCTTTTTCAAGTCTTTGAAATTTTCAGTAAGATCCTTGAAAGGCTCACTAAGTCCCTTGAAGCTCCCATTAAGATCCTTGAGCAACCTTATAACTATTGTTTTGAACTCTGTATCTAGTAGTTTGTTTGCTTCCATTTCATTTAGTTCTTTTAGTTTTTTCTGGAGATTTTTTTCTGTTCTTTCATTTGTGACATGTTTCTTTGTCTCCACATTGTGGCTGCTTCTCTATGTTTGTTTCTATGTATTATGTAGAATTGCTTTATCTCCTGGAATTGGTAGAGTAGCCTTGTGTAGTAGGTGTCCTGTAGGGCCCAGTGGCTCAGCCTCCCCAGTCACATGAGGAGCTCTAGGTGCACTCCTATGTGAGCTGTGTGCACTATCCTATTATAGTTGAGCCTTGATTGCTGTTGGTGTCACTCGGAGGATTTAACATCCAGGCCAATTTGCTTTGAGGTTCAGTTGCTACTACAGTGGAAGAGTTGTTGTGTAGGAGACACCCGTATGGACCAGGACTTGCTTCAGTGGGGCTTTGGTACTCACTGAGTCTGCCCCTTGAGTGTATCACTTATGGATGTGTAGAGTTATTATCTGGTATTTTCTGAAGCTGCCCACTGGGTGCACTGGCCTTGGGGCCTCCAGGGAGGTGAAAAATCAACTACTACCTGGGGCCCCTCGGCAGGAGCTACAGAGGAATCTGAAGATGGCTGTTAGTTGTGTTGGGCTTGGAAGTGCTCAGGCAAGGCCAAGCTGTGAAGCAAGGTAGGCTACTGCTTGTGCTGGATCTTGCTGATGCCAGCTGCTTCTTGTTTGAGAGATTTTAGGGAAGCCTGAGCTAGGACAGATCATTCATATGGAAAAGCCACTGCAAACAGTTTGGTTGGGGCTGAAAATTGTATGGGGCAGAGTCTCAGGGACTCCTCATGGCAGAGCGAATAGTGTGAGCCAGGTTGATGGAGACTTAGCTATGGTGCCTGACAGTCAACTCTACAATGGGTGAGGTCTCAGCATAGGAACAATGATTGCTCTAAGCACCCCTGTCTGGGAGAAAGCCACCCCACAAGGTCTTGCTCTGATGCCAGACAATCTGGTTCCTTCCCATATGTCCCTGGATCCCCCCACGCTGCTGTCCAAGCATTGGAGCTCAGAGGAAGTGGAACTGTGTAAGTTTGTACACCAGCCCTTTAAGACCATGTGAAAACCACACCAGAGTCCTCAGACAGCCAAGGCCACTTAGAGTGTGAAAGGCCTTGTTGATAGTATGCCAAATGTTGATAGTATGCCAAGGCCACTCTGAACACAGCTGTAAGGCCACGCCGATCTCACTGTATTCTGCACCCTTCTATAACCCAAATGATGATGTCATTATTGGCAACTAGCCTTCTTTGTCTCTGGAGTAATATACAGATTACTGACCAGCTAGTCTGCTAGAGAGTAGGCTGGGGAGTGGGGTTACGGGGGAGGCTAGAGAGCTCAGATGGAGCTGAAAACTCAGACAGAGCTGAGAGCTGGTACTGCTCTGATGTAAGGCTAAGAGCTCATAGAGAGCTCAGATATAGCTACTAAGTTAACCAGCCAGTGTGCTGAGAGAGAAGCTTAGAGGTACTATGTGAGGCCACAGAGACCAGCCAGTGTGCTGGGCAGGGGAGAAAGGAGAAGCTACTGAGCCAGAGAGGCTGGAGAGGCTACTAAGGCTATAGCTCTAAGGGAGAGCTCAGATACCACTACGTTGTAAGGTGGTGAGTTTATAGGTAGCATGAAGCTGCTCAGATAAATAGCTGTGGGTACAGAGACTAATGCTGCTTTTGTGGGAAAGATGTATCTGTTCACCAGCTGGTGTATGGCTGCCTGCCTGTATAGGACTGCTGTAAAGAAGTCTGTTGGTTAATGGCTATATGGCCACTGGCTTCTGCAATAAAGACTCATTCTTATATATGCACAACCTCTCATGGCTTCTCCGTCTAAGACCCAGTGTGCAAGAAGACTCAACCCCAGGCAGAGGGGCTAGGACCCAACACCTGTAACTAGTGAACAGAAGATAAAGGAGGAACTTGGACTAAGTTTCAAAAGTTAGTACAATGGGCAGGGTTCAAGAAGGAACCTGCCCTGGCGTGGTCGGGAAGAATTTAGAAGAATCTATAGACAGCGGTGCTCTTGCTGTCTCTGACAGAGCAACTGCCTGGGTCTCCAGCAGCCTCCATAAATATCCTGTATTTTTAAGAAATAAATTCCTCTACCCCCAAGATGTATATTTTAGTCTCTATTTTGTTTTCAAATGAACTGAATAAAAGCTGGTGGTTTGGAACAATTATGGTAGAAAAGATACAAGTTTAGTCAACTCAGAGTTCTATAAAAATAATCCAAAAATTCTAACTATGAACACTTTCACTTCAAAAGAGCATGCAAATATTATCTCTTGCAAAGCCAAGGAAACATGATTGGTGGGTATAGCACAGTGGAAAAATACTTCTGACAGCATTCCCACAACTACTAGGGGAAATGCATGTGTGGGTGATCTACAAGGGACAATCCTCCAGAAAACGCAATTTCCCTCTGACATGTTTTTTATTATTTTCCTTTAGGAACACAGCACTGACCCCTCCAGTGAAACAGCAGCTTATTTGCAACAGTCCCATAAAACTTTAAGGAAATCTCTACTAGAGGTTCAAAACTGGAGTTTGTCTGACCCCTGCCTTTATATAGAGGGTCAAACCAAAGTAACCTCCTCTAAGGAGACTATTTGCAAGAGAAAATAGGTGTAGGCAGTGGGTTTGGGGTACACTTTCAGTTTGAATTCCCTTCATGGTTTACATGTGGAGGGATGATTTTGTCATTATGAGTTTACAATTTTCAATGTCCTGAATACCTATTTTCATTTTGGAAGCTTTGATGTTAGATGTTGAGAACCATATTGTCATGATCATCATAGAAAAACAATTAGGAAAAAATTTTAAACTATGTTAAAATATTCCATTATGGATGAATGGCAATATTGTTTCTTATGTCCATATTCTTTGTCGCTTTCTACCACCAGTCAGATTGAATTTGTTAAATTCTGTCATTAACTCCAAAGCTAACAAAAGGCTACAGTAGTTAAGCTTATTTAGTACCTCCTCTTCTGAGAGCAAATCTGTGTAGAATGTGATTTTTAAAAGCACAATATACTTTTTAAATGTCATTTCAATTTTTTGACTCTAACTCACTTAGGTTTTAAGCTTTGTCTTTTTCATTAAATATTTTTGTAAATCTCATCACCATAGTGATTTCTTATATTAAAAGAAAAATGTCCAAAAATATTCTGCTTGCTTAACACAGATCAGACATGTGTGAGAATCACTACTACTGTTTGTTATCTGAAGTAAGTAAAAAATTTCAGATTTTTAAAAAATATTAAACTATGGGTTTAAATAAAGAGAACTACAGGTAAAACAAATGTGTAAAAAAGAAAGGGTATTTTTTTTCTTCAGAAACTCACTATTTATGAAAAATCATTTCAATTTTCAGCTAGAAAAGTTATTATTTTTGCTCATCTTGCTAGCTAGCTTCCTTGAAAGAATTGCATTGAATTACTTTTCTAGGCCTGTCCAGCTGAAGTCATGGACTTATGCTCCCTCTGCTCCTCCTAGGTTGACACCACTTTGTCTCAGTTTACCGACCCGAACGTTTACTTGTGGGATGTCCACCACAGTAAGGGGCTCATTAAGGTGGACGGCCTTGTAACCAAGAGGAGGAAACCTTATTGTGTTGACTTTACTGTCATCAGGCTCCAGATCGCCCTACTCCAGGAAATGCGTGTGACACATTTCCACTTCTCGCTGGACTGGGCCCTGATCCTGCCTTTAGGTGACCAATCCCAGGTGAACCGCACGGTCCTGCACTACTATCGCTGTGTTGCCAGTGAACTCCTGCATGCCAACATAACCCCCGTTGTGGCCCTGTGGCGACCTGTGTTCCCGCACCAAGGTCTGCCGGAGCCTCTGGCCAAGCAGGGCGCCTGGGAGAATCCCAAGACGGCCCTGGCTTTTGCCGAGTATGCTAGGTTGTGCTTTAAAGATCTTGGCTCCCACGTCAAGTTTTGGATCACCATGAACGAGCCGTACACGCGGAACATGACCTACAGTGCAGGGCACAACCTGCTGAAAGCCCACGCCCTGGCTTGGCGCTTGTATGATGAGAAGTTTAGACGCTCTCAGAAAGGAAAAATATCCATAGCCTTGCAGGCTGACTGGATAGAACCAGCCTGCCCTTTTTCCCCAAAGGACAAAGAAGTGGCAGAGAGAGTTTTGGAATTTGACATTGGCTGGCTGGCAGAGCCCATTTTTGGTTCTGGGGATTATCCACGTGTGATGAGGGACTGGCTGAATCATAGAAACAATTTCCTTCTACCTTATTTCACTGAAGATGAAAAAAAACTCATACAGGGTTCCTTTGACTTTTTGGCTGTAAGCCATTACACCACCATCCTTGTAGACTGGGAAAAAGAAGATCCAATAAAATATAACGATTATCTGGAAGTGCAAGAAATGACAGACATCACATGGCTCAACTCCCCCAGTCAGGTAGCCGTAGTGCCCTGGGGCTTACGCAAGGTCCTCAGTTGGCTAAAATTGAAATATGGAGACCTCCCCATGTATATAATCTCCAATGGCATTGATGATGATCTGCAAGCAGGCCAAGACAAATTGAGGGTGTACTATATGCAGAATTATGTAAATGAAGCTCTGAAAGGTAAGGCCTCCTGAAAACTGTCTCTTGAAGGTTTTGTTACTCAAGGCATGATGCCTGTTAGAAATTCTCAAATACACAGTCACCTTCAGAGAGAAGCACTGTCCATTTCTTGCCACACTGAAAAAGTCCCACCAAGAATTAGTATTTTCCCAGAGATAAAGGAGTTTAGCTAAAAGTGGCTTACAACTTACTCTGAGCCTATAAAAGCATGGACCATCCTGTCCTCCATCCTCAGATGGCCTCACAGCAGTATGATCTGCTTCATGTATGTGAAGATTAATTCAAGTACCTTAGAGTAGGTTTCATTATGTAAAACCTACTATGTTAAATGTAGCTCATACTTTGTCTTGGTATTTGTCTATTTGTCTTTTTATAAAAGAAGACTTTTCTGATTAAATACAATTTAGTCTGAAGTTTTAATAAATGTATTGACATTTTCTCCTGAGGCACCAAGGCCATGTAAAAGTAAAGTGTTATCTGCAAAATATTTTATTAACTATTCCTTGTCCTTTTTTTTTTTTTTTCCAGCCTACATATTGGATGGGATCAACCTTTGTGGTTACTTTGTGTTTTCATTTACTGATCACACAGCTCCAAAGTTTGGCCTCTATCGTTATGCTGCCAATCAGTTTGAACCCAAACCATCCATGCAACATTATAGGAAAATTATTGACAACAATGGCTTCCCAAGTGCTGAAACTCTGAGGAGATTTTGTCCAGAAGAATTCACCCTGTGCACCGAGTGCAGCTTTTTTCATACCCAAAAGACTTTATTAGCTTTCATAGCTTTTCTACTTTTTGCTTTAATTATTTCTCTTTCTCTTATTTTTCACTACTCTAAGAAAGGCAGAGGAAATTACAAATAGTCCTGAACATTTTCCTATTCATTTATTTTGTAATAATTATTCACACACATTAGTTGTTAACCATTTGCACTTGTCAGTGTTGTGAAGCTATAGATTTCATATACTGATTTCTACAAAACCTTTCTGTGGCATATGACAAAGGTTTTCAAATAAGCCTAGATGATTATAAAATCTTGAATAATGTGAATAGTGCCTGGACTTGTTTCTCTTTGAGGGGTGATTAAAAAAAACAGACATCATTTCTACAATACACTGTGTAACAAAAGCATGAGATATGACATCCATTCTGTAATATTTAATAGAAATTTAATGATAAGTTAGGCTATTTTTATCTGTGCTCATTCCTAAAAATAATGTTTACTTAAAGTAATAATTGCAAGTGTTAGAATACAAAATTAAGTCCCAAGTAACCATCTTCCAACTACCATGATATGCCCAATGGTCTCTGTCAAGAAGATGATAGCATATAGGAGAGATGACAAAGGGCCTGTGGCTGGAACAGTTATTTAAAAAGCAGTGTTTCTGTCAAATGCTGTTAATTTACATATCTGGTTAATGATATACTTGCAAGAGCAAATTACAGAACTTTATATTTCTATGTGACTTTCAAGGCATTCTCTAAACCCTGGGTCCTTGAAGGCTTTGTGTCATAAGGGACTTTTACTGAATGCTTGCAGAAAAATAAACATGACTCATGAAATGTGGGGCTCTTCAGGAAGCATAAATCGATTGTGAAGTGCATTATACTGCAGTAGCTCCAGGAGGAGGGAAGGAGTAAAAAGTACATATTATGAGCAACATTATCATTAATTTTATTATAAACCCTTTCATTTTAACACAGACCTTGAAATGAATGAGGTGACCTTTCTTGAGAGAATAAGAACAAAATAATAATTCATCCTGTGAAGAATGACTTAACTTTCTGCTATTTAAAATGTGCCATAATTTCTCTGAGTTGAGTTTTAAGTATTAATAGATTCAAAAGCATTTGGTCTGATAACACTGGAAATTTTTCTTTTGTGATTGCTGAAGTTTAGTTTATTTGTTTATTTATTTTGCTTCTACTTCTGTGGAACTAACTTTGAATTAGTTGTGCTTTGAATTTTTACACTGAATTATGCTACTGATTTCCAGAAAGGGTTAAGTCTTATCCTCTAATACCCTTTAAATAAGTTTTGCTGATTTTCACACAGGAAAATCTATTACACTAGAGTTGTAGGTGATCTTAATGTTTATTTTATAGATGAGTCAACATTGTGCCAGGCAAGATAAACCAACATCATATCAGGCATAACTAATTTTGCTGACACAGTAATACAATGGATAAGAAATATTGTATTGTATTATGTATCATCTTTAGGGGTGGTATGATTTTTTTTATTGAAAGGTAAACTTTTGAGTTAATCTTTTAAAAATTGTACTTATTAAAAATGAAAACTAGAGAATCATAGTTTATTTTATGTATGTATTTTTCTGATTAGAAGAGTAATATATATTCATTGTAAAAAACCACAGAAACCATATGTAAAAAAAGTGCATATTTAGAGTCACATCATATTGTAAGTTATATATCTTTATTAATTTTTATTGTGTGCATTTCCTTTGTCATTTATCTTCAAAAACACCCTATTTTAATAGTCATAGAGTAATTCCACTATATAAATTTATCACAACTAATTTAATTATTCCTATTTATTGACCTAGTTTCTTATTGTTAATTACTGTTAAATAATGGATGTTACTTAAAAATTATTTTTTGCTACAAGCATTTTTTTTTCAGTGTATAGAGAAGTAATTACAGTATCTGGGTGACCAATCCCAGGTGAACTGCATGGTCGTGCACTGCAGTTATTTGATAATGGATTATAATAAACTGACCTATAACTTTACTTTCTTTCTGAACCATATGACCAGTTGCTAGATAAATTTCTTTTAAAAATTTTTTTGAGTTGTCTAAACCAAATAGAACACGATTGGAGTGGTGAGGAAATAAGCCTGACAGAAAGAGGGAGCAAACTGCAACATAGGTTGGGGAGAGTGCCCCAGGTTAATCTCTGTGGTTGAGCTGAGAAATAATTTCAGACACTGAGAAAGCAAAATAGAAGAAGAGCTGAAAATGACAAACAGACACCAAAGTACTGAGGAGAAATGACATTTCAAAATCATTCAACTGAGTGACAATGACAGACAGCATCATGCTAATTTTGAGTCACCATAGACTCTTAGTGGGAGGTCCGTGGCTCACTGCCAACCTGAAAGGAGAGAAGAGCCTCTCAGATCATGCTCATTTCTTAAGCAGCATCTCAGAGCATTACACTCCTTCTATTGATGCTCTACTCTTGGGAATTCTGGACTTTTCACCATGCCATATACAGGGAAGGGAAAACATAGGTTTACAGTTATGATGACATTCTTTTGAGTTACAAACAACTGTAAACCTACTTTTGCCTATCAATTTATACATCTATACATACTAGAGGCCTGGTGCACAAAAATTTGTGCACTCGGGTGAGGGGTTCCCTCAACCTGGCCTGTGCCCTCTCACAGTCTGGGTCCCCTTGGGGGATATCCACCTGCTGGCTTAGACCTGCCTCCCCAGGGATTGGGCCTAAGCTGGCAGTCAGACATCCCTCTGGCAGCCTGGGAGCCCTCGGGGGATGTCCACTTGCCAGTGGGGAGAAGACCT
>NW_006297280.1:569803-576995 GCF_000327345.1 Myotis davidii | reverse complement strand
GCTTGGCCAGCCTGGGTGAGGGGCTGATTGCTGTTTGCAGGCTGGCCACAGCCCCTTCAGGGTGGGGGGGTTCCCGTTGGGGTGCTTGGCCAGTCTGGTTTAGGGGCTGAGGGCCATTTTCAGGCTGGTCAAGCCTCCCAGTGGGGACTCTCACTCCATGGGGGTGTGGCCAGCTGGGTGAAGGGCTGAGGGGTGTTTTCAGGCTGGCCACACCCCCTTCGGAGGGTGGGGGGCGGTCCCGCAGGGGTGCCTGGCCAGCCTCGGTGAGGGGCTGATGGCTGTTTTCAGGCTGTCCATACCCCCTTCATGGTGGGGGCCCCCACTGGGGTGCCTGGCCAGCCTGGGTGAGGGGCTGATGGCCGTTTTCAGGCTGATCACTCCCCTGGGCTGGAAGCAATTATCTGGGATTTATTTATCTTCTATAATTGAAACTTTGTAGCCTTGAGCAGAGCTCAGGGGAGGCCAGGGCAGGCTGGAAGCTTGGCTTCCTCCATTGCCAGGGCAACCCAAGCTTCCTGCTCGCTCCAGCTCCATGGTCGCTGCCATCTTTGTGACAGAGAGATGGAGTGAGGGAGTGATGGTTAATTTGCATATTACTCTTTTATTAGATAGGATATACATATATATGTATAAACATATATAAATACATTACAGATTTTTATAAATACATAAATACATTACACTTATTTATTTAAATATAGAGACTATTCCCCTGGAACACCTATATCTCTTAGTAGTTGTGGGACCAACTGTCTCTACAGGGGCATTGAGTGATACTCTGTGATTCCCTGAGGTTTTGCTGGTGGAAAACTAACTGCCAGTGACAGTTTCTGAATTATATCTCCTCTGATTAACAAACCATTCATTCATTCATTCATTCATTCAGAAAATATTTATTGCATGCTTACTATGTGCCAGTCACTCTACCATGTTCAGCTCTTCTCTGATAAAATAAAGCAGACATTTCTCACCCTTGGAGTTTACTAGATAGTTGGAGAGAAAGACATTATACAAATAACTATCCTATCTAATAAAAGAGAAACATGTAAATTGACCATAACCCTGACACCCTTCCCATTGGCTAATCAGCAGAATATGCAAATTAACTGCCAACCAAGATGGTGGCTGGAAGCCAGGCAGCTGAAGTGAACAGGAGGCATGCTTGCTCCTGTGATGGAGGAAGCCAACGTTCCCCGCCTGCTGCTGCCGGCATCTGAGCTGCAGTCTAAGCAACTATGTTGCAATTATAGAACCTAAACGAACCCCAGAAACCTGCTTTCAGCCAGCCGGGCTTCAGCCAGCAGGACCGTAACAGTGTTTCAATTATAGAACCCAAACAAACCCAGTACGTGCTTTCAGCAGCCGAGGTCTCAGAGCTAAAGCCAGCTCTCAGCTCCAGTGACAACCATAAAAGGTAAATAAATCCCAGAATTAAAAAAAAAAGAAAAAAGAAGAGGTTGGGAGTTTCAGTCACCCACCAGCCTGAAAACGGCCCTCAGCCCCTCACCCAGACTGGCCATGCACCCCAGTGGTGACCCCACCCTGAAGGGGGTGTGACCAGCTGCTAACAGCCATTATCTCCTCATTCAGGCTGGCCAGGCACCCAAGCGGTACCCCCACCCTGAAGCAACAAGATGGCGGCTAATTTGCATACTGAAGGCGGGTGGCAGTGGGCAAGGCTGTCCGTGGTCTGGGACCTGGATCCGTGACCTGGTGGGCAGGGAGGCAGTGCTTGAGGCTGTCCACGGTCTAGGACGTGGATCCATGTCCTGGCGGGCAGGGGGCAGCGCTTGAGGCTGTCCGCGGTCCCGGGACCTGGATCTGTGACCCTTCCCGGTGGGGCGGCAGCTCGCACAGGGGCAGATTGGCCAGGGTTGGGCAGGGCAGGATGCCTGGCTTCTGCCCAGCCCCAGTCACTCTGGGCAGGTGAACAGTGCAGAGATCCTCTGGACAGGGGAGGCAGGTCGGCGGAGGGCGGCCTGTACTCCCCACATGGCGGTGGCGACAGCTGTGAGCGCCAAGCAGAGCCTACAGGCTGAGCTGAAGTAGCGCCTGCAGGCCATCAGCACCCAGGAGTGGCTGTGCAAGATCCGCCTCCTGGTCCAGAAGGTGCAGGATCGCAGGGACAGCCACTGTGGCGGGCCAGACTGATATCCTCCTGACTGCACTCAGGGGGTTGCGGATATGCAAAGCTAGAGGCCTCTGTTGTACACATCCTCCACTGGCGTGCGAATATCCCCCAGCACACTGTCAGCCTCCCACACCTGCAACAGTTGCAAACCAAGGCGTGCACAAGTTCCCCCCCGCCTCTCCACCGCACTTCCATCAACCCAGCATGCCTAACACCCCCACAGGATGTGCACACATCCCCTCTGACGCGCTCACATCCTTTGGAGAGTGTCTGGGTGTTCTGGGTGCTGAGGGTGGGCACCTGTGAGATGACAGTGAGAGGGCAGAGTGGTGATGCCCTGTTCCCACGGAGGCCAGTGCAGCTACGAGATCACCTCTGGGGGGTTAATGCAGGTGCTGAGGCAGGAGCAGGTGCAGATAGACACACTTGGCCGTCATGGGTGGCCCTTGCTTAGGTGCCTTCGGTCAGTGTTCAAGATCAACAACCCAGAGGCGGAGAGGAATTCCGTCCTCTCAATGAAACAGTGGGATAGTCGGGGCGACTGTTGAGGAAGAATGTGCACTTTGGGCACCAGCACCCATGAGCAAAGATATATATATAAAAGCCTAAACGACTGAAAGACCAGAATGATCAAAACAACTGGAATGATTGGAACAATCGGTTGACCAGTCGCTATGACGCGCACTGACCACCAGAGGGCAGACGCTCAACACAGGAGCTGCCCCCTGGTGGTCAGTGCACTTCCACAGCGAGAGTACCGCTCAGCTGACTGACCCGACCCGTGACCCACCAGCCTGGCAGCAGCCACTCCCTCCCTTAGTAGCCCTGCAGGTCCAATCTCCAGAGAACAGGCCAGGCACCGATGGATCAGTGCCACTGGCAGTATCTCAACAGCACTGCCAGCACTCCACAAGGAAGAAACAATATAAAAGTGGCTGCCAGGTGGCTTCCAACAACCAGTGCTAATGTCAGTGGGATGGATCCAGATCCCAGGTCGGAAAGGGCATCCCACTGCTTTCCCAGAGAACCGATTGCGTCCCAGCTCCCCCTACCCCTCTCGGGACCCCACCCATGCATGAATTTATGCATTGGGCCTCTAGTATAATATAACTACAAAGAACAAGTGCCAAGAAGGAAGCTATTTGCATATTGTGAAACTGTTCTCCAACCTAGTCTAGGATAAGAGGGAGGACTTCTTGTGGGAACATGACATAAAACTGGGACCTAAGTGTAAATAGGAGTTATTAGCCATTGGGAACAGGTGTGATGAAAATCTTTATAGAAAATTTGGAGATGAAAAATGGCAGGTGAAAAGTTGGACAATCTGTCCTTAACCTATGGCTAGTGTCTACTACAAAGTGGAGTCAATAAATTTCTATCTGTCTTTTAATGATCCCATAATACTTATGAAAATACTTGTTTATGTACTTGAAAATTTCAATCTTAAAAAGGTGATTTGAAAATCTAGGAAACATTGATTATTTCTTAGGGAATTATAAATTATTATCATTATTTTTTTAAAATATATTTTATTGATTTTTTACAGAGAGGAAGGGAGAGAGATAGAGAGTTAGAAACATCGATGAGAGAGAAACATCGATCAGCTGCCTCCTGCACATCCCCCACTGGGGAAGTGCCTGCAACCCAGGTACATGCCCTTGACCGGAATCGAACCTGGGACCTTTCAGTCCGCAGGCCGACGCTCTATCCGCTGAGCCAAACCGGCTTTGGCATCCTTATTTTTGATATATTTTTATTGATTTCAGAGAGGGAAGGATAGGGAGAGAGAGATAGAAACATCAATGATGAGAGAGAATTATTGATCGGCTGCCTCTTGCATGCCCCCCACTAGGGATTGAGCCCGCAACCGGGGCATGTGCCCTTGACTGGAATCGAACCTGGGACCCTTCAGTCTGCAGGCCCACATTCTATCCACTGAGCAAAACCGGCTAGGGCTAAATTATTAAAATCAAATTAAGAAGTAGCAAACTTGAATAGACTGAGCACCATAGAAGAAATTTTAAAAGTTATTCAAAATATATTATTGGAAAAGTTAACAGGATTTACTAGTAAGAATTTTGTAGCTGAACACTGGCCTTAAAGAGAAAGCAATTCTGATGTAATTTAAACTATTTAAGACTATAGAGTCAAATGTTCATTGTATTGATGAAGCCATTTTTATTTCTATAATCAGATAAAGATACTTTAAAAAGGTCACAATGAAAAAATTCATAAGTGTAATATTAATTACAACAGTCCAGCAATGTATTAACAGACTAAACTATGGCCAAATAGAGTTTACTTCAAGAATTCAAGTTTGCATAGATAACAGGAAATCAAGCAATATAAAGCAGAAAAATAATCATATGAATAGCTGCTGAAAAGCCATTTTGATAAATATTCAGCAATTATTCTTAAAAACAACTTTAGGAAAATATGTACATGAGATGCCTTTTAAAGTATGATAAAGACTACAAAACATTGGTAAACATTATTCTAAAGAAAAACATTAAAAGTACTTTAATTATGATCAAGAATTAGGTAAAACTTCTTGCTCTTGTCATTATTCTTCAACATTGTTAGAGGGTCTAGCAAATGCAGTAAGACAAGACAGTAAAAGAATTTGTATAAACATTGGAAAAGAAATGATAAAACTCTGGTTGATATTATTACATTCCTGGAAATCTCAAGAGGCCCGCAAAAAAGTGCTTGAATTGATAAAATGGATAGATATAAAAATACATGCAATAATCAATAGCAGAAATAACTTAAACACAAAAAATGGAAAAAAATGTGGTTGCACTAAAAAGGCTTGAAAAAAACTTCAAACAAATGGAAAATTCTACTAAGTTCTTAGATGTATAGCTAAATGAGGGAGAGAGAAAAGGAGGGAGAGAGGGCTATAACTGTTTAAAAAGCCAGCATGATCTCAATTTGTGTTCCCTTTGTGGAAGTATAAAAAATAGAAGAATGCTGGTCTAGTAGGCAAACTTTCAGTCATTTTTTCATGAGACCTGACTTTTTTACCTTATTGTTCCTGTAGCTACCATTCTGTCAGCAATTATGTTCCACTCGGTGCACTGGGGAGATTTCCTTTTTGTCTTTCCAGCATACTAAATAAACACTGTCATTCCATGTTCCTTTACCGCTCCATTTGTGGAATGTGTGTTCATGCCACAGAAAAAGAGAGAAAATTGCACAACCACTTTGCTATGCTTGATAGTTTAATTTAGCTGCCAATTGTTCTACATTTTAAATATTTCAATTAAACATAGAAATCTATAGAAGGGAACTTCTGAATTGCTACCTTTCTTAATTCCCAGAGTCATAGCACATTAGGAAGAGAAGAAGGAATTACCCTTTTCTGGAAAAGGCTTTGCATGATAACCCTTGACACAGTAAATGCCAATACAACCATGAGACCAAGTCTCCAAGCCCATCTACTCACTTGAGAAATAAAAGTTGCCTACAGGGGGATGTTACTGACTTCCCCAGCTACTTCACATGCAGTCCTGCAGAATAGTTAGCCCTCCTTCTCCTGGTTTTATCCTTCCTGTTGGTTTATTACATTTTCTCTAGGGCCATCACCTGCCTGATTTCCTTGACTTCTGTCATATGAGCTCTTTGAAGACTTACCATCTCTTCTCATTGATAGAACACATGGTTAGTTTAAATCCATTGTTACATTAATTAACTTCTTAAGTAAATGTATCTATTCAGCAAATATATTTTGATATAGAGATTTGAACGGAAATTCAGCCTTCTTAAAGCTAATTGGATGGGATAGATCACCCCAAATTGACTTGGGGTTTACTCCTTTTACTTCATAGGGTGTGCTGCACCCTTTTCTTCTACCAATGCTCTCATATCAAACTCATATCACACTTCCCCTATCCTGTCTAGTATAGCGGTCTGAGTATACTGAGTGAACTTTGTTTTTTGTATCCTATATAATAAAAGCGTAGTATGCAAATTGTCCCCTTGACCAGGCGTTCTTTGAGAGTTCAACAGAGGGGTGCTGGTCCCCTCAACCTGGATTTCATCTGGGAGTTCAACCAGGGGGTGGGGACAGCTAGAGGAAGGGAGGAAGGCCCCAGCCAGCTGCTGCTAGGGACCCTACCAGTGCACAAATTTCGTGCATGGGGCCTCCAGTTAGAAACAGAAAAAGAAATTCATTGAATTACTTTGGTACTCACACTAATGTAGGTAGAGGTTCAAGATGGAATATTTGAGAACAAACCTTTTTAGCTTATCCTCAAAAACAAAAATAAAAACAACAAAATAAAAAACAGCCTTTGGGGAGTTTCATGCTTCTCAGAAACTATAATTGGCATGCTGCTAAGAACTGTTCTGTTCCTGTAGAGATGGGCAATAATAAGAAAGACATTTCTGGGAGAATAGCCACGTTAAGCAGTGACAAAAAGCTCCCTGGTGCCCTAACCGGTTTGGCTCAGTGGATAGAGTGTCGGCCTATGGACTGAAGGGTCCCAGGTTCGATTCCAGTCAAGGGCATGTACCTTGGTTGAGGGCACATCCCCAGTGGGAGGTGTGTAGGAGGCAGCTGATCAATGTTTCTTTCTCATTGATGTTTCTAACTTTCTAACCCTCTCCCTTCCTCTAAACAATCAATAAAATATATTTCTAAAACTGATTATTCTTCCCTCATTGATGTCTCTATCTCCCTCTACCTTCCTTTCTCTGAAATCAATAAAAATATATATATATATTTTTTTTTTTTAAAAAAAAAGCTCCCTGGTGAATTTTGTCACTTTGCATGACATCCTCCTTAATCTAAATTTCAGAGATGTTAAAATAGTAATAAGAAGAATGGCTACCACAATTTTAACTTATATAACGATGCTCTGAGCATCAGTTCTTTGAAAATAGCTGGATTTCTAAGCTATAGTTACAAAGCATTTGGTCCTTTTTAGCTCCCAGATGTCCACTCTTGAGGACTCTACCTTAATTTATGGTTCTTGTTTTTGAGAAGCTCCAATATGGTTGGAAAGAGTAATTATTTTTTAAAAATTATTTGTAATTATTTATTTTTGAAAGTATTAC
>NW_006297280.1:561737-569747 GCF_000327345.1 Myotis davidii | reverse complement strand
TCCCCCACCTTCCCTCTGAGATTCCACCCTCTGTTTCATGCTTCCATGTTGGAAAGAGTAATTCTTTAAAACTATTTGTGATCTGCAAAGGCATTGCCTGATGATGACTCACAGGGTATTCATTCAGTGACTCAGGAGAGGAGTGGGAGTGGAATGATGCTCTCTGTAACCTAGAAGCCCCATCTGAAGCATTTTTACTCATCCTTCTTTCCAATCCCTACTCCCTCCATCTAAATCTACTGCTTTGCTCTGAGGACCAAAGCCAGGTTGAAACCCTGAAGGCACATTATCTCCGTATGAGCCTCATAGTGTGGGACCAAAATTATACCTTGAAGGTTGCTCAGTGAGCACAAAATGTGATAGGGGAATGGGATGCTGGTGGCCTCTGTCTCCTCAGAGGGAGGCTACTGACAGGAGAACCAGCCTCTGGAAGCCCAATGCCCAGATTCTCTCTTTCCCAGGCCTTGGCTGGGAATTCCCATAGTGTTGGGGTCCAGCCCCAGCAGTTCCAGGAGTTCCCAAAGGTGTGGACGGAGACAGCGTTCAGTTGATCAGCATAGTTGGGTTCTCTCTTTATTCTCCTATTACATTGATTTTAATCCTATCCATTCTATTCCAAAGGTTAGGGCATTTGTTATCTCCATTCCAAGGTCATTACTCTATTGTTTTGTTAAGCTACAAGGAAGTAACTGAAGGAGATTATCCTAATAAAGATTATGTAGCTCAAGCGTGATTTGTTCGTAGTTGAAGTGATTAATTACCCACCTGGCACTTAGTTAAGGGGTTTTATTCCCTTCCTTAGTCCTATTAATCCCTAACTCCAGGAAAAAATCCCTACCTGGGGAAACAACCTTTCTCGGAGAGGTGACCTTGGTTAAAACACATAGCGCTAAGAAGGAGAGCAAATATACTAAGAACAGTATGCCATATACGCCAGGTCCCTTGAAACATGTTGTGCAGATGTTTCTTCCCTGCAGCAACTGTGTCAAGCAGCAAGGGTAGACTGGTTTCCGGCACCATAGTTCACCTACCTCTGAGATTTCCTTTCTTGTGCATATCTGAGAAGAACATTCTTTCTGATTTTATGGAATCATCAGTTTCCAGTCACTTTGAACTGGTAGTGTTTTTGTTGTTTCAAGATGACCATTCTTTCCTGCTTGACCTCTGGGTGTGCTTCTCAATGGTTATCTTTCTTGCTTGCCTAAGTCCAAGAGCTTCCCCTGTATAGACTCTCTCTACCTCCAGTACTGGCCAGTGTATCCAGCTGGAAAGCAATGCATTTGACATTCTTTTCTCCTGTTCTCCCATTGATTAGGAGATCCCATTGAAGGTGTATTCATTTAGTTCATTTCTCTTACTCTCTTATAAGTTAGAATCTGTAAAAGAAAGAGAGAGAACACAAGTAAGCATAAGGCACCCAAAGGAGATTTCAGATGAGGGTCTAGGAAGCAAACACAGAAATATGTTTTCATCCCACCCTCTTCACGAGTGAAAGCAAGCAAGAGTTTGGGATTGTTCTGCCTTGTTTTGGGCATAGTTTAGTTCCTATTTCCAATCCCTGTGATTATTTAAACTGTTTGAAATAATGACAGGAGAGTAAGCAAAGAGAAAAACCCAGAACTTGAGTTAACTGAATTATATTATTTCATGTCATCACTTGCAACTTCTATTTTTGCTTAAAGTTTAAAATAGAAAACAACATTAAAACTGTGATGACTCCATACCCACTAAGATGGCTGGCTACAGTCCAACAGGTGGACAATAATAGTGTTGACAGGAATGTGGAGAAAGTAGAATCTTAGTGCATTACTGTTCGGAGGGTAAAATGGTGCAGCCACTTTGGGAATTAGCTTGGCAGTTTCTACAGAAGTTAAACAAAAATATATGATATGGTCCAGCCATTCCACCTCTAGGTGGCTATCCAAGAGAAATGAAAGAAAAAACCACTGTTATTTCTACCACATTCTACTTGTTAGAAGCAAGTCACTACATATAGCCAGCATTCAAGGAGAGGACAATTAAGTTCCAGCTCCTGAAGGGAAGAACATCAAATAATCTGTGGACATATTTTTTTTAAATATATTTTATGGATTTTTTCTTACAGAGAAGAGGGGAGAGGGATAGAGTGTTAGAAACACCGATGAGAGAGAATCCCTACTGGGGATGTGCCTGCAACCAAGATACATGCCTTTGACTGAAATCGAACCTTGGACTCTTTGGGCCACAGGCTGACACTCTATCCACAGAGCCAAACTGGTTAGGGCTATGGACATATTTTAAAACTACTCTCTAAGCCAGAGTTTGTTCTACATTTTCCAGGAGGGAGGTCTTTATGGTTGGAAAGATGAGGATACTATAAGGAAAAATTTTGCTTTCCTTTTATCTTCTATTGACATTATATCATCCATGTAAAGCAGCGACATATCACTTCCTCCTGTTTCTTGCACTAAATATGCCTTTTAAAAGTCTTTATTTTATTATAATTGGTTTTGCTCTCCACCATACCTTTTGAAAATCTCAGTACATTCTGGGCTTCAGACTTCCTGATACTACTCTTAAGGGTTATGTACATATTTTGAATTTGTTCTTCCTTTTTCTTTATTTCAAAAAAGGGGAATAATTATTAAATATTATTATTGAAATCTTGATCTTTTATTGATCCCTTCTACTAGGTTCTGAAATCTCCCTGTACACAGGAACATTGCAGAAGGGGATCAGAAGACATCTTTATTAAGAGGTGTACAAATGTGTGAGAACTGGAGTAAAGGGCAATTGCTCTTATTGGCCCCTGAATCTAAATCTTAGCACTAGCTTGTCCAGGCATGCTCCAGAGCAAGTGGGGGAAGTCAGCTGTGTTTTGAGGCTGTACTTACGGGCTCAGCTACATGTTTTGGGGAATGAGAACACTTGATGTGTACCACCTGGCAATGCTGTGACCATACATGCCCAAACAATGTTACAGGTCTTAGTGAATTACATTGGCATCTCCCCTTCCTCCCCTAGCAAGTGCTGCAAAGCATTGGGCAGAAGTTGCCTGGCTGAAGGAGTGGACGTTATGCCTTTGTAAAACCTGGCCTCACTAGAGAGTTTGTGCAGCCTCACTGTCTTTAGTATCTTCCTCATAATAGAGATGATTTGCAACTAGAGGCCCAGTGCACGAATTTGTGCACCAGTGGGGTCCCTTAGCCTGGCCTGCGGATCAGGCCAAAACTGGCTCTCTGATATCCCCCACAGGGTCCCAGATTGCAAGAGGGCACAGGCCAGGCAGAGGGACCCCACCGGTGCTTGATCTAGGCCAGGGAGGGATGTGGGAGGTTGGCCAATTGGGGAGGAACCATGGGAAGGCTCCAGCATATGTCCAGCCATCTCATTCAGTCCTGATTGGTTGGACCCCAGCAGCAAGCTAAGTCGGAAAGCTTGCCCCCTGGTGGTCAGTGCATGTCACAGTGAGGGGTTGAGCAGCCTTAGCATACCATTAGCGTATTATGCTTTGATTGGTTGAATGGATGACTGCACAACTGGACACTTAGCATATTAGGCTTTTATTATATAGGATTATATTAAAATATCACTGGTTAGAAAATCCACTCTGAAAACTGCGCTGAGTGTTCTCACAGCCAGCGTGGCTTTCTGATGTCCGTGCTGGTCATTGATTTCATCATCCTGACATAAAGGAACCTTCTTTCTCAGTTAGGGAAGCAGCAGAGGAAAGATCAATTTGTCTGGATTGCAGTCATGGTTGGGTAATTTAATAAAAGTCACCTGCCCTTTCTCTAACTTCAATTTACTCTTTTATAAAATAGAAACAATAGTGTCTATTTCCTTGGGCTGCTTTGAGGATTGATAGATAAAATATATGCTAGAATACTTAACATATATGCTAGAATACTTAAAAATTCCTTGGTACAACAAGACCTCAGAGCACTCAGCTGCTGTTGCTGCCTTTATTCCTTAACAGTCAGTTTATTATATGTGTGTTCGGCAATGATCTGAGGCAGGAAACTAAGCAACAAATGGCATACAGAAACTTCCCCTGGTGTTTATCCTTGTAGGTCTGAAGTTCTGGTTCATTGTGGTTCCTCCTCATGAGGCTATAAAATGCACTTGGAAAATGTTTTGGTAAGTGATTGTGCCAGCTTGCTTCTTAGTGCAGTTTTATTTTTGTCTAGCAGGGTTGAAAGAGTCTTCAGCCGGTCTCTCTTCTGGCCTCTTTTCCCTTGCCACAGTTTAGTGGCCTTAGCCCTGTCCTGCTGAGACACAACTGCTGAGAGATTGTTTTCTTGATTTGATGGTTCACAATGTCACCTTGAGCAATCTAGTTCGAATCTCTCATCTTGACATTGGAATGTGAAAACATGAGGAGATGTTTGTTTTATACTCCCAAGTCCTTGGACAAAAATTACAAAGTGTTCTTCTGTTTTCTCAGAGAAAGACTGGTCCCTTCTCATTCTTATTCAGCCCCATGAAGTGACAGAAAACTGTTGCTGCGTATACCATTGTTTAAAGTTCCTTCATTTCCTGTCAGAGGATCCTGCTTGATGCCTGCTTTGCAATAGTCTGAGCGCTGAACCATGATCCAGTCATCAGGACTCTAGGGAAGTAAGGATATGTTAAAGATGAATTCTGAGGTGTATGAGGAGGCTAGGGCAGCCTCACAGCCTCTGAAAAGCAATCAATGCAGTCAAACAACTGTTGCAGTTACTTGAACTGCAGCATCACTGGCTTCATGCTTCTATTGAGTCAACTAATGGTTTCCATGCCTTGTACATCCACCATTGGGATTATATTGGAACCACTGCAAACTGATAGAAAAACTAAAAAGAAATTTGCTTTCCTCTTCCATTTGCAAGTTTCTTCTGAGTTGAACATTGTGTTTCCTGCAGGTCTAGAAGACAAGCAGTTCTAGGGCATTTAATCCTTTCGTATGGGGTTAAATCACCCAGAGGGTGATTCTCACAGATCCCAGTGACAGATGTCATAACCTCCCCACCCCCAAGCTCCTGCAGCTGTTCCTTAGCAAGTATATGTAATTGCAGATGACTAGATAACTTTATTTCTCCAAAATTATTTGAACTGTCCATCTTTGTGGAAGATGGGACACTTTACATGTGGCTCAAATGGGATCGACAGTTATGCATGCTTTCATTATATTTTCCCATGTAGGTGAGGGAGAGTCATCTTATTATTTTGCCCAGTGCTCCCCAGTTTGGTGCCTCCTCATTTGACATCTTTAACTCTTGTCCACTTGGAGTACGTGGGAATCCTGCTTCCTATTGCCCCATCCACACCGGGAAAGGCAGCGTCTCTTTTCCCTTGGCTCTCACTTCTGGATGGGGGTGTTCCCTTCGGTTTTCCTCAGGCAAAAAGTTTCTGACAAAATCATCTTAGCAAGTTCTTCAGAAAATGCTTGATGGACTTGGAAATCAAATGCCTTGGAGGTTCTCCAAAAGAAAAGATGAGACTAAGACCATCTTTGACCACTTTGAAGTGATGGAAAAGGAGAGGGATAATGTAACAAAAAGGTCAAGTGGGAGGAAGCTCCTAAGAAGAGCCCTTCTGAATTCAAGGCAAAACTCCCATTCCCTGGACTGGCCAGGAAAGGTACTGTCTCAAGGAAGTAGGGACCATGAAGGGAAACAAACTTTCTGCCACCCCAGAAATTTTAGAACAAGACCAAGTCTACTTTCAGATTTAGGCTTTACTGTGTGGTAGTATAATTTTAGGCTTTCTTATTCTAAAAATAGTTCCCACCTACCTACTGCTCCATGAAATCCTTGTTACCTTCCCAATAAAGAGATAAAAGGCTCAATTGGGAAAATTTAGAGTGGAGTAGTTCTGTCTGAAACTCATTCATATTAAAATATAATCAATCAGCTTTTCAGCAAGTGGGATGGTTGATCCCCATGGATATGAGAAAGGTGATCTATAGCAGGGTGGTATTAACTAGAGACCTACTCAACCTTGAGGCTAGGACAGCACCCTACCTTGAGGCTAGGTAGGGCAAGGAAGCTCCCTTACAGTGCTGGCTGCCAGCTGGCTTTTCAGCTATGCACATAGGAAACAATGTGGGAGGTGTTATCTACAAGGTAAACCAGATTTACTTATTTTTATATTCTTTTTAAAAAATTCTTTATTGTTGAAAGTATTACATATGTTCCCCTTTCCCCCTATTGACCTCTCTAAGCCCACCCCCACCCCCAGCACAGGCCTTCATCCCATATTGTAGGTGTTCATTGGTTATGCTTATATGCATGCATACAAGTCCTTTGGTTGATCTCTTATCCTCCCTTTCTCACCCTTCCATGCCTTCCCTCTGAGGTTTGACAATATGTTCAATGCTTCTATGCCTCTAGACCTATTTTTGTTCATCAGTATATGTTGTTCATTTTATTACACAAATAAGTGAGATCATGTGATACTTATTTTTCTCCTACTGGATTATTTCACTTAGCATAATGCTCTCCAAGTCCATTCATGCTATTGCAAATGGTAAGAGTTCTTTATTTTTTATAGCAGCATAGTATTCCACTGTGTGGATATACCACATTTTTTAATCCACTCATATATGTATGGACACTTACGCTGTTTTCAAATCTTAGCTATTGTAAATTGTGCTGCTATGAACATAGGGGTGCATATATTCCTTCTGATTGGTGTTTCTGACTCTTGGCATGTGTTCCTAGAAGTGTGATTACAGGGTCAAATGGGAGTTCCATATTTAATTTTTTGAGGAAACTCCATATTGTTTTCCACAGAGGCTACACCAGTCTACATTCCTACCAGCAGTGTACAAGGGTTCCTTTTTCTCTGAATCCTTGCCAGCAATTGTCATTTGTTGATTTGTTGACAGGTATGAGGAGGTACCTCATTGATGTTTTAATTTGCATCTCTTGGATAATTGGTGACTTTAAGCATTTTTTCATATGCCTATTGTCCTCTGTATGTCCAATTTCAAAAAGTATCTATATAGGTCCTTCATCCATTTTTGATTGGATTATCTTCCTTTTGTTAAGTTGTATGAGTTCCCTATAAATTTTGAAGATTAAACCCTTATCAGATGTAACTTTGGAAAATGTGTTCTCTCATGGCTTTCTTATTGTTTTGTTGATGGTTTCTTTTGTTGTGCAGAAGCTTTTTATTTTGATGTAGTCCCATTTGCTTATTTTCTCCTTAGTTTCCATTGTCCTAGGAGATGTATCGGTAAACATATTGCTATAAAATATGTCTGATATTTTGCTGCCTATGGATTATTCTATGGATTTTTACGGTTTCCTATCTTACATTTAAGTTTTTTTTTATCCATTTTGAGTTTATTTTTATGTATGGTTTATTTTTATGTATGGTGGTGGTCTAGTTTCATTTTTTTTTTCATGTATCTGTCCAATTCTCCCAATACCATTTATTGAAGAGACTGTCTTGACTCCATTGTATGCTCTTGCCTCCTTTGTCAAATATTAATTGAGCATAATGGCTTAGGCCATTACTTGTTTATGTCTTCCTCTATCTCTTTCTATGTCCTGTAGTTTTCCAAGTACAAGTCTTTTATCTCCTCAGTTAAATTTATTCCTAGGTATATTAATTTTTTTGTTGCAAAGGTAAATGGAATTGTTTTTCATTTCTCTTTTTGTGAGTTTATTACTGCTGTATAAAAATGCCACAAATTTCTAGGTGTTAATTTTGTATCCTACTCTATTTCCAAATTCATTTATGAAATCTAGTAGTTTTTTTATGGAGTCTTTAGGGTTTTCTAGGTACAATATCATGTCGTCTGTGAATAATGCGAGTTTTACTTCTTTCTTTGGATGCCTTTTACCTCTCATTGTTTCTTGTCTGATCACTGTGGCTAGGACTTCCAGTACTTCGTTGAGTAAGAGTGGTGAAAGCAGACGTCCCTGTCTTTTTCTTGTTCTTGGGAGAAATGGTTTTAGTTTTTCCCCATTCAGTATGATGTTGGCTGTAGATTTGTCATATATAGTTCTGGTTATGTTGAGGTATGATCCCTCTATTCAC
>NW_006297280.1:549961-559966 GCF_000327345.1 Myotis davidii | reverse complement strand
CTGTGCTTCTCTCCTGCAGCTTCTGCGGGTCTCAGTGTGCCTTTCCTTCCTTCTAGTTGTAGAGTTTACAGTCAGCCAGGCTTCCTGTGGTTCTGGATGAAGTCCGTGTTGTTTCTCTGAGGTATTAATCAATTGTTGTGAGCGGCATTAACTTCCCGGTGTTTATCTCTGCCGCCATCTTCTGCAGGATGTCCCTTTTATTTCTTCTTGTCTGATCACTATGGTTAGCAATTCCAGTACTATGTGAAAAAGGAGTGGTGAAAGTGGGCATCCCTGACTTGTTCCTGTTTTTAGGGTAAATGGTTTTAGTATTTGCCCATTGAGTATGTTTTGTTGTACATTTGACATATAAGGCTTTTATTATGTTGAGGTATGATCCCTCTAGTCCCACTTTGGTGAGAGTTTTTATCAAAAACAGGTGTTGGATATTGTCAAATGCTTTTTCTGCATTAATTGATATAATCATGTGATTTTTGTCTTTCAATTTGTTTAGTATGTAATTTATCCCATTTATTGATTTGTGGATATTGTACCAGACTTGCATCCTTGGAATAAATCCCATTTGGACATGGTGTATGATCTTTTTAATGTATTTCTGGATGTGATTTGCTAATATTTTGTTGAGGATTTTAGCATCTATTTTTTATCAGGGATACTGGCCTATAATTCTCTTTCTCTGTAGTGTCTTTATCTGGTTTTGGGATTAGGGTAATGCTGACTTCATAGAAAGAGCTTGTAAGTGTTCCTTCCTCTTGAATTTTTTGGAATAGTCTGAGGAGGGTAGGTGTTAGTTCTTTTTTGAATGTTTGGTAAAACTCTCCTGTGAAGCCATCCAGACTAGGGATTTTGTTTGCTGGAAATTTTTTTATTATTGCTCCAATTTCATCAGTAATTATTGGTCTATTCAGGTTTTCTGATTCTTCTTGATTGAGTTTTGGAAAATTATAGTTTTCTAGGAATATGTCCATTTTGTGTAGGCTGTCCAGTGTGTTGGAATATAGTTGTTCATAGTATTCTTTTACAATCTTTGTATTTCTGTGGGGTCGGTTGTTACTTCATCTCTTTCATTTCTGATTTTGTTTATTTGCGTCCTCTCTCTTTGTTTCTTGGTGAGCCTGGATAGAGGTTCATCGATCTTGTTTATCATTTCAATGACCCAACTCTTGGTTCTATTGATCTTTTATATCTTTTTTTGTCTCTATATCACTTATTTCTGCTCTGATCTTTATTTCCATCCTTCTACTGACTCTGTGCTTTTTGTTATTTTCTTTTTCTGATACTTTAGGTTGTAAGGTTAGATAACTTATTACTAGATTTATTTGTTTGTTTATTTATTTATTTATTTATTTTGTTGGTTGTTGTTTTTGAGGTGAACTTCCCTCTCAGGACCTCTTTCACTGTGTCCATAGATTTTGGGTTGTTGTGTTTTCATTGTCATCTGTTTTCAGGGTGTTTTTTATTTTTTCTTTGATCACTTTGGTAACCCATTCATTGTTTAATAGCATGCTATTTATCCTCCATGTGTGTGATTATTTTTGATTGTTTGTATTGTAGTTGATTTCTAATTTTATGCCATTGTGATCTGAGAAGATAGTTGATATGATTTCAATCTTCTTGAATTTGTAGACACTTATGTTTACCAGAGTTATATACTCTTGTTGTATCAAACCCTTTAGTATTAAGAAGTGGCCTTCCTTATCTCTTGTTATGGCCTTCCCTTTGAGGTCTATTTTTTCAGGTTATAAATATTGCTACCCCAGCTTTTTTTTCATTTCCATTTGCTTGAAAAATCTTTTTCCATTCCTTCGCTTTCAGTCTGTTTGAGACCTTTGTTCTGAGGTGGGTCTCTTGTATACAGCATATATATGGGTCATGTTTTCTTATACATTCATCCACACTATGTCTTTTGATTTAACCATTTAATCCATTTACATTTAAGGTTATTATTGATAGGTACCTGTTTGTTGCCATTTTTAGTCTTTATGTCTGTGTTTCTCCTTCTCTTTCTATTCCTTCTTTTTAAACCAGTCCCTTTAGGATTTCTTGCATTGCCGATTTGTTGGTAACAAACTCCTTCACCTGTTTTTGTCTGCAAAGCTCCTGATTTCACCTTCAATTTTGAATGATAGCCTTTCTGGAAGGAATAGTCATGGATTTAGTCTTTTACTTTTCATTACCTTGTTTATTTCATTCCATTCCCTTCTGGCCTAATGTGTCTTGTTGAGAAATCATTTGATAATCTACATGGAGATCTCTAGTAGTTAACCTTCTGTCTCTCTCTTGCAGCCCTTAAGAGTCTTTGTTGTTAACATTTGCTATTGTCATCACGACATGTCTTGGTGTGCGTATTTTTGGGTTCATCTTGTTTGGGACTCTTTGTGCTTATGTGACTTTTTTCTTCTCCAAGTGGGGAATTTTTCTGTCATTATTTCTTCAGATAGGTTTTCTATTCCTTCTTTGGCTTCTACTCCTCTGGCAACCCTCTTATGGAGATGTTGCTTCGTTTCATGTTGTCTCAAATCTCCCTAAAACTCTCCTCCTGCTATTTAATTTGTTTTTTTCCAGTTGCTATTCAAATTGGGTGATTTTTTTCTACTCTGTCTTCTAACTCACTTATTCAGTCCCCAGCTTCTTATAGTCTACTGTTGCAAACTTCCATTGTGTTCTTTATTGCAGCTATGTCATTCTTCATTTCCACTTGATACTTACAAATGTTGTTTTATCCATTTAGTATCATGAAGTGGCTTTATCTCTTTTTATGGCTTTCCATTTAAGGTCTAATTTTGTCAGATATAAGTATTGCTACATCAGAATTTCTCATATAGACATTTGAGCATCCTTATAACTATTACTCTGATTTGTTTCTCTGACAAATTGCTTGCTTCCATTTCATTTAGTTCCTTTTTTGTGATTCCTCCTTTTCTTTCCTTTGGGGATTGTTTCTTTGTCTCCCCACTTTGTCTGTTCTTTGTATTTGTTTCTATGTAATGTGAGTTGTTATCTCTGTCAGGCCCTGGGCAACCTTCTTGAGGTCCAAGAAGTAGAAGCCCTTAGCAGTCCAATGGTTCAGGACTCCTTATCCCAGAAGCTGGGTCTGCCTTGAGTCTCATGCCTTTATTGTCTCTGCTCTGAATTGTACTCCCTTCCCCCCATGGACCTGGTACCACAGTTGCCTGCTGTAGATGCTTGGGTTCTGTGGGAGTGTGCACACAGTTCTTCTGGTGTGTGACTCCCTGTGAGGACCCAGCATCCTCTGTTATGTAATTCACAGCATGGCCCTAGTGCCCTCAGTAGGGTGGTGCCCCACGACCCTTTGGCATGCACTTGCTGTGTGGTCTTGGGGCCTGGGTGGGGTGTTGCACTGGATGTCTCCAGTTTGCATCTTCAGTGCTGTCCTGGAGCCTGGGCATGGTGTTATCCCGGGTACCCTAGGCTTGCACTGTTAGCGTGGCCCTGGGGCCTGAGCAGGAAGGGATATGGAGTCTCTCTAGTTTGCACTCATAATGCAGGGTCCTGGAGCACAGGGTCCTATAGCGTGCAATCCAGAGTGTGGAGTCTGGGAGCCTGGGCAGGGAGGCACAGTGTGGGAGGTCTCTCTGGTGTGTGATCACTGTGGATGTCTGGGAGCCAGTGGCGAGGTACCATGACACTCATGGCATGGTCAAAAAATCCCTTGTGAGTTATGGCTGGCTCATTACACAGGTTCTGCATGGTGCTCGAGGTCAGTCTGTGTGTTGGTGTGTCTGTGTTCCTGGCCTCTGCAGCTCCACCCTTTAAGATGGCTTGGGCTCCACCTCAGGGTAAACCAGACTTAGGAAAATAATTAATGTATGTCCATTGTGTGATTATCTTCTGGAGTTATTGAGTTGAGCCACACCATCAATGCTTAGATGAAGGTAGATCTTCTGCTAAGATTAATTCCTCTCACCAATCAGATCCAGTGTCCATCACATTATGAAGACTGGGGTCTGGAACCTTGGAGTGAGGTAGGCTTGGAGTTAACAGGCTCTTTCCTGAAGGTGATTGAATCACGTCCAGCACGGCCAGGTTTGGTGAGCCTGAGGAGAGGCAGTGAAGGATTAAAGAAGACAGACAAAGAGAATACAGCTGGGGCTAGGTGAATCTTCTGAGCCTGGATGAGGACACAGAGACCCAGCCTGCAAGCCAAAGCTTTATTTTATAGTCAGAGCACACAAAGGAAAACAAGGGAAGTGGTCAACATGTTTACAATGTTCTTATAAGTTTCCCCTTGTTTTGGCAGCACTTGCTGCACCTCTCACAGCCCATTAGCTACCTAGAAAGGAACTAGGGAGGACTTTAAGGTCAAACTTAATTATGCTAGGAGGGCTCTGCCCTCCAAGCTGGGACTTGTTGGTGGCCCTGCCACAGGTCAGTCTGAGGTTTAACCCTATAGCCACTCCCTACAGGTGATGTCCATTCATACACAGAGTGGGGGCTGATTCATACCATAACCAAAATATATAAAGAAATAGGTGGATTTAAGAGGAGTGATCAGGAAAGTCCATAGAGGAAATAATGCCCAAATAAGGTTTTGAGGAATAAATAGGATACCGCATGACCAAAAAGATGGAGAAATGGTCAATGCAAAGGCTTATAATGTGAAACAGTGGTTTGATATCACTAGAACATTAAGTCAGAATAGGAGGGAATGACACAACTGAAGTGAACTAATACACATACTTCTAACTTTGGGCACTGGTCACTCTCATGAGTTTCAGACCTGTGTGTCCAACTGGCAGCTGGGCATCACCACTTGGATGATTCACAGACATTGCAAGCACTATAATCAGAACTCAAGTTAAGGCAGGATAGTAAGAAGCTAGGGAAATTCCCTGACAAGCAAATAAGGGACACTGAGACAAAATAATTAAGGCCAAACAATTTGAGCAATTTCCCTAGCTGGTTTGGCAGCCTGCCAACTGAAGGGTCCCAAGTTTCTGGTCAAGGGCACTTGCCTGAGTTGTGGGTTCAATCCCCAGTGGAGGGTGTACAGGAGGCAGATGATCAATGATTCTCTCTCATCATTGATGATTCTATCTCTCTCTCCCTCTCCCTTCCTCTCTTAAATCACTAAAAAGTATATTTTAAAAATTGTTTTAAAATTTGAGCAATGTACAGTCAGCTAATGAATCACAAGCTTTTATTTTCCCTAACCAAGGACAATTAGGAGCAAATGGTTTACATTCCAGACCATCCTGGGACAGAACCACCTTGGTTCTGGTCCCCCTTCAATGACATTCTTGATGATGTTCTTTAAAAGTGAAACTAACTGGAAAATAACCTCTGACTCTTCTATACACACATTTTGGTGAATCAATATATCGAAGGACATACCTGAAAAGCCAATGAATATTCTATTAAGACCGTCCCACAAACCTCCCCTAGGATTCCAGCAGGCCAAAGAGAGATAAACAGCCTCAAGATAAAGCAGCCACGGTAGTCTCTTGCTATAGCACACCCACACCTTTTATCTTTGCTGTTTTTCTTCTAAGCTCCAAGGGTCTCCATGAGACTTGCAATGGGGGGAGCAGTGGGCAGCAGCAGCTTGGCCAGGCTAACCTCCTGAATCTGCCTTCAAGGTCTCCTTTTCTCAGATTTTCCCCCTCCTGTTGCTTGTCCTAATTTCCGCCCTCCCTTTATTTCACTGTCTCAGCTTTACTAAACAAATTCTTAAAAGCCACCTGGACTCATGTTGTGAAATCTCCCTACACAAGTCAAGAACACACACACACACACACACACACACACACACACACACACACTACTGGGGGGACCTAAGAAAACCTGCCCTGGGCCCAGACCCCCATCTGGTAACAAAATAATCACCCTTTTCATTCTAGTTCCTTCCCTTCCCTGCTTCCCATTTTGAACCTAGTCTTTTTCCTTCTTTGTTTTTTGTTTGTTTGCTCTTCCTCCTTCTTTTCCCTATATCAGTGAAAGGACTTACAGCACACACATTTTTTTTCAAGCTAGTAAACTCAGAGTCATCATTTCTCTACCTTTCCACAATCAGCTAATACACAAGTTTTGATAATACTAGCTCAGAAATATCTTCCAAAACCTCTCCACTTCTTTCCTCACAAATATTTCCTACCTGAACTATTACAACTTCTATTGGATGGATCTTTCATTGTTACTCTGCCCTTCATCACACCAATCCATTCTCAATCTAACCACTGGTTCCAAGTCTTGGCCATGCCTACTCCATGCCTACTCCAAATTCAACATTCATTGTATTTCCTGATCATTCTTATTTATGTGCAGAGTGGCACAAAATTAATTAGAGTCACTGATGTTCGTAAACATGCCCAGCCGAGATCAAACAAAGTGGCTGTTTGCCTTCCTGCTTCAGCACTCATACTGTAAAGAAGTATCCTTTTCACGGACTATTTAGTACCATGTTTTTGTCATTTTTGTGCTTTTGGTTGGGATTTTGCTGTTTAAACTGTATCCCAGTTATAGTGCTGAAGTGCTGTCTAGGGTTCTTCAGTGCAAGAAGGCTGGGGTATGCATTATAGAGGAAATGCGTGTATTAGATAAGCTTTATTCAGGTATGAGTTTTAGTGCTATGGCTGTGAGTTTAATGTTAATGAATTGACAGTATGGTACATCCGGGAAAAGTGAGAGGAAATTCACTGATGTGCAAGTCTGTTCTGGAAAGTATTAAAGTAACACTGACAGTGAATTATAAGGCTATGGAAAAGATAGAAAGGGGCTAAATTTGTGGATTCATGAAATGAGAAGAGATTTTTTTTGGGGGGGATATCAATCTTTTTTTTCTTTTTTTCTTTATTGATTAAGGTATTACACATGTGTCTTTATCCACCCATTGCCCCCCAACCCCCCCTGGTGTCTGTGTCCACTGGTTAGGCTTATATGCATGCATATAAGTCCTTTGGTTGATCTCTCCCCCTTACCCTCCCCCTACCCTATCTTCCCTCTGAGGTTTGACGGTCTGACCAATGCTTCTCTAGATCCAGAGACAGACCGTCAAACCTCAGAGGGAGAAGGGATTTTTAAAAGTATAGTAGGAAAATATTGTTGTGAGGCTTAAATCCAAAGGAAAATAAAGTCACATTACCCAAGGTCAGGAAAATATTGAGCCTTTCTTGATTATTGTTTAATTATAAAGAAATATTGCAGAAAATTATTTGTAAGAAATATATGTTAAGTAAGGCATCTTCAAACAGAAACACACATAAAACAAGGTTATATATTGATTGGTTCACAAAAATGTTGTGACTACAGGCTTGTAGAAACCTACCTTTGTATTTCTGCTAGGAGCAGTGGCTTAGTATTTGCTAATTGAGTGTTCATGGTGACTTTACAGAACAGTAATGCCATGAATAATGAAAATCTACTTATGTTACTGTTTCTGTTCCAACTGTGTCTTCATATCAGCACCTCTGTTGATCAAGTGAACATTTTGTGCAGGAAATCAGGTAGAGAGAGGCATAATTTCTTAGGATCTTGAGTCTCAGCTCCGCACATTGTGGACATGGGTATGTTACAGGATTCCAGGGCAGGAGGAATAGGGAAACTGAAACAGGAAAGTTGAAACAAGGCCAAACAGTGTGGGCAATTTGCAGCCAGCTTATAACTAACAAACAATTATTTTCACCAGCCAAGGACCCAGAGCAAATGGTTAAAAAACTTCCCTAATGAGAAAATGCAGAAAGGGAAAGGAAAAGGGGAAAGGAAAAAAGGGCTGTTTTACTCCCTAAGCAGAAAAGCCAGCAGTCTTAAGGCTTGGCAAGATAAAGTTGCCAGGTGCATCTCATGAATTCTGGGACCATCACAACAAAGTAAAAAAAAATAATAATAATTCTCAAAGTAATTGAGAATTAATCTATACCAGCAGAGAAATTTTTAAGCCTATAGACAGGAGGGTATATAATACTTCAGACCCCCACCCAACTTGTTCTTCAGATTAGCTGACAGCCGTCTGTGCTTCATAAGCCAGATGTATAGGTTTGCTTGCTTTGCTTTGCAATAAAGATGCATGCTTTAATTGTTTTAATAAATTGCTTTTTCACAATGCAGACAAGGTCTCTTGTATAAATTCATTTATATGAGAAGATAAGTATTGAGGCTGGAGACAGGCCTCTCCACTGACTCAGGGGGTTGTCCTGTCTGGTAACACCTCTCTGGAGTCAGTGAGAGGTGACTATAACATTTTGTACTGTGATTCAGATCAAGGAGAGGGATTAGGATCTGAGGTGGACTGCTACAAGTTAATTGCTGCACAGTTGTCCTTTGCTCTCTCAGATGGATTGCAGTGAGTTCAGCCCATTTGGGGATTTCTTTTTCTGTTTTGCCACTGGGTTTTAAGTGGTTTCAGCATAACAGAAATTTGCAAAACATACCAGGCCTGTGCTAGGGGCAGAAAATTGAGAATAAAACCAGATGAGTGCTTAGGTCCCTGCCCAAGCTCCGAAGATCAATGAGGCAAATTCCTCCCTCTGGTTTGAGACTCTCCAATGTTAAGAAAGTAAGGACCTTGCAGAGGTTTCTGGAGTTGAACCCTAAAATGTGTAGGGGCCTCATAGAGACCCCAGAATACAACCGTAATTAAACTTTGACCCATCCATGGTGTGCACATAAAGGCTGGTTCCCCAGCACCCCGGGTCCTCATGGCCGTTCTAGACAGCTGGGGAGAGAATCCGAGGCACGTAATAGGAGTGACGACCAGCAGTTTCACCGCCTCTGGGAGCTCTATTCACAAGCAGCACACTTTGACCCACTACATAAAATCCTTAGCTTTTCTGCCTCTGGAGCATGGCTGGAAGAAGAATAAATTTGTCATCAATCATCTGTAAGTCTGCTGCACCTTTCTGTCCCCCTTATAGATCCAAGGTAATCCATCCCCTTATTAGGCAGGACACCTTGCCTAGTCTAAAGGGGAGGGCATGCCTCCCCTTGAAAGAGGAAGAAAAAGGGAAGGCTCTTTTAAACTAAAGGCTTGAAATGCCCAAGCCAAGTGTTTTAAAAGAAACAAACTAAGAGTGACTATGAACGTTACAAAGGGTATGTATAAGTCACCAAAAATCCATGTAAATCACAGAAGGTCTTGCAAGTTAAAAAAAGTAATATATGAAAAGAGAAAAAAAGCTCTCTTTAATTTTTTTCAAAACCAATTGTTATTTCCCCACAAAAGCCCTGGGTAATATGGCCCTTTACAAAGAAAAATTTGGTTGGTTTTCTGAGGACTCTAGCAAATTCACACAGAGTTTTAGTCACTTGACACTGACTTTTAGAGTAATTTACAAATTATTCTCTTCCACTGCTGCCCTATAAATGAAGAGCAACACATAAGAGACATTGCAAGGGCTTATACTAATAAATTAACTGGCCATCATAGTCAATACCATATATACAGACCAGGGGGAGATACAATCCCAAATCAAAAGCCTAATTACTAGTAGATATATCAAAGTAAAACAAATAAGGACAAAAGGAAAGGAACTGCCAGACTGATATAGCTAAGGAAAAAGGACTCTAGCCACGCTATGCCAAAACCTCAAAGCCCTAGGTATCTACATTACCCATAGGTCTCATGAAAATAAAAAATACACCTAAAGGAAAAATTACAAGGTTACTTCTCTGAAATTAAACCTATTTCTTATAAGTAACCACGGGAACTTCAACCTGAGGCCTACTCTTGTGAACCCATCGAGAACCTCAAGCTCATTTTCAAGAAACAAAAACGTATTGCAGATAAGTAATGTAATGGCTGGGCATCCATATAATTGTCCACTAACCTTCTTGTCAAATTTGTCACTTCTAGGAAGCAATAACTCCATGTCAAGACAATGATGCTTCAGGGATTCTAGCCCATTCCCTACTTTAAAAGAATCAACAAACAGCCTCTCTGTTCTAGTCTCAAGTCCCATTCCCTTATCTCCGTTAGGTCAGATAGGAAGAGGCTTCCATACCCTAAGGCAGGCAGGCTCTACACCCCTTAACAGCATGAAGTAATTACAG
>NW_006297280.1:537620-549892 GCF_000327345.1 Myotis davidii | reverse complement strand
AAGTCTCTGATGGGGGAAATATGTTACAGGATTTCAGGGCAGGAGAAATAGGGAAACTGAAACAGGAAAGTTAAAACAAGGCCAAACAGTGTGGGCAATTTGCAGCCAGTTTGTAACTAACAAACCATTATCTTCCCCAGCCAAGGACACAGAGAAAATGGTTAAAAAACAACAACCTCCCTAATGAAAAAATGCAGAAAGGAAGAGGGAAAGGGGAAAGGAATAAAAAAGGTTTATATTACTTCCTAAGCAGAGAAGCCAGCAGTCTAAAGGCTTGGTAAAATAAAGTTGCCAGGTGCTTTTCATGAATTCTGGGAAAGCCACAACAAAGTAAAAAAAAAAAAGGGACATTGAGAATTAATCTGTACCAAAATAGTCATCACAGGAATTTTGAAGCCTATAGACAGGAGAGTATATAATGCCTCAGACCCCCACTCAACTTGCTCTTCAGATGAGTTGAGAGCCTGTCTGCACTTCATAAGCCAGATGTATAGATTTGCTTGTTTTCTCAATAAAGATGCATGCTTTAATTAATTGTTTTTCACAATGCAGTCAAGGTCTCTCATATAAATTCATTTATATGAGAAGATAAGGATCGAGGTTGGGGCAACCCCCTCTACTGACTCAGGGGGTTGTCCTGCCCAGTAACACCTCTTTGGTGTTGGTGAGAGGTGCCTATAACCTGTAGTAGGCATATAGGTGGCCTGTTGGGTGGGATTGTTAGAATGGAAGTAATCACTGTCTTTAAAACAATGTGTAGAATAGTCAGCCTAAGGCATGTCAAAAGTCACACCTTGTCAGTTATTTAAACTCAGTGGTTTGCAACAATAAGCCCTAACCGGTTTGGCTCAGTGGATAGAGCTTCGGTCCCAGGTTGGATTCTGGTCAAGGGCATGTACCTTGGTTGCGGGCACATCCCCAGTAGGGGGTGTGCAGGAGGCAGCTGATCCATGTTTCTCTCCCATCTATATTTCCAACTCTCTATCCCCCACCCTTCCTCTCTGTAAAAAATCAATAAAATATATTTAAAAAAAATAAAATAAAATGCTGTAATTCCTGGTATTTATTTCATAACTCCTATGCAGCAAAACACATTGATTTTTGTTTTTGTGTCAGCAAGTTGCCCTCCTGGTTGTGGTCTAATTTATCCCTTTACATTGTATCCCTGAGAAAAAGTCATAAGACCAGTTTTTCTATGGCCAAATATCAAAAGTAGAACAGTTCCATACTAAGAATTTCATGAAGTATGTTCATAATCAAGTTTGAATTCATTTGATCCAGGGTTCTAGGACAACATTTGTAGCATGTGGCCAATAGAATGTTCTCTTCTCTCACATAGAAGAGGAAAAGTGGCAATTGAAATTCCTCCTTTGCCTATGAAAGCAAAATTTTCAAGTAATGGGAGTGTGGAAGGTGAGCAGAAAGCAGAGTTTGGATAATTTCTATGGGGACAGATGATCTTTAAAATATATTTTATTGATTTTTTACAGCTCCTACTTGCTTAACAAGGGGATACCTTTGTTATCTTTTAGAAGTGAGGCTCAGAACAAGTGCAAGGGAAGGACAAAGGTGCAGAGTCCAATGTGGTTATTCTTTATGGTCTAGTGGTGCAGCCCTCAGTCACTTCATCAAGTCTCAATTTCTGGTCCACTCAGTGAAAGTGAGATGTAGTTAGAGTTCACTGACTCTTTCATAAAAACACTATAAATGTATTTGTATAATTTCCAGATTTAAGAACAATAAAATATAAAACAAATCCTTACCCACCACTTTAATGCCTTACATACAGGGTAAGGCACCCAGTGAACCTCTGTTGCTAACCACATCCTTACAGTTGGGAGAGATATCAAGACAGCTATCTTAGAGATAAATCTTCCTCATGAAGCAGGTTGTCTACTTATAGAATCAATATGAAAATCAATGTATATTTTATAGAAAATACTTAATGTATATAAATTTATTTGCTTTGGCAATTTATTTATAATTGATGATGAATACCAACAATTGAGGTGAAAATACATGAGGTATAAATATAATATTTAAATGCAATATTGTATTTTATTTCCATTAGTAAAATAACTATGAATAAAATATTGTGGTATTAGACCCGCAAGTTTGATGCATCTTTCCCCTCCTTTTTCTTTTTCTTAGATGCACTGTGCTGTTATGCAGCAGTGATGTAATTAGTGTGTAAGTAAAAAATTTTTAAAAAGCCAGGAAATTTGAAGAGAAGGGGAGCCAGAAATACAATCATTTTTGTTTTTATTCTATTTTAAGTATCTTCTAGGTCTTTGCTTCTCAGAGTGTGGTCTTTGGGCCAGCAGCCTGGGCCTATTAGAAATGCAGAATCACAGGCCCACCCAGACTGCCTGGATCAGAATTTGCATTTGAACAGGATCCCCAGATGATCTGTGTGCATGCTACAGTTGGTGATAGAATACCATTTATCTTTGTGTGCCTAGCACAGTTTCCAAACATGTAGGGTCCCATTTCTGGAATAGGACCCATGTTAAACTAGGTTAAACTTCACTAATGATCTTGTCTATGCCCATTAAAGTCATCCAGCACATATGGTTAAATTTAAGATGTATGGCAGAAGTGATTTTGTTTTGCTCACAGGGCATTGCCCAATGGAAAATTATGGCTTTGCTGCCACCTTCTAGGTAATCAAAGAAACAAAAAACTCCTAAATCATAATTCAAACAGTATGATTTTTCTTGCTCCACACAGAACTCATATATAACATTTTAATTCCTCTCAATAAAATAATTGCACAATACTGATAAAAGAAAGCATTACATAAATGCATACAATACAAAAAGGGGAAAACATTTTTCTTCTTTTTTTTCCTCTAACACCAGTTGCTAAATGATGATACCAATCTCTATTTAGAGATCTGTCTACCTCAAACCAAACACAATAAATTATCTTTCTCTCTACAGTTGTTGAATTATAATTAAGAAAAATTAAACCCATTAACAATTGATTTAGGAGAGTCAACTTGCTTAGTCTATGTAATAATAAATAGGGTCAAATGCACAGGTAGCTTGACTGGCTAATGAAGAAACATGGGTTTAACAAACCTGTTTATATTTTCTAGAATTAATTGAAGAACTTAGTTTTGGTCTTATGTTAGTTTAAAACCCTGTCTTTCACATTGGAAAACTTAAATGAATTATGTCTTAAGAGCATCATACATAACAAAATAAGAATTCCCTGAAGCTATAATTAATGGTCCAGGACTCTTAGATGACCATCATCTTCCTTTGTCTAGTGTCCAGAGTCAAATTCAGTGCAATACACTGGTAGGAAAATGCCAATTACCTGTGACCAAATAGGCCACTGGTCAAATAGAATGACATTTAAGAACATTATGAAATGTATCTTTGAAAACATCATAGAACAAAGGGGCTCCCTTTGGCTACGTATATGCAAAGGCTGTTCTAGTCAGCTCTAGTTAGCAGGGACATAGGGGTTCTGTTCAGTCTCTCACTGACTCCAAGGGTTCTAGGGGTCTGATATTTCACTGAATCTGCACCCGGTGGGGCCAAGGAGCAACTGGGAATCTAGCTGTAAATTTGATAGTGACTTCTCACCACTTCTTTGCTTTAAAAAGGAGAACCCATTGTTTTCCTTGCTTTATCCAGCACTCCACTCTCAGTTTTTAAATAACAAAAGTGGCCTGACAACACTTAAGAACCTTTTAATGTTGTTTGCCTTTGGTTAGTACATCTTTGGTTGAACATCAGGGCAGACTGACAGGCTACACATTTTCACACCTTCCTGTCAGCAGCAGCTCTGCTCAGTTTACAGGATGGTGGGGCCCAGAGCAACTTGGAAAGAACCATGTAAGGAAGGGACTCAGCAAGGCAGGTGTTTCAAAATATGCAATTATATATAAAATTGATATTTTACATATATACAGTAAAGGGGGAGATATATACACTTTATATATGCTATACATACATTTAGTTACAGTTAAGAATATGCTTCTTAGAAGCTTTTAAATAGCAAATTAGGCAATGCACAAAGAAAACCCATTTAATTTTAAGTAACATAGATAAATGTTTTCATTTTTAAAAATATTATATTAGTAGGAATATAGCTATCTCCAGGAAGGCTAGGAAAGTTCGCAGAAACTCTTGCATCTTCAACATTCTGACTTCTCAGTGTTTCCATTTTGAGCAGGAACCATGTCAATCAGTTGTCCTCTCTCACTTTCTCTTGAGTGCACTCTCTCCCACAGGTGTTTCCCTTCACTTCCCCTTCCCTGAGCTTAATGTCACACTGGGGAAAACTCAGATTTTAGTTTCTGGACCCTCAGCAATGAGGGGCTGGAAAGAGTTTCTAATCCTGGCAACTTCCACTGCACACAGATGTCCAAAGCCTTTATTGTACCATTCTGGGGAGTGACCTCTGTGGGGACAAAAATCAGAAAGGAATTGGGAAAGTCTTTTTCTACAACACAGCAATTTGTCATGGTAGACAGGGCTGTCCTTGTGCCCTGATCATCAGTACATTTGCATACCATCTGGGGCTGCCTCCTCGAGGGTCTGAGAACCCAGTGTTCAGACTATCTTCAGTACTTACTGGGTGCTTTAAAATATTATCTCCTCTGAGAAGATTCAGACTGAATTCTAGAACTGACTGAGAGAACTCAGTTTGTATCTACCAGACCAAGAACTTGGTTCAGCATCATGAATGTCTTGAAAAGTTTGGATTTAAGTTAGTTTCTTTTGAAAGGAGGGCACTGGAAGGAGCAGCAGAAGGAGGCAGACATAAAGGAAATGCCAGAGAGGAGACTCATGTTATGTGTTGAACTCCGGTGTTTGTGTTTGCTCTGTGCGAGAAGCATGGACACAGGAGTGGGGACAGAACTGAAAACAGAGAAGAGCAAAGGGCTCCAGGAAAATGACAGAATCTTAGGAAAGGTGGAGAAGAGGAACAGAGAGTGGGAGGCATACATAATCATCTATAAAAGCATGTTAATGGCTATTAGGGGGAAAAAGTATAATTAAATAAGAAATCAGGATGACAGACAGGCAAATGTGCCACTTGAGCTGAGACTCCAACACCATGCCTGCCCTCCTGAGGGGTTCACACTTACTTCAGGTCTATCCTGCAGATGTGGGTCAGTCTTGACTTGCCCGAACCACATGGTTCTATTAAGTACTGAGAATCCATCACTATGGCTCGCACACCGCCCATGAGCTGAGCTTCCTCGTGCTCCACAGAGAGGGAGACCAGGGTACACATTCCTTTGGGCAAATCAGTCTTCCAGGTCCTGTAGTGAAACAACCCACACATCAGAGTTATGGCTAAGAGAGAAAGACTTGAACACAGTGCTGAGGTTTACACATATTTTCCTGCTCAAATTCCAATCCTAGTTACTTGGATTAAGCAAATGACTCCCATATGTTTGGGTAAAGTTTATACAGTGCAGTTCAAAGCAAGAGTCTCAGTCCAAGAACCCAGAGACAGAAATGGCCATGCAGCACCCAGACCTTTGGAAACAAACTGAGGCTACAGAGGTCTTACAGATTTGGAATTAAGAAGCACTCATTCAGCTCATTCAGTAAACATCTAATGACCACAGAGATGTGCCAAGCTCTGAGAAGCCACCAAGGGCACAGAGATACACAGTCCAGGAGGGGAAGCAGAAATACAAAGATAATTCTAAAACATCGTGGTCAGTGTAGTGACATGGAGATGCACAGAGCGCTCTGGGATCATGTGGAAGGGAAGGGGAGGCACACAGGGAAGCCTTCCTAGAGGAGATAATGCTCAATTCAAGTCTTAAAGGATAAATGAACTGGTGATGCTCAGCTTGAAGAAAACTAGACTATTTGGACTGCTATCTTTCTATAAATACCTGAGTGGCTCTTGAATAGGAGAAGAAATAAATACAGTTGATTTGACTTTAGAGAAGCCCTGTCTCACAATGTATGCTTTCCAAAAACGGAGTGGGCTCTATGAGGAGGTAGTGAGTTCCTGTTATTGAAGCTATTCAAGCATGGAGGGAACTAACATTTGGAGTAAAATTGTTGATGAAAGTCAGGAGCTATGAGAGCACTTATACAATATATACTATAGGGTATAGATTTTATTATTACCATCCCAGTTTAAGTCATAAATTCTATTCCCTTACTTAGTCACCTCATCTATAACTTCCTCCTGTCCTATGATACCACAAAGAGAAACTATTATACATTCTCAACAAGAAGTCAGGAGTAAGCAAGTCCCACACAAGTGCTTAGGGACTTCCCCATGGGCATGACCATTCTCTTTTCATGCATGATAATGTGATTAATAATAAAGATGGGAAAATTATACATTTGTGTAAGCAAAATGGAAAAATCTGCAGTAACTATTACTGGAAGCTCCTGAGGAACTAGAGAAGAGAATAATGTGAGAATCAATCATGAAAGGAGACCAGCCATGTACGTGTGAGCCTAAATAGGGAGATACTCTGATGACAGAAATTATTTCAGTATGTCACTTCCTCACCATACTTGCCACTTTTTAGCTTCTTGTTTCATAATCACAAGAAATTCGTGTTGCAGGAACTACATATGGCTCATCATTTATCTCCTTGCGTTCTGACTTCTTCTCCCTCAGAGTCTCATGGCCTACCCACCTTCTCCTTTAAGTCTTGGATCAAGTATCAATGCAGTGAGATTCTGCCCTGACCACTATATTTAAAATCCCACCCCTTACTTTGCCCTTATCTTACTTATGCCCCTATATAAGTAACCCTTACTTATTATGTATTGACTCTCTCTGCCTAATAAAATAGAAACATGAGAGAGCAGGATTGTGGTCTGCAGTGTTCCCCGCTGTTCCCCAAAGCCTCCAATGGAGTCCTGCTCAGGTGGTGATGGAAGGATACACTAAGAAATAGCATTCTGGTGGATGTATGGAAGGAAGGAGGCTCCAACCTTGACTGGCCTTCAGCCTCCTCTAAAGGGGAAGGAAGAGGCTCCATTCCCATGGCATAAATATTCTATGTGAAAAGCAACCTTTAGTTTTCCATCAAGACTAGTTTCATAAAGGAAATATTTTAAATATACATATGGGAATTTCACTAGTGATTCCTTTTATATCACTAATCCAAGAGAAACAACAGTGTTTGCCATCAGCTATCAATAAAAAAGGATATATTGATTTAATTACATTTTATATGAGTTTTTTAGTATCCTGAATCCCTCTTATTTCTGATTCAATACTGACTCACCAGCCCACATGCACACATCCACTGTGCAAACTTCCTGTCACTGGTTGAGCATTCCATTACGAACTCAACCCATAAATCTCTCAGAAGAAATATTTCAGCAGCAGACACAGTCTTGCAAGCTTGGTCAGACCCTGGAATCTACTGGGCATCCAGCATAGTTGGACCTTCAGAGCTGTAATGAGCTATGAGCAGCTGAAGCTATGCAAATGAATTCTAAAGTTACATTCCAATCTCGAGAGTTACACAAACCCTCCAGAGGGAGAAAGACAAAAAGCAGGAGAAAGTCAGACTCAATTTACATTATTTGGCAGAAAGTACAACTGGACAAACAGCAGTTATTCTTAGGACTCTGATCTGAGGAAATGAACAATATTTATGGCCTAATAAACTGTATGCTCCAAAATTGCAGCAGTCATAAGAGAGCTCAACAGAGCTGAAAATTAGGTGAAGAAGTAGGAAGTTGGGCATAAATGGAGCAAATTCAGTTTTTGCTGAGGGAAATGAGGGCCAACTTAGTATTCCCATTGCAGGCTGAATTTAGGTGGTCAAACTCTGTGAAATGCTTAAATCTGCAGCTTTATCTGCTCTAGGAACAGAATATATTTAACTCTAGAATCAAGCTTACCTGAGAACCACAAAGTCTCTGGAAGGATGGGGGGCCATGCTGTTCAACACGTACTGATAGATTTCTGTTTGCTTGTCCAGAGTTTCCACAACCTTCCACTGCACAAAATCCTCATCCCACAGGTGGCGCTCTCTTAGCACACGATTCAAAACCACTGAAGGGGGTGCTTCCACCTCCACGGAAGCCTTCCATAACTTCAGTGGATTCCCGTCTCCCACCTTGGGAAAGATACCATCAAAGGCTGAACAGGTTAACTAGTTCCAACAAAAACCTACCACATTTCATTGGGTGTTCCAAAAAAAATCACTAATTATGCACCTTAAAAGAGTGATTCTGCATATCTGAGGTTTACCATTTCAGAATGGTAATCCTAAAGATTAAAAAATAATAATAGTGATCATAAAATAATAACCATTGATAAACATTAACCTCTTTGCCAAGTGTCTTTCTAACCCATTTGATTTTTAAATAGCCCTCCTCTGACAGTGGTATTATTATTATGAGGCATAAAGAGGTGTGTGACTTGCCTAACATTACATAGCTAAGGGCCAGAGAGTGGATTGGGATCTAGTAGTCTGGCTTCACAGTCTGCATTCTGATTATGTGCAACATGATTGCCTCGCAGTCACTAGAAAGAGTCTTTGGCATGTTCATGTGTGTGCCAAGCCTGTGGACAGTGGATGTTTTAAAGCAAAACAATTTCTTGGTTGTTGGATGTAGTTCCTTTGGGGTAGTTTTTTTTTTTTACCACCCCTGAGATTACCTTTTTGAAAGCAAGGTCTGTATTGTCTGTGCTGGAACACGTAACCCATCCTTTAAACTTCTCTTTGGCTTCCTTCTGGAGGCCCTGGATGAGCTGGTCCAGGTAAGTGTGGAATGTGGCCCCACTTTCCTCCACCTGGGTCCCCAGGTCTTCCAGAGTTGGAATATGGATCTCAGCCTCCACGTAAGAATTATGAAACTGGGCTACCATCTCATGCGGGACCTGAACCAATGGGTGCATGAAAGAGCAACAGATGCATGAGTTAAAGAAATGCTGAGACCAACAGAAAAAGCAAAGTCATTTAGTAAAAAAACGGTGTGTATCAGAATGGGCCAAGTGCTGTGGACCAGATGTTTTACTAAGATGAGTGGCAAAGCTGGTGGTAGGGGGTGGGGCTTCCTAAAGGCAGGAAACACAAATATGTTTCTGAGACTATATTTATTACTCAAAACATAGCAATGATTTCTCATTCAGTCTTTCCATTTTCCCTTTAATGTATTTTTATTCAGTTTGGCAAAATGTGGGCTCAGGAAACTTAAAGCACAGACTTAAGGGAAACATCAACTATGACTTAGAAATGGCTTTGCCTCTTTAGCATACTTTTCTCACTTGCAAATGCCAAATGTACCACAAAAAAGTATGTCTGAAGTCTAGTTCACTTTCTTTAACATAGCTGTGGCTATATCCATAAGCTATTCTTGATTCTTCGTTAACAGGGATTGGTCAACACACACACACACACACACCCCCCAGAAACACACACAGAGATGTTGAACCTAATCACGTCCTGAGGTAAAAAAATAAATAAATGAATAAAAGAACAGCCCAGCTGGTGTGGCTCAGTGGTTGAGCATTGACCCATTCTCCAAGAGGTCGTTTCCCAGTCAGGGCACATGCCCTGGTTGCGGGTTTGAACCCCAGTAGACAGCAGGCAGCCAGTCTATTTCTCTCGCATTGATATTTCTATCTTTCTCTCTCTGAAATCAAGAAAAACATATTTTTTAAAAAGAAACTAATTGTCTGTCTTGCCTTGAACCTGGTAACTGATGGTGACATAACTATTCTCATGAAAACCATCATCATGGTAACTCCAAATATTTAACTGTCAAGACTCAATTATATAGATACCTTCTCACATTTCTTGGATTCAAAGACCACAGCTATAGAGGGTACTATTGTCATTATAAACTCAGGAACAAACATATAAGCCATGAGTGTAGAAATTGTTCCAATGATCTCATCTAGTTCCAAGAGCTATAAAGAAGGAAGTTCAAGCCTTTCACTCACCTCAAAAAGTCTGTCACATTCCATGATCATGTGGGAAAGGCCCTGAGAGGCGGCCAGATTCTCACTGAGGTCCTTTTGATCTGGCTTCCCAGTGGCGTATTTCTTCTGTATGACCCTGTAAGTGAAGGGGACAGTCCTAAGCAGATCTCAAACCAAAGAGCTTTTCACAATAAAAGCTCACCCCTTTTCTTTTTCTTTTTCTTTTTTCAGGTGCTCTCCTGATCCCATACTTTCTCATTTCCAAACAAAAGCAATGACCACACATATTAGATGTTCTGAATCAGGCTAAAAGTCTGACAATTCATAATGAAAAACCTTGGAAAAATACAAGGACAGGAATAACTGTTGGGGGAGAAATTAATCTATTTTTTCCAAGTTTGAAACCACTTTGCTGGAAGCTGCTGTGCCTGGGCCTTGAATCTAGTCCTTTCCTTTTAAACTTAAAGATTGTAAAATACTACTTCATGTACTTTTCCCTCCTTCCCACTCACACACCCAGGTTTTCTGGGTCACAACAGACATTCTTCAATGCTACTTTGACAATTCTATGAATCTGAGCACACAAATTAGGTCCTTAAAACATTTTCTGGTTATAAATTAAGAGCTGACAAATCCTCAAGTTGAAATCCAATGTGAAAAGTTTTTGTTTGTTTGTTTTGTTTTTTAATGAACTGTGGGTTTTATCTCGTTTACGATTCCTGTTGTTGCTGAGGAAAACCCACCTGGGGGAGCTTTCTTTCTTCAATAAATTGAGATGAAAGAGAGAGGGGGCCAGACACACAGCCAGGTTCTTGGGTGTCATCTGATTCTCTTCCACCAAGTTGGCAACATCCTTGAGGAAGCACAGAAGCGTCTGCAGGACGTCCCTGCTCTCATCAGCCAGCAGCAGGATGGCAGCCTGCACTGCCTGCAGCCGCTGCTCTTCGGGAACATCTGTGGAAAAGTGGGTGCCAGGGCATCAGAGAAACAGCCACAGAAAGAGCCAGATGGGAAAAAAGTGAGTAAGCTGAACCTTCCTGATGTGAAGACACACTCAGAGACATCATCATCAACCATGACGACAACTGCTAAGAAAGAAGTAATTGCTCTGGCCTTACAGTTGGTAAGAGACAGAGCTGGGATTGGAACCTCAGCATCCAACTTCAGAATCCAGTCTTCACAAGGAAGTAGCCCTTGCTTTTCATACTCTGCTCATCCTTTTTCAAACCATTTTTCTGTTCTGGTTGAAGTAGGCAGTAAGCCAGAGCACTATCAGCCTGGCTTTCCCATTGCCCATCCCCTCCCACCAAGACAGCTTGCAAACCACTCTGGATGCCTGGGACTCAGTGGGGCATGGTTTGGAATCCACTGTGTTGGGGGATGGCAGCCTTGCCTTTCCTTGCCGAGTGGAGCAGCCAGGAGTGATGTCAACTTGGTGCAATTAACCATGAATGGTGGGATTGATTTGCTTGGCCCCCTGAACTGATGCCAGAAGGCCAGCCTGGCACATTTACTTCTTTCCTACAAGCCACCGGGGCTTGGTTCAGAGGAGGCACATGGCTTTATGTGGTGACTCAGGCCATCTGTTCTAATCTTGAAAGTAATGGAAATTGAGGTTGTGTTTACGGAAGAAGAACCAGGCTCACTAAAACTATGGGGAATGGATGGTCCCATTCCTCTTTAGGTTGGTCATTGTGGTGGTGGGGGTGGTAATGTAGGCATTGGTCACGCAGACTTAAATAGAAATTGGCCCCAATAATATGAAGTATACTAAAAGGAAAAATCACAACAAATGGGTGCTAGGTGCTTGATTTTGCTGCCCACTGGTTGTGTTTTTTTAGGCCTGACTCACTGCCCTTATTCTCTCATTCTGAAAGACACAGTCAATAATTCTCTTCAGTTAACATTGTTTCATTCTTAAAATACCAAGTTCTAGAACAGGTCTCTGCAGTAGGCTGCCTATGCTCAATGGGGTGGTGGGGAGATGTGCTTGTGATAATCTTCAAGGTGTGGGAAGAAAATATTAGAATTTTTAGTGGCGTTTATGTCTCCTTTCATGGATATGTTACATAATATGCATAGTATGGTATAGTATATCATAATATATTTGTATTATTAAAAATAAGTATACATGCTCAGATATTTACTCTTGGTAGAGTTGCATGAAAAACAATGTGGCGGCATAAAGAAAATAGGAGAAACCAAGATGGCGGCATATGTTAACTCTGAAGTTTGCTGCCTTGAACAACCACTTCAAAAATACAACTAAAAGACGGAACGGACATCATCCAGAACCACAGGAAGGCTGGCTGAGTGGAAGTTCTACAACTAGGAGGAAAGAGAATAGCATACCAGCTCAGAGGAGGCGCAGTGCTGAAGTGAAA
>NW_006297280.1:535486-536593 GCF_000327345.1 Myotis davidii | reverse complement strand
AGAAAGAAGAAGAAAAGGTAAAGATAAAAATTATGAACAAAGTGATAACAAATACATATCTATCAACAAGTGAATCTAAAAATCAAGTGAATGAAAAACCTGAAGAACAGAATGAACTGTTGATTATAATAGAATCAGGGACATAGAAAGGGAATGGACTGACTATTCTTGGGGGGGTAGGGGTATGGGGTGAGGGAAGAGATTGGACAATAATCGTGCACCTATGGATGAGGACAGTGGGTGGGGAGTGAGGGTGGAGTGTGGGGTGGGAACTGGGTGGAGGGGAGCTATGGTGGGAAAAAAGAGTAACTAATGTAATAATCTGAACAATAAAGATTTAATAAAAACAAACAAACAAACAAAAATACCAAAAAAACACAATGTGGCGCCTGCTGCTCTAGAGGGGCTGTAATGTGACCTTATGACCAGGTCCTGGCCATCTCCATCATCATAGTTTCCAGAGCTGGGCACACTCTTGCCTCCAGTCTGCCAGCAAATCCAAATGTCTGGAATAGCCTGACCATGCATTCAGCATTCTGTAACCCATCCTCACCCCCACCACATCCACAGCAGCAAATGGGAGACCTGGGTTTAGTAGAGAGGAGTCATTTTTTTTTTCTAATTATAGCAAATCTTTTTCTTTTCTCTTGGTTGTGATGAAACAGAAGTAGGTACTACTAATAACTACAAGCATGTCATTGATGTGTTATAAATTCAGCTTGAGCCACTGAACTGCTCTTTTAAAAAATATAGTTTTTGTTGTTGATAGCTTAAACCCCCTCCTCGCAGCCCCTCTCCATCCCCCTCCCCAGGTCTTCACCTCCCTATTGCCCATGTCCATGAGCTGTGCATATAAGTATATACATTCTTGGATTTATCTCTTCTCATCCCCTACACCCCACATTGAGGTATGCCAGGCTGTTCAAAGCCTCCATGCTTCAGGTCTTATTTTGTTGGTCAATTCATTTTGTTCATTAGATTCCACAAATCAGTGAGATTATGTTGTACTTGTCTTATTTCACTTAGCATAATACTTTCCAGGTCCATCCATGCTGTCTCAAAGGGTAAGAGGTCCCTCTTTTTTACAGTTGCATAATATTCCATAGA
>NW_006297280.1:532129-534476 GCF_000327345.1 Myotis davidii | reverse complement strand
CCGCAGTTTTCCAACCACTGGCTTAGCATAATGCTCTCCAGTTCCATCCATGCTGTTGCAAATGGTAAAAGTTCCTTTCTTTATAGTAGCACAGTATTCCATTGTGCATATGTACCACAGTTTTTTAATCCACTCATCTGCTGATGGGCACTTGGGCTGTTTCCAAATCTTAGTTATTAGATAGGATGCTGCTATGAACATAGGGGTGCATATTTTATTTCTTATTGGTGTTTTGAGGGTTTTAGGATATATTCCCAGAAGTAGGATCACTGGGTCAAATGGAAGTTCTATTTTTAATTTTTTGAGGAAACTCCATACTGTTTTCCATAGTGGCTGTACCAGTCTGCATTCTCACCAGCGGTGAACTAGTGTTTCCTTTTCCACATCCTCACCAGCACTTAATGTTTGTTGATTTTTGTATGATAGCCATTCTGACAGGTGTGAGGTGATATCTCATTGTGGTTTTAATTTGTATTTCTCTGATGGTTAGTGACTTTGAGCATTTTTTCAGATGTTTCTTGGCCATTTGTATGTCCTCTTTGGAGAAATGTCTATTCAGGTCTTCTGCCCATTTTTTAATTGGATCATTAGTCTTCCTTTTGTTAAGTTGTATGAATGTCTTATATATTTTGAAAATTAACCCCCTATCAGATGTAACATTGGCAAATATGTTCTCCCAGGAAATGGGCTCTGTTTACATTTTGTTGGTAGTATTTTTGCTATGCAGAAGTTTTTGATTTTGATATTATCCCAATTGTTTATTTTTTCCTGATTTTTCCTTGCCTCAGGAGATGTATATTTCCCTGCCTATGGTTTCTTCTAGGATTTTTATGGTTTCACGACTTACATTTGTCTTTTTTCCCCCATTTTGAGTTTACTTTTGTGTCTGGTGTAAGATGGTGGTCTAGTTTCATTTTTTTGCATGTATCTGTCCAATTTTCCCAACACCATTTATTGAAGAGACTGTCTTGACTCCATTGTATGCTCTTGCCTCCTTCGTCAAATATTAATTGAGCATAATGGTTTGGGTGGATTTCCTGGCTCTCTGTTTTATTCCATTGATCTATATGCCTGTTATTCTGCCAGTACCAGGATTTTTGGAGTAGAGTGGCTTTGCAGTATAACTTGATATCTGGTATTGTGATCCCTCCAACTTTGTTTTTCTTTCTCAAGTTTGCTGTGGCTATTTGGGATCTTTTTTGGTTCCATATAAATTTTTGCAGTATTTCTTCTAGATCTATGAAATATGCCATTGATATTTTAATAGGGGTTTCATTGAATCTGTAGATAGATTTGGGTACAATAGACATTTCCATAATGTTAATTCTACCAGTCCATGAACACGGTATATTCTTCCACTTGTTTATATCTTCCTCGACCACTTTTTTTCAAAGTCCAAAGTCCTTATCTCCTTTGTTAAGTTTATTCCTTAGTATCTTAAATTTTTGTCACAGTGGTAAGTGGAATTGTTTTTTCAGTTTCTCTTTCTGAGAATTCATTATTGGTGTATAGAAATGCCCTTGATTTCTGGTTTTTAATTTTGTATTCTGCTACATTGCCAAATTCATTTATTAAATCTAATAGATTATTGGTGTGGTCTTTAGTGTTTTTTTTTAATGTACAATATCATGCCATCTGCAAATAATAAGAGTTTTACTTCCTCCTTGCTAATTTGGGTACCGTTTACCTCTTCTTCTTGTCTGATTGCTGTGGCTAGGACTTCCAGTACTATGGTTGAATAAGAGTGGTGAAAGTGGACATCCCTGTCTTGTCTTGTTCTTAGGGAACAAGTGGAGGGTATGATCCCTCTATTCCCACTTTGCTAAGAGATTTTATTAAAACAGGGTGTTGGATTGTATGGAATGCTTTTTCTCCCTCAATGATATGATTATGTGATTTTTGTCTTCTACTTTGTTTATGTAATGTATCACGCTTGTTGATTTGCAAATATTTTTCTTATGAGGAACTGTATTTTTTTGTTTGTTTTATTGCTTAAAGTATTACAAAGAGTATTACATATGTCTCCTTTTTTTTTCCTTGACCTTTCCCCGGTCTCCCCTACCCTCCATTGTCTTGTGTCCATTGGTTATGCTAATATGCATGCATACAAGTTCTTCGGTTGATCTCTTACCACCACCCTCCCAACCCTCCCCGGCCTTCCCACTGTAGTTTGACAGTTTGTTCTATGCTGCTCTGCCTGTGTATCTATTTTTGTACATCAGTGTATAATGGTCTTTATTATCCACAAATGAATGAGATCATGTGGTATTTTTCTTTCATTGACTGGCTTATTTCACTTAGCATAATGCTCTATCCAGTTGATTCTTATGTGCAGCCAAATTTATCA
>NW_006297280.1:530542-531432 GCF_000327345.1 Myotis davidii | reverse complement strand
TGACTCCTCCAACTTTGTTTTTCTTCCTCAGGATTGCTGTGGCTATTCAGGGTCTTTTTTTATTCCAGATGAATTTTTGGAGTTTGTTCTAGATCTTTGAAATATGTTGTTGGTATTTTAATGGGGATTGCATTGAATCTGTAGGTTGCTTTGGGTAGTATGAACATTTTAATGATGTTGATTCTACCAATCCATGAACATGGTATGTTCTTCCACTTGTTTATGTCTTCCTCTGTTTTTTTCCAATGTCCTGTACCTTCCTGAGTACAGGTCTTTTACCTCCTTAGTTAAGTTTATTCTTAGGTATCTTAATTTTTTTTTTTTTTTGGTGCAGTGCTAAATGAGATTGTTTTATCAGTTCCACTTTCTGTGAGTTCATTGTTGGTGTATAAAAAGGCCATAGATTTTTGGGTGTTAATTTTGTATCCTGCTACATTGCTGAATTCACTTATTAGGTCTAGTAGTTTTTTGATGGAGTCTTTGGGGTTTTCTATGTTTAATATAATGTCATCTGAGAATAAGGACAGTTATGCTTCTTCTTTTCCAATTTGGATGCCTTTTATTTCTTCTTCTTCTCTTATCACTATGGCTAGCACTTCCAGTGCTGGCACAAACAGGAGTGGTGAAAGTGGGCATCCCTATTCTTAGGGGAAATGAGTTTAGTTTTTACCCATTGAGTATGATGTTGACTGTAGATTTGTCATACAAGGCTTTTATTATGTTGAGGTATGATCCCTCTATTCCCACTTTGCTGAGAGCTTTTATTAAGAAAGGGTGTTGGATTTTGTCAAATGCTGTTTCTGCATCGATTGATATGATTATGTGATTTTTTTCTCTCAATTTGTTTATGTGATATATCACATTTATTGATTTGCGGGTAATAGTACCAT
>NW_006297280.1:523538-530479 GCF_000327345.1 Myotis davidii | reverse complement strand
AGCAAGAATTTTGTGGACGATTTTTAGCATCTATGTTCATCTCTTCCTTTGTTTTTAACGTTTTCCCTTTTAATTATGATGTGTCTAGGTGTGAGTCTCTTTGGGCTCATCTTGATTGGGACTTTCTGTGCCCCTGAACTTGTGTGATATTTTCCTTCACCAGGTTGGGGAAGTTTTCTGTCATTGTTTCTTTAAACAGGTTCTCTGTTCCTTGCTCAGCCTCTTCCTCTTCTGTTATATCTATAATGTGTATGCTCATACATTTCATGTTGTTCCAGAGATCCCTTAAGCTATCTTCCTACTTTTAAATTACTTTTTCTATTTTCATCTATGACTAGGTGTTTATTTGTACCTTGTCTTCCAAATCACTGATTTGGTCCTCTGCTTCATCCAATCTACTTTTAATGCCTTCTAGTGTCTTCTTGATGTCAGATGTATCATTTTACATTTTGGTCTGGTTCTTGTTCATGGCCTCTATTTTTCTTTATTTGCTGTTGTAATTTTCACTAAGTTCCTTAAGCATCTTTATAACCAATTGCTTTGAACTCTATGTCTGATAGGTTGCTTGCCTCCATTTCATTTAGTTCTTTTTCTGGAGATTCTTTCTTTTCTCTTACTTGGGGTTTCTTTCTTTGTCTCCCCATTTTAACTGTCTCTTTGCATTTACTTCTATGTATTAGATAGAACAGTTAGACCTTCCAATCTTTGTGGGATGGCCTTATCTAAAAAGTGTTGAGGTGTCCAGTGGTGCAATCTCTTTGTTCACCTGAGCTGAGTGCTCTAGGAATGCCCTTTGTGTGTGTTATTTGAGCTCTCCTTTTGTAGTTGGGACTTGATTGTTGAAGTCCCATTCATGGGAGGGATCTCCTCTCCAACTTGCTGCCAGTGAGGTTCAACTCCAATGTTTTCATGCCAGCTGTTATACAGGTGCTTTGGGCCCTATATTTGGGGGGCTCATTGGATTTTGATCTGATGTTGTTGAATCTGGTCTCTTGATGTGTCTATCCTGGGCCTTCTAGGAGCTTCTCTAATGCAGGTGAATGTGAATCACTGTCCCTTTCTGGCCCTGGGTATCCTGATTGAGGTCTGAGAGGATAAAGCCCCTAGTAGTCCAGTGGTAAGGGACTCCTTAGCCTAGAGGCTGGGTCTGCCTTCAGTCTCATGCCTTGATTGTCCCTGTTCTGAGCTGTGCTCCCTTCCCTACAGAGATGGTCCCGCATGTGCCAATTGCAGGCACTTGGGGTCCTGCTGGCTTTTGCCTTGCTGTGTGTTCCAGGGTGGTGTCTGCAGTGGGGACCCAAATTCTGTCTATCTACCCTATGTCTTTTGATTGGAGCATTTAAACCATTTACATTGAAGGTTATTATAGATAGGTGCTAATTTGTTGCAAGTCTTCTTCTTTATATTTGTATTCTTCTCTTTATATCTTTTCTTACAACAATCCCATTAGCATTTTTTGCAGTGCTGACTTGGTGGTAATAAACTCATTTAGGCTTTGTGTGTGTGTGTGTGTGTGTGTGTGTCTGTGAAGCTCTTTATTTCACCTACATTTTGAATGATAGTCTTGCTGGATATAGTAGGCTAGGGTTCCAGGGTTCATTCCCTTGGTTTTCATTACTTTTTATACTTCATGCCACTCCCTTCTGGCTTTAAGTGTTTCTACTGGACAATCAGCTGGAAGTCCAATGAGAGCTCCCTTGTAGGTAACTTTCTCTCTGTTGTATCCTTTTAGATTCTTTCTCTGTCTTTAATGTTTGCTATTTTACTTGTCATGTGCCAAGGTGTGGGTCTTTTGGGATTCATCTTGATTGGGACTCTGTGCTTCCTAAACTTGAGTTACTTTTTCCTTCAGCAGGTTAGGTTAATTCACTGCCATTGTTTATTCAGACAGGTACTCCATTCCTGGCTTGGATTCATCTCCTTCTAACACCTGTATGATATGAAGGTTGTGAAGTTTCATGTTGTTCCAAAGCTCCCTTAGACACTCCACCTACTTTTAAATTTTTTTTCCATTTGCTGCTCTTAATGGGTGTGTTTTTATACCTTGTTTTCTAATTCACTGATTTAGTCCTCAGCTTCTTCTAGCCCAGTGGTCAGCAATCTCATTAGTCACCAGAGCCAAATATCAACAGTACAACGATTGAAATTTCTTTTGAGAGCCAAATGCTTTAAACTTAAACAATACAGGTAGGTACATTGTTATTAACTTAATTAGGGTACTCCTAAGCTGGCCTTTGCTAAAAATGTCCTCAATCTGATTGAAGTACGTTCACTGAGGTTGACCCCTTCCAACTCTCCCATCCACACTTGTCTTGTATACTTATTTCAGGTAGACGAGTGTGGATGGGAAAGTTGGAAGGGGTCGACCTCAGTGAATGTACCTCAAAACAACGTACCTCCCCCACTGTGTGTATCCCACAGCCCGCCTGTGCTGCATATTGCGTCTCCCGTCACCTGACCGACCGACACCCCCCCACTTCTTCTAATGCCACTTCTTCAAAATAGACTTGCCCAGGCTGAAAACCGACTTCTGTGCATGGGCCACGAAGTTTCAATCACACTGTATGTGCGTGCCCACACGTGGTATTTTGTGGAAGAGCCACACTCAGGGGGCCAAAGAGCCGCATGTGGCTCGCAAGCCACGATTTGCTGACCACTGTTCTAGCCTATTGAATGCTTCCAGGGTGTTTTTCATTTCTGCTATGTCATTCTTCATTTCCTCTTGATTCTTATTCATATTGATGTTCCCATTCAGCCCCTTATAAATCTCATTAAGTTGCTTGTAGTTCTCACCAAGTTATTTGAGCACCCTTAAAACCATTACTGTGAATTCTTTAAAAAAATTGCTTGTCTTCATTTCATTTAGTTCCTTTTCTGAAGATTCCTCCTTTTCTTTCATTTTGGTGTTGTTTCTTTGTCTCTATTTTTGCTCTCCCTTGCATTTGTTTATATGTATTAGACAGAACTACTATGCTTCCCAGACTTTGTGGTGTGGTCTTATGTAGTAGGTCTTTTGAGGGACCCAGTGGTGCAGTTTCTTTGATCTCTTAGACTGGGTGGGCTAGGAAAGCCCCTTGTTGAGTTATTTGGGTTCTTCTGTTATAATTGCATCTTTAATGTTGTTGTCCTGTTAATGAGTGGGATCTCATTTCAAGCTGGCTGACTCTGAGGCTCACCCCTGACCACATGGTGAGCTGTTGTGGAGGTGCTGACCAAACACAACAAAATACCACACAACAAAACATGAAAGAAAATAATTGAAACATACCTAAGACCCCTACAGCAACAATAAAAGCAACCACCAGAGAATTAGGAAAAAGAAAAGAGAGCAAGAATGATGGAGGAAAAGAAAGAAAAAAGTATGAGGAGAGAACAAAACAAAAGGAAAAGGGGGTGATGGAATATTAAGGTGCAGAGATGAAATAAAGGCAATAAGAGTAAATGATAGAGGAATAGGGGAAGGGAAATGTTTTAAAATAAAAGAGGAAGAAAAAAATTGAGAGGAAAAATAGAGGAGAAACTAGATAGGCCCAAAATAAGAAAAGGAAAAAATGATGAGAAAGCAGGAGAAAAAGGAGAAGTAAATATTGAGTAGCACTGGGGAAGAGAAAAATTGGATACATGATAGAAAAAATAGAGACTAACAAAATAACAAATTAATAAATCAGATGAAAAAAATACATAAAAAAGAAAAAAGAGCAGGAAGAGAAAAAATAGAAAGAGAAAAGAAGACAAAAAAGTGAAGTGGCATTTGTCTTACTGAGTTTAGTGCCTCCTGGAAGCTCCTTTTGGGTCCTGCTCTTCTGGTGACTGTGGCTAACTGTTCTGTCTGCCAATTCTTAGCTTCCCAAGAGGTACATAGGTGCTAGCCACTGTCAGAAACTGTCCTATTTTGGCTCTTGGCTGCACATGGGAGGGACCAATCTGCCCTCTAAATCAGGTTCATTAGCAGCATGGGGCCCAGGGCTGGGTTATTAAGCTTCCCCATGTCCCCAGGCTCTGCTTCTGCCAGCCTTTGCTTGCCAGCCAGCTGTCAATCTTAATCACTCAAAAGACTATTTCTGAAAGGGCTTTAGGCAGAATCATGAGTCTAGACTACTGGGTCTCCTGTGAGATGGAGGTGCTGTTCAGATTTCAGGGAAAGTGATGGATGTGTTTCCTGTCCCAGAGCTCTTAGAGTGGCCCAAAATATTACTCTGCCCTCAGCTGGACAGAGATCCTTGTATGCAGTCCAGCGGGATCAGCTGGAAACCTGGAGTTTCCGTCAGTTCTCTCAGACAGGGAAAGCACCAGTTTCCTGGGATAATGGGGCAGATGACTCCTCCCCCAATCCAGTTACTGAGGGCTCCTGAAACTGTTCAAACACATAGGCTTAGCCTCTGCTTTTGTTTCCTCTGAAAAGGTTAAAATGTAGGATGTGGCATGCAGGGCTCCTTGGGGGTGGGGCAGGCTGTTATCTCCTAGCATGAGTTTTTTTTTTTCTTTTTCTGTGCTATGGCTACTGGGAGTGGCTAGCTCCTCTCAGGAAAAATGGCCCTTTTCTTTTTGGAGGTGTACGACCAAATACAGGACTCCTGGCTGCTGCTTTTCCATGTCTCCCTGCAATGCTTCCCACCCCAGCCTTTCCTTAGGCACCTCAAGTCTGCATTTCCCTCCCTTCACCAAAGCCTTGGGTGAGTAGCTGCAAATGAAACTCCTGTGATCTGGGTTTAAAAAATAAAACAAAAAACCCCCCCTGAAACTGAGGCTTTCTCTCCAGCATGCTCTGGGTCTACCAGCTTCAGACTCCAAGGTGGCCAGCAGTCCTTCCACCTTTCATGGCTGGATGTTTTGTGGGCCACTGATCTTGGCTCTGGTGCTCCAGGTTGTGGAGCCCAGAATAGGTTCCAGGTCTCTGTCTTCTGAGGGAACAGACCTTCCTATAGCCAAGAGATCCCTACTCTCTCTCAGCCTGCCACCACTGGAAGCTGGGGTCAGCTCCTCTCTTGACCTCTCCTTTCCTACTGGTCTCTAGGTGTTTTCTTTCCGTCCTTGATATAAGTCTCCTTCTCAGCTGGACCTCAGTTCGTAATTCCGAGTGTATGTTCCCCACTTTAGTTTTACTTCCAGTCTGGTCGTGGGAGAGGTGCAAGAAAGGTCTGCCTATTCAGCCACCATTTTCTCCCCCTCAATCTGAACTGCTTTTAAGTATGCTACTTCAGGTAAGATGCTTTGTATAGACATTGTTTAACTTTAGATTGCTAACCTTCTCTTTCATGCCAGCATCTGTCATGGCTACATGTTGTTTCAACTTTTTTTCTACTCACTTGCTCCTTTATATCTCAGAAAATAACTTCTATCTATTATTTTCTACTAAAATTACTTGCGAAGGTCAACTATTAATCCCAAAATTCCACATTTGTTTTGGGTACCATCCTTTTTTACCTTTCTGTTACACATGACACTCTGGAAGTTTCTGCATCTTTCTTGACTCTCATGAGAACATTTTGGATATTCATTCCTAAATGCTGATAACTTGTGACCATGTGGATGGCTAGCAGCACCTTAAAATCAACATCCAGTCAATTCTAAACAATTCTGTCCTACTTATCCTCCAGTCAGTAGCTCTGCCTCCTTCCTTTCTCTGTTCTTCCAGTCATCAAGCTTAAGGGTTGTCTTTGACCCTCTATTCTCCTCTTTTGTAGACTAGTGGGTTTCAAATATTTTCACTAATCATCCAATCTCTAATTAATCATTTGATGAAAACCTGAAAAGTAACACAGCTAAAACTAGAACTGCTCTAGAGAATGGGAGAAAGAATTGTTCCTCCCTAACTCAACAATAGTTAGTAAACTTGGTCTCCTCCATGAAGGTTATTTCCAGTCTCACTCCCGGAAATCACTACAGGTAATTCAGAGCCTCAGTTAAGGCTTCCTAACCCTCTATTCTCATCTAGTCCAATATCTATTGTTTACACATCCAGATTCATGGGTCCAAACACAGTTCTGATAGACATGGGCCCTTATGGCAGGCACAAGGTGGTGGCCTACTCAATATCTACTCTCTCCTTTTTCTAGAAGAAAATAATACGTTCTGTGCAGGTGTGGGCTGTAAAGTGCTCTGAGAAGCTGGACCCTTCCCTCATATCTAGGGTGGATTTAGGGGAGAATGTGTAAACCATTTCTGGCCTGTGGGACCAAGGAAAATGTTGGGAGCTTCTGTAAATTTCTCTCTCTGATAAAAAGAGGTATATGCCAAAGGAGAAGCCCTCTGTCCTCTTCTTACCTTTGAATGTGATTTTGGGAAGACATGATAATTCTAAGTTGTGGCACTTTAAGGGACCTTATGGGGATCATCAAGAGGGGCCGACTTTCAGTCTTGGCACCACTGATCATGAAATTATTTAATTCCATATTTTTTGTTATGTGCATTACATAATGTCCCCATTGTTTTTTAAAAACTATTTTTATTGTTGTTTTTTTTTTTTTTTTTTTTTTTTAGAGAGGAGAGAGAGAGAGACATTGACATGAGAACGAAACATCTATCTGCTGCCTCCTGCCCACCCTCAACTGGGAATCAAGGCTGCAATCCAGGCATGTTTGCTTGCCCAGAATTGAACTGGCAACCCTTTAGTACATGAGATGATGCCCAATCAACTGAGCCACACCAGCTGGGGCGTATAATGTTCTTATTGTTTAAACAACTTTGGGAATTTTGGTTATGACTTTACAACTAAGAGCCTACTATCAACACCCCAGGGGGAGAAGATGGCGGCGATATAGGCAGACGCGTCCCAGGTCGTGTCCCGGAGCAAATGGAGTGAGCAGCTGAAACTAATAGCACCCACCCCGAGTTGGCGAAAGGGCTCAGCTGGTGAGACGGTTTGCAGCCGGGAAGAGCAGAACTCCCCTGGAAAGGTAAAAGGAACCCAGGGATTTGGGCAGGAAAGTTTGCCGTACCTC